>NC_081405.1:74675591-75049341 GCF_030272615.1 Cryptomeria japonica
AAAGGGGGAAGGAGAAAACAAGTGTCACTCATCTCACTTTGACTGAATTGAAGACTTGAGAGGATATAGGATAGTTGGAGAAGATGTAGGAATGAGAGGACAAGTGGACTCAAGTCCTCCTAAGATATAGGGATGTTGGAGAGAATATAGAAGAAGGTTAGGAAATATGTGTACGTACACAATATTTCATTTATTTTGGAAGTTGGAGATAAGTGGCTGTAGTCACATAAATCTGTCCACTTAATTAAAATGAATATTTAGTATTTATTTGATTATTTAACCATCAATCAATAATTAATTAAATTAATATATTTAATTAATTCATCTTAACCCTCTTCTCCTATTAATTAAATAAATTATTCAATTTATTTGATTTAATTCACTTAACCAAATTCAGACCATTAATTAAATAAATAAATTATATTTATTTAATTAAATCTTCTCTCACATTTAAATAAATTAATATTTATTTAAATTCCCCCAAAATCCCACCTCTCACATTTAAATAAATTAACATTTATTTAAATCACCTTTATCCTCCACCCACTTGTATTTTCCAAAAAATGCAAGTTGCACAACTATTTTAAATAAATCATTTATTTAAATCACCTTTATCCTCCACCCACTTGCATTTTCCTACAAATGCAAGTTGCACAACTATTTTAAATAAATTATTTATTTAAAATCCTATTTATCCTCACCCACTTGAAACCTTTAATGGTTTCCCTTAAAGTCTTCAAAACTTAATGGCTTTAAAGTCTTCAAACTTGATGGCTTCCTTCTATAGTCTTCTTAAGCCTTTAATGGTTTCCCTTAAAGTCTTAAGACTTTAATTGCTTCCCTTAAAGTCTTCAAGCCTTTAATGTTTTCCCTCAAAGTCTTCAAGCATTTTAATGCTTTATCTTCCTTTTTCTCATTTGAATAAATTAATATTTATTTGAATATTTATCCAAATGCAAATTACACCATTTAATTGAAATAAATGATTTTATTTTAATTGAAAATACCAAAATTCCTCCCACTTGCATTTTCCTACAAAATCCACTTGTATGCCTAAAACCCCTTCTAGATTCTTCTAAACCTTTCCTAATTAACCTAATCCATCCCCTAAATATTGTCACATTCCTAAGCAAATTGGAGTCACTTCTCAAAGACTCCAAAGTCTTTGAAAAACAATTAATGATTTGTGTGTTCAACAAATTAACCTCTAAAGTCTTCCAAACCACTTATGGCTCTTACATGACCATTAATGGTTAATTCCACTTGCACCCATGGTTAAGGACTCTGACCCCTAACTTAACCCTCATATAACCCATGTGTCTCTTCAAAGCATTTATTTCTTTGACTAGGGTAACCATCATGTCCCCTCAAGCATTTAATGCTCTTTATCTCTCCTCTCAAGCCTCCTCATGGTGACACTTGTCAACATGGGATTGGGTTGAAAGTCTCACATGGATTGAATATCTTTCAATCCTAACCCTTGTTAAGACTACTCAATCTTAACCCTTCATTTCCCCATTTCTTCTATAAATAGAACCCTTCTCCTCAAGCAAAAAAGAAAGCATTAGAGTATTGTTGTTATACTGGTATTAGCATAGAGCTTTTTCATAGCATCACTATCTACACTTGCATAGCATTTGCTTATCATATTCAACCATCTTGAATCTCCATAAAGCATCCATGGCTAGTGCTAAAAGCTGAGAGCTACACTCATTTGGGACTTGGAGAGGGGAGAAACAAGGGAGAAGCATCGAAAGGCATCATGGAAGCATCTTAGGGAGGCTTTTCTCCTTTCTTTTATTTTGTTAAACTTCTTTCATGCTTTTTGAAATCTCTTTTGGTATGTTTGTAATGGTTTTTAGTTCTTTGTTTTGTTTTTATGGTTGAAACTAACTTATTAATATTGAACTTTGTTGTTGCCTTGTCCCCATTTCCATGACATCAGTGGCTAATAAATATTTTTATCTATTTTAATTGTGTTGAATTAATTTAGCCATATGATGGATGAGTTGGCAAAGGAAAGATGAAGTGGAGATGGAAGGTGAGTTGGAAAAGGGATTAAATAATTAAGAAATTATTTAATATTTGAGACCATAGGATAGAAGAATAACCATTAAATATTAGATATTTAATTGATTGATTAGAGGAAAAGTATAAATTAATTAATTAATAAAATGTTTCAATTATATTAATTAATAGAAGGACATGAAATGAATTCAATAAATTAATCTTTTCAAATTAACTATTTTAATAGAAAAATAATTATTAAATAAATATAAAATATTTATTTAATTTCTCATAGCCAATTTTATGTGTATACAGTATATATATGTATGTATGTATGTATGTATGTATGTATGTATGTGTGTATATACATATATGAATGTATGTGTGTATATATGTATATATGTATGTATATATGTATATATATATATATGAATGTATGTATGTATGCATGTATGTATGTATGTATGTATGTATATATGTACATATATATGTGTGTATATATATAAATGTATGTATGTATATGCATATATGCATATGTGTATGTATGTAAGTATTTAAGTATGTAAGTATGTATATGTATATGTATATGTACATATGTATACATATACATATATGTATGTATAGATATGCATATGTCATATGCCATATGCGTATATGTATATCTATGTTGGCAAATGCACACTCCAATGAGAAATTGTAGGTGATTGAAGGTATTGTCATTGATGGCAACCTTACAATCCTATGGCACCGACAACGGCAAAGATGTTCACCGGCACCCTAGCCGACAAGATTTTGTTTATTGTATTTTGTATTTAATTATAAAATCTTTTTGTAAGCTGACAAGGCGAATTGTATTAGGACTCATATAAGTATGAGATCTTGTAGAACATTTGTAAAAAAAAAATATGCGAGATGGATAATATGTGCGAATATTAAGGCAGATTGTGGAATAAGGTTTATGATTACAGCAAGAGCTTAAACTAGAACTGAACTTGGCATAGCAGATGTTGATCCGAAGCAGTACATGATATTGGATTTACTTAATCCACTTTTGTAAGTCAGTGAGACTTCTCTTTTTGTATTTAAGCAGTGAGCTTTAGGTAGTTGGCCTTCCTGCATGTGCAGGCCCTTATTGTATCAATAATATTCACTTATTGGTCAGTGAGCGAATATTGTGGGTCACAAATCCCACCAAGGTTTTTCCCACACCGGGTTTCCTCGTTAAAAATATTTGTTATGGTGTGCTTTCTATGTTGTGGTTATTGTTCTTATTTACTGCATTAATTCTTGTTTACCGGTATACTATTTTGAGATACAATTCATCTAATAAGTTAAGAAAATCCATTAACCGATTAGATACTGATTCACCCCCCCCCCTCTCAATATCTTTGGGAATCCTAACAATTGGTATCAGAGCCTGGTCCTCTATTTTCAAAAGCCTAACAACTTGAGGAAGATTCTGACACCGGTACAGATGGAAAATTTGAGAAAGAAACTGGAAACATCTCTTGCAGATTATGATGCAGAAAATTTGAAGAATATGAAACTTGAAGATGATCTGAAGGCTGCACCGAAAATCATTCAGGGACTTCAAGGAAATCTTACTATTGCTAGGAACAAAAGAAGAGAACTTCATGAGAAACTACAGAGTGATGATGATGAAAAAGAGACTCTTAATGATCTGGTAAGCAAACTGAAACAAGAGAATATGTCTTTGAGAAATGAGATGCAAGACATGACCATGAGATTTTGTAAAGACACTGAAAACAGAAAGAAGAATGAAGATGATTTGGCTAGAAGAATCAATGATGCTGCAAATGAAAATCTTAGACTCAGTCATGAGAATGATATGTTAAAAACAGATATGATTCACTTGGAACATGATAAAACTAAACTCATGAGACAGAAGGATTTCTTGGAAAATGAGTTGGCTACTGCAAATCAACACAAGGAGAAATTCAAAAAAAGTTCAGAAGAACTTGATTACATGTTGAAAAATCAGAAACCTAATGGAGATACTAATGGACTTGGCTATGAAATTGGTGAAAGCTCTAACACTGCAAACAAACATGATCACAGCTAACTGGTAAGACAACCTAATGCTTATAAATTTAATGAAAAATGCTTTAACTGTAACAAATATGGTCATAGAGAAATTCAGTGTAGATCTAGAAACTCGCAGAACACTAATGCACCCACTGGTCAATGTTCTAAATGCAATAAAGTTGGTCATAACTCAAAAACTTGCAGAATGAATGTAAGATGTTATGTTTGTGGAAGATTTGGATACTTATCTAATCAATGCAGAACACATACCGGCATAAGATATGGAAAAGCAATTCAGAAAAACAATGTGACTTGTTATGCTTGTAACAAGATTGGACATATTAAAAAATTTTGTAGAAGGCATCACCGACAAATAACAAAGGACCCAGTTTGAAAGGTAAATAAAAGGTTGAAGAAGTAAAGCAAGAATTTTCAAAGCAATGGATCAAAAATTCAGATATGAATGTTAATGAAGCTATCCCTTCACCGGTAGAACAGAGTATCACTCCACCGGCAGAATATTCTTCATCTAATTGAAAAGAAACCTTTTGGGGGTATGGCAACAAATGTAAAACATGCTAGTTTACCCTCAGTTGATGGTGAGAAGTTGAAATACTTCTTTACTGGTAGATGAGTTAAGTTTTCACTTAATCGACAGACATTAAATGTGGCAGTTGAAGGAAATGACACTAAAAAGAAAGTGTTTTGGCTCCTTTTTCATTCATCGAGCATTCAAATTTCCTAAGAGCGCGAAAATCCCGAGCGAAGGCATCCATAGCAAGAAGTGAAGCAAATCATTCAAGCACTCATACCTAAAGGCAGATTAAGGTATTTCTAACTATGGCTTCCTCCTCTGCACCTGAATTCATTGCAAACCCTACTGTAATTGAAGTTGTTAAGCACCCTAGGCCCGTATTTAAAATCATTCCCAAAAATTGCAAAGAAAGATGATACCCTAGGAGAATTCTCACAAATACCCAAAGGAGTTGCTTATGTTGAGGATCCTAGAATCTACATACATTGTCATATAGATGAACTAGGAGATGATGAGATTAAGAACATGTACAGGACTGTTATATGTGATGAAAATGAAAATATTAAACCGGAACACAAGATAATTGAAACCCCGGGTTTTGTGGAAATTCTTAGTATTCCTGATTTTTCGAAGGATGTTATAAGGATTATGCTAAGAAGAGTACATGGAGAGTTCTTTTGGTTGGATTCAATTCACAAGATAAACAAGGAAGCAGTTAGGGCAGTGACAGGCTTACCTTCCACCGATAGCAGGCCTGACAAGACTAAAAAGATTCCAAATGACACTGTGATAACCCTAACCGACACAACCTTTGATAAGAGATCCCTAAGAGTAAATGATGTTAAGGATATCAGCATAAGGTTCATAAGCATGATTATTGGATACAAGGTTACACATGCCAACAAATTAAACTCTGTTTCCAGCTTATGTATCAAAAGTGCCTATGAAATGGTAAACAACAATACAAAAATTGATATTTGTGAATGGTTGAAAGATGAACTGATAGACAATCCGAGGAATATAAAAGGTGATAAGAAAGGTACATTCAGATTTGGCAACCTACTTTTATGTTTAATGTTATATATTACCAAACAAGTTCCCGGTATTGGAAGAAAGGATTTTGGTTTTGACATACCGGTAGGAAAACAACTACTAGACATTCTCAACAACATGGGAGATAACAGAGAAAAGAATATAAATGAACATTTTCAAACACTAAAGGCTAGAATGAAAACTAGGATAAGGCTATCTCAAGCTATTGTTGACAAATATCAAAAGGAGATATGCTTTGTAATTAAGAAAGATGAAATCTGGATGGAGGCAGTGGTCCCAAGGAATATTTGGGATATGAGGCAAATGAGAACATAATTGAAACCTATGCAAAAGCCCTCTTAGAAGCTCCTAAAGAACCAACTGAAGAAATATTTGGAAATGCGGAAACAATTGAAAGCAAAATTCAATCTCAGAAAAGAATAAAGAAAACTGAGCAGATAGTTAGGAAAGGAACAAGGCAGGCTAAAGCTATCAAAGAGGATGTATTAAATAAAACTAGTATTAAGGAGAGTGAATTGGAAGGACTACAACCGAAAACACATCTTTCACCATTTGGTACCTCCTCTGATAGTGAAATACCAGCAGAGTTCAAAAGGGTGGAGAGAAAAAGAAAACCCTCACCGACACCTGCTCTTACACCGAAAAGAACAAGACAAAAACAACAGGCAGTTAGGCCTCCGATAAGAAAGTTGACACCAAAGAAAAGGAAAGTAAGACAAGTTGTTCCTCCACTTGAAAAACTTTTAGATGAGATAACTGAAGATGGCAAATTGTCAAACATCAGCAAGTTGTATAACAAACTATCAAATGATGAAAAAGAAAGTATAGAAAATAGTGTTATTTTACATCTTGATATCTATAAGAAATTTTTTATGGAATTTGTAAATGACTTGTACAGAAGATTAGAAGCTAGAAGGGTAGCAATTGTGGAATTGGATAAAAAGATCAAAATAGAAAAACTAGCATTTCACCCAGTGAGCTCAACTCAAGAGATTGATGAGTTAATTAGTGAGGCTAGCTAGACTGTATTCTCAACCGGTCACCGACATGTAGCACTGATGGTAGGAAGAGTAAATGAAATATCAGAAGAAATTGCAAACAAATGGGATATATTGTTTGTTGAAAAAGAAAAACAAGAAGAGCTTAAGAGACCAAAGACTTTTAAAGTCTATCAAAAGGAAAAGGACAAGGATAAGGGGAAAGGCAAGGTAGGTGGACCTCCAAGCATAAAGGTGACAAATAACTTACCCTCACCTTCCTCTAATACTCCACCGACACAAACTGCTAATACTCCATCAACAATAGAGAGTATGGAGACAACACATAAAGATACAAATCCTGATTCAGAAGTGTTGTACACAATGAATCTCGACACATAGGAAATAAACATTGTGGTAGATAAGGAATCAAGTGAGAAAAGAAATGTGGCAACTGAGCCACTGGTAGAAGACACAACAGTTGAGACAAATGTCGAAGATATAGTTGGAGACATTGAAATTGAAAGTGAGCAACAAACTGAATAGACAACGGATACAGGAAAAGCAAATAGCACTGGTGTACATTAAGATGTATCTACTGAGCAACCAACAACTGATAGCAATGAAAAATATGTTGAGATACCGGCTGTAGACATTTCAAGAGTAAGCACAGAGAAACCGGTAGTAAACACAGAGTCACAAACAGAAAAACTAGCAGTGGATACCACTAAAAAATCATCAGAGGCACCATTAGAGAAACCATCAATAGACAGTATAGAGAAACAGGTAGAGCAACAAGATTCATAGATACATACAGAAACAGTACTACCGACTACATCTGATAAACCTAAACCTTTGGTAGTGGAAATGCAGACACAAACTGACCCTCTAGAGAAAGAGGAAAGCAATAATATTACTACCACCGACAGATTACAAATTGTGAAGGTAGTTAGATAGTCATTTAGAACCTCTATGACTAAATTTAGACCAACCAATGTGATAGAGGTATTGCTAGATTCAATCAATAAAATAACAGATTGTAATGCACTAGCATATAAGGCTATTGATGACACCATACCAATTTTGAAGATGATTGCACCCAAGTGTAACATAGAGAATAAAGATTCTTTAGGCCAATTAGACACATTGTCTAAGTACATAATTGACAACCTACAGACAATTGATCAAATCAATGAGGAGACATTCAAAGAGAAAATGAATAAAGAGAAAGAAAAATTCTTTGAGGAAATAGTAAAGAAAAATAAGGAACATATGGATACCTTATTACCAGTACTAGGCAAGACAATTTTGGACTTCAAGAAACTGTATAGAGATACATGCAAAACAAACATCTTAACAAAAGATATAGATAAAAAGATCAGCATAGCTCAGAAGGAAATCAATGATATTGCTGACAACTTGATAGGTTCATTGGATTCATTATTGGTAGTAGAACAAGAAATTGCAGGATTTGAAGAGAAAATAGAAAAACTTGAAAAAGATAAGGAAAGGTTAAAGCTTAAAGCAAAAGAACTTAAGTGCAGACTAAATCCTAAATTGGATATCCTCATCTCTTTGAGAAAAGAGATTTCCGAGGCTCTCATTCCAAGACTTAAGACACCAGAAGAGAAAATGCACTTTCTCACTGGTACAATCCAGAGGACTGAAGCAGTACTAAAGGACAGTGATAAATTCTACAACAGTCTGAATGCTTCTTTTGTAAACCCACCAAGGATCATAACAGGAACTACACTCAATTGACATTGAATGACCGCCTTTGTCATTGATGCCAAAGGGGGAGTAGTAGAAGATGAGAAAAAGGAATAAGGATGAGAAAAATGTATGACAGAAGAGATCATCTGCTCAGGAGGAGCACACAGTTTTGACAGTTTTGGTATGACAGTTTTGGACAACATTTTTGGATACACATTTTGGCTTTTTCTCATGAGTGTTGCCATCAATGCCAAAGGGGGAGATTGTTGGCAAATGTACACTCCAATGAGAAATTATAGGTGATTGAAGGTATTGTCATTGATGGCAACCTAAAAATCCTATGGCACCGATAGACACTAGCACAAACACCGACACCAGCACCGACAAAGATGTTCACTGACACCCTAGCCGACAAGATTTTGTTTATTATATTTTGTATTTAATTGTAAAACCTTTTTGTAAGCCGACAAGGAAAATTTTTATTAGGACTCATATAAGTATGAGATCTTCTAGAACATTTTTAAGAAAAAAAAATATGCGAGATGGATAATATGTGTGAATATTAAGGCAAATTGTGGAATAATGTTTATGATTACAGCAAGAGCTTAAACCGGTACTGAACCTGGCATAGCAGATGTTGATCCGAAGCACTACATGATATTGGATTTACTTAATCCACTTTTGTAAGTCGGTAAGACTCCTCTTTTTGTATTTAAGCAGTGAGCTTTAGGCAGTTGGCCTTCCTGCATGTGCAGGCCCCTATTGTATCAGTAATATTCACTTATTGGCCAGTGAGCGAATATTGTGGGTCACAAATCCCACCAAGGTTTTTCCCACACCGGGTTTCCTCGTTAAAAATATTGTGTTATGGTGTGCTTTCTATGTTGTGGTTATTGTTCTTATTTACTGCATTAATTCTTGTTTACCGGTATACTGTTTTGAGATAAAATTCATCTAATAAGTTAAGAAAATCCATTAACCAGTTAGATACTGATTCACCCCCCCCCCCTCTCTCAGTATCTTTGGGAATCTTAACAATCTATACATAGATATATATGTATATGTATATGTATATATATGTTGGTAATTCTATGAGAATCCGATTAATACCGAGAGGGAGGGTGAATCAGTATTAATACCAATTTGAAACTTTAAACCCAAATCAAACTTACAACAAATCCAACTTGCTTTACCACATATGCCAATTCATTAAACAGTACCAGTAATCACTGATAAATCTATGATAAACTGTTATAATCGGTGTATTCAGAAATAATGAATAAACTAAAGATAATCAATAACATCACATGAAAATCATTCCAAACATGAACACCATATTTTTTACGTGGAAACCCAAATAGGGAAAAAACCACTGTGGGAGTTAGTACCCACAAATATTTGTATTCTTTTGAAATACGCCTTGTTAGAAGCTTAGCCCTGTTAGGAGCAAACCCTGTTAGGAGTCACCCAGTTAAGGGATTTGGATGTGCAGCCCGGTTAGGAGCTTAATGACCTATTAGGATCAACCTCGTGAGAGGATTTACCACTCTTTTTTAGAGATTCCCTATTAGGGGATTTACAAGATTAAGGCTTGTCAGGATCTACTCGGTTAAGGGATTTAATCTACTGTAATTGTTAGAGAACAACAGTGAAAAAGTGATTTGTTACTTGCACTTCTCAGCTTGCTAAATCAGATCCAGTTATACTCCACTATCTATAATTCTCAAGCAGATCTCACTCTTCTCTGGTACAACTTCACACTCTTCTCTAATACCACTGACACTTCAAAACATCAACTAAGCCAACATAAATAATGCTTCCCACTAGGTCGGCCACTAAACCCTAAATTACATCACAGATTATCACATATCTTTACAACTCATTACATATCATCATATGGATCATTACAATCAATTACAAATCAATATCAGTCATTTTATGATCATAAGTCATCACAACAAGTCAATCTAGTACAAAGTCAAACCCTTAGCTCATTCCACTAAAAACTGTTGGCTTGATGATGATTGTAATGAATGACTTCATATGTTGTCATTGATGGAACGTGTACACACACACATATGTTCACATTGTCTACTGATATTACTTCTAAAGTTACTCGTATTGCAACCAGTATTGGATGTTTAGTTTATGATGGTCTAGAGAGTGTCAATCGATACATGTAGACAACCGGTATATGCAGGAATGACTTGACACCAACTTGAAGATTCAGCGGAGAGCACTAAAGAAGCAAGTGGAGGATAATTAGTTTACATGTTTTAGTGGTTAACTCTAACCGGTATCGATGTTCCAACTGATATTCATTGATTGTGTGATGACTTATCACCGGTCGTGATGAGTTACCCTAACCGACAAATTTTGGTGGTAATTTGTGATGAGTTATGTTTGATTGTCCAGATACACTGTACCTAGGAAATTGTGATATAATTTCCAAGCCGACATGAAATCTAAATGTCTATATAATGACATTATGATGAACTATTTTGGAGCTATGATATGAGATGTTTTTTATGCAAAAATATAAGTCTTAAGTTGTTGAAGACATTGCAAAATATGTCGGTGATGCAGTTTTGAGTGCACAGAAGAGGATCTATTCAAGAAAGTTGTGCTACTTCTAGATCACACCACCTATTATTTTCTAATCACTACAACAGTCAAATCCCCTAACTAGGTAAGCTCTAACAAGATTCATTGCACAAATACTTTAACAAGGTGATCCATTAATTTGGATTCAGAAATCCTCTACCGAGGTTACTCCTAATAGGGTATAGCTCCTAACAGAGCTTTGGGATCTTTAACAGGATTCACTCCTAGCAGAGCACTTTTGTAGACCTTAACCGGTCAGTTACCTATTACTACAGATAGTTAACTTGTGAGTCCCATCTCACCGTGGTTTTTCCCATTTGGGTTTTCCACGTATAACTTGTGTTATGGTGGATATTTTACTTATTGTGGATGCTTTAATATCATTTTGGATTGCATGCATAGTTTTTAGTAAACTTATTAAGTATATATATTGGTCAGTATTTAAAGTAGTAATGCTTTTGGTGTCACTGATTCACCCCCCCCTCTCAGTTCTTTATAAATCTATCAAGCACTTTGCACATTCCCAAGAAATTCACTCTCCAAACGTGCCAAAACATCTTTCAAACACTTCATGCGGTTTGTGTCACATTATCATCAACATGTAGACTTGATGTCGATCACTGTCATACCAAAAATCATTACCAGTTTTATGATTTCTTCACCGGTTCTAAAACCCTACTAAAACCTTGGAAAGACTTCATCAAAAATTAGAAATGTGCCTTCCGATAGTCATCACAAGATGCGGTTCCGGTTAGATACTCATTACCATGATAAAAGCTTATATTCCAAACTGCAAATCACGAGTCATCCGCTTCAAGTAAAACATCTCTGCATATCCTGGTTAAAGTCCTATTTCACAGTCTTTTGTATATTGTCGGTAAACCTTGTCTCCGGTAGACTAAATCACTTAGATGACAAACCAAACATAAGGAAACATCAGTTAGCATCATTTAACATCATCTGCCATCAATGATAACACAAATAACTGATCAAGTTATCTAATCACAAAATCTCAATCTCTTCATCACAAATAGTCTTCTATCCTCTACCGGTTCAGTCATCAGTCTTTAACTACATCACCTTATCTACATCAGTTATGCCAATCATGCCAACAATCTCCCCCTTTGGTATTGATGGAAACACCAATCAGATTGCAACACCATCACGGTTACTTGTTGTTAGTATCATATCATCTGTTGGTCTCCTCCTTTTGTCTTCTCCAACTTCTATGATCCTTTTCTTCTCTCAAATCTGATTTTGTTCTTCTCCCAAATCTGATCTTGCTTTTCTCCCCCTTTGACAGCAATGCCAAAGGTGTATGTGCATCACCGATCTTCTTTACTACCGCTTTTGTCATCATCATCTCTGCTAACCAAATCAGAACATTATATCCAATCATTATATCATATAATTAAATTAGAGCTTTATATCTGAGTTGCTCCCCCTACGGAGTAGCTTGCACCTCATCAATCCTTAGTGAAGAATAACCATTAGATCCACAGGATTGATGTATCTCCTTCATTCTAGTTCTTCTGGTGTAGGGGTCTAACCCCTAGTTTACCTCTGAGAAACTCAAAGGTAGTCTTCAGTAAGGACTTAGTAAAGATATCAACTATCTGATCTTTACTCTTCACATATTCCATCTTGACTTGTTTTTCTTGAACTTTTTCCCTTACAAAATTATACTTCAATTCAATGTGCTTCGTTCTAGCATGAAGTACATGATTCTTAGAAATATTCATTGCACTTGTATTATCACAATAGATAGTCACTGGTTCAGATATATCTATTTTGAATCCTTTTAGCACACTTCTCATCCATATTGCTTGCGTGTAATTCATGGATGCATCAACATACTCTACTTCAACTATAGATTTAGAAAAACATGTTTGTTTCTTTCCCATCCATGCCACTAATCTTCCACCAAGAAGAAAGGGTCCACCAGTTGTGCTTTTCCAGTCATCCACATTACCTGCCCAATCTGCATCAGTAAAGACATCCAAATTAAAATCTCCTTTATAGGGATACCATAAACCATAGTCTACTGTGCCTTTGAGATACCAAAAAATTCTCTTCACTACCACCAAATGTGTCTCCTTAGGCTCTTTCTGAAATCTGGCAACTAATCCAACAACATGAGCAATGTTCGGCCTACTATGAACAACATAGTGCAACTTACCAATCATAGACCTGTACTCTTTTTCACAAATAGCAAGAGAATCATCCTGTTTCGACAACTTGCAGTCTGTCACCATTGGTGTTCCTACCAGTTTGTAGTCTTCCATGTCGAATGTCTTCAACACCTCTTTGACACACTTGCTCTGACAAATAAAGATACCACCATCGAGTTGCTAGACCTGTAATCCAATAAAGAACTTTATCTCACCGATTAGAGACATTTCAAATTCCTTTTTCATTGCATCATCAAAATCCATACACATCATCATTTCCTCCAAAAATTATGTCATCTACAAACACTTCTGCTATCAGCATCTTGTCTCCACCAGT
This sequence comes from Cryptomeria japonica, assembly GCF_030272615.1. Lineage (NCBI taxonomy): Eukaryota > Viridiplantae > Streptophyta > Pinopsida > Cupressales > Cupressaceae > Cryptomeria > Cryptomeria japonica. Next base: position 74,689,035 of record NC_081405.1, read on the forward strand.
CTTCAAATAAATGTTATTGTCCTCACTAGTACGTTGGAATCCAATTTTGATCATATGTGCATGTAATCTCTCATACCGTGCTCTTGGTGCTTGCTTTAGACCATATAGAGCTTTATGAAATTTACATACCATGTCTTTATCATTAGATAGAGAAAATCCATCTAACTATTCAATGTAGACTTCTTCTTCTAGAATCACATTCAGGAAGGCTGATTTGACATCCATTTAGTAAACTTTGAATCCCTTATATGCAACAAATGCTAGCAACATTCTCACTCCTAATCTAGCAACTGGTGCAAAGGTCTCTCCATAATCCTCACCTTCTTCATGTGCATACCCTTTGCAGACTAACCTCACCTTGTTGCTTACAATTTTTCCTTCTTCATCCAGCGTATTCCTAAAGACCCATTTTGTTCCAATTACATTCTTATCCTCTGGTCTAGGACTAAGTGACCATGTCTAATTCTTCTCAATTTGATCTAATTCTTCATTCATTGCATTAACCCAATTATCATCTTTTAGTGCTTCCTTTACTATTTTGGGTTCTATTGTAGATATCAAACATGAGTTTTCTCTTATTTTCCTCCTTGTTTGTACACCAACATTCTTATCACCAATTATCTGCTCTTGTGAATGGTTTAATCTGACATAACTAGGCAATACTGGTACTGGTTTTGCATCTTCTACTTCTTGTTCTTCATTTTCTTCATCGCTGTCATCACTTACCGATTGAGCACCTAATTCTGCATTTTCCATTTCTTCATTGTTCCGTGCTTCTGGCTCAATAATCACAAGTTTCTCATCATCTTTTTCAGGCTCAAATATGCTGGTACCTTCTGATTTTCCAGAGAGATCATCTACCTTCACATTAGCAGTTTCAATAATCTTCTTAGCTTTCTTATTGTAACATTTATATGCCTTACTTCTAGTAGAGTAACCAAGAAAGATTCCCTCGTCAGATTTTGCATCAAATTTCTCAGTGTGATTATCTTTCTTAATAAAACATTGACTCCCACAATTTTTGAAATAACTTACATAAGGAATTTTTCCATACCATATCTCATACGATGTTTTGTTGTTACCTCTTTTTACTAGTACCCGGTTTAAAGTGTATATAACAGTGTTGATTGCTTCTCTCCAAAACATTTTAGGTACATTACCCTATAATAGAATGGTTCTAGAAGCTTCAACTATTGTTATGTTCATCCTTTCTGCTATGTCATTCTGTTGTGGTGTCCTCAAATCTGTCTCTTGATACCCTATTCATCACAATACTTAACAAATTCATCAGATGTGAATTCTCCTCCCCAGTCTGATCTTAAACACTTCAAGTTCTTACCAGATTCATTCTCAACCAGAGCTTTAAATTATTTAAATTTACTAAATGCTTCTGATTTCTCCTTCAAAAATGTCACCCACATCATTTTAGAATAGTCATTGGTGAAAATCATGAAATACCTATCACAGTAATAACTCTTTGTTCTCATAGGGCCACATAGATCAGTATGTACCAAATCTAAAATATTCTCAGAAGTACAATTCTTTCTCTTGAAAGAAATAGAGGTCATCTTACCGATTTGACAATCTTTGCATATCACACTATTCGGTTTAACAAGTTGGGGCAATCCTCTTACAACACTTGACTTGCTTACCTTAACCAAATTATCAAAATTGACATGACAACATATTTTATGCTACAACCAACTGTCTTCCATTCTTGCAACCAGAGAATTATTAACATTACTATTCAAATGGAATAATTTACCTCTAGTTTGCTTCTCAGTAGCAATCAGTTCACCATTACCTCAAGGAATTTTGTAGACTCCACTTTTAAACTCAAGCAAATAAGCTTTATCATTGAGCTGACCAACACTAAAAATATTGTACTTTAGACCATCAACCCAAAACACATCATCAACATTACTCTTCCCATTTAGAGAAATTGAACCTTTACCTTTCACCATATAGGGAGAGTTATTTCCAAATCTAACAACACCACCATCAAATTCATCAAGGCTTATGAACTTACTTTTTTCTCGGGTCATGTGGTGTGAGCAGCCACTGTTTATAATCCATTCATCATTGTTTTCCATATGAGATACCAGTGCCTTTTCATCTGTGAGTTCCTCCTTCAAGGATACAAACATAATTTCCTCATTGTCATCTTCATCTTCAAACTCCTCATCAGTCACACCTTCATCTACTGCAGCATACATTTTATTTTTGCCCTTTCCTTTATATTTTCTAGATTTCTCTTTCTTGTCAGCATTAGGACAATTAGCAGCAATATGACTAATTTTACTACAAGAGAAACACTTCAAAGGTAGCTTTCCTTTATACTTATCGGTGCCTCTAGAAATCTTTTTGCTAACAATGCCTCAAGTTCCATCACCTGATCTTCATTGTCTTCATTTCCCTGGTTACTTCCATGACTTGACCTATACTCATGATTTTGACATAGATCTTTTCCTTTTCTAGCAGATGAACTGGTAACAGAAGCTTTAAAGGAAGATTCAGTTTATTTTGTCACACTATTGTCAAAACTATTTAACTCAAAAGATCTAAGCTTACCAATCAATGAATCAACTGTTACCTTATCCTTTGAAATAGATCTAAGTTCTTGGGTTGTAGATACTCTTATAGCATACTAAGGTTGAACAGTTCTAAGCATTTTACTTACTATTGCCTCATCACCCATTTTGCCTCCAACACTCTTTATGCCACCAACAACTTCTTTGATTCTCTGACCATACTGTGCAATATTTTCTCCTTCAAGCATCCTCATGTCATCAAACTTTCCTCTTTGGCTCTTTGTACATTCTCATCTCCCCCGTAGATTATATCTAACTTTTCCTAAACCTCACATGCAGTTTCCAATCCTTGAACATCAATATATTATGAATCAGATAAAGTACTAACAATAGCTTCTAAGGCTTGCATGTTCTCTTGCTGCTCTTTAAGTTTCATCCGGTGTCAAGGGAGTAGTATTAGGAGCAACATATTTTGTTTCAACTTGCTTCCAATATTGTACACCAAGACCTTTGATGTAGATCTTCATTCTATCTTTCCAGATCTTGTAGTTATCCTTGTTGAAATTAGGACCCTCTTTCTTCATCATCTTGACTTCCTCAGAATCTTTTCCTCAAGCGGTTAGGCTTTCTGCACACAAAGGACCAAAGTTCTGATACCAATTATTAATTCTATGATGATCCGATTAATACTGAGAGGGGGGGTGAATCAGTATGGATACCAATTTGAAACTTTAAAGCCAAATCAAACTTACAAAAAATCCAACTTGCTTTACCACATATGCCAATTCATTAAACAGTACTAGTAATCACTAATAAATCTCTAGTAAACTGCTACAACTAGTGTATTCAAAAATAATGAATAAACTAAAGATAATCAATAACATCACATCAAAATCATTCCACACATGAACACCATATTTTTGATGTGGAAACCCAAATAGGGAAAAAACCATGGTGGGAGTTAGTACCCACAAAGATTTGTACTCTTTTGAAGTACGACATGTTAGGAGCTTACAATACGCCCTGTTAGGAGCAAACCCTGTTAGGAGTTACTTGGTTAAGGGATTTGGATGTGCAGCCCGGTTAGGAGCTTAATGACCTATTAGGATCAACCTCATGAGAGGATTTACCACTCTTTTTGAGAGATACCCTGTTAGGGGATTTACAAGATTAAGGCCTGTCGGGACCTACCCGGTTACGGGATTTAATCTGTTGTAATTGTTCGAGAACAACAGTGAAAAAGTGATATGTTACTTGCACTTCTCAGCTTGCTAAATCAGATCCAGTTATACTCCACTATCTGCAACTCTCAGGAAAATCTCACTCTTCTCTGTTATGGCTTCACACTCTTTTCTAAGACCACCAACCCTTCAAAACATCAACTAAGCCAACTAAATAATTATTTCCACTACGTCAGCCACTAAACCCTAAATTACATCATAGATCATCACATATCTTTACAACTCATTACAGATCATCATATGGATCATTACAATCAATTAAAAATTAATATCAACCGTTGAATGATTATAAGTTGTCACAACAAGTTGATCTGGTACAAAGTCAGACCCTTAGCTCATTTTGTTAAGCACTTTGCACATTCCCAAGAAATTTGCTCTCCAAATGTGTCAAAACATCTTTCAAACAATTCACCTGGTTTTTTCCATGTTATCATCACCATCTAGACTTGATGTTGATCACTGCCATACCAAAAATCATTAGCGGTTTTATGATTTATTCATCAGTTCTAAAACCCTACTAAAACCCTGGCAAGACTTCATCATAAATTAGAAACATGCCTTCCGATAGTCATCACAAGATGCGGTTCCGGTCAGATACTCATTACCATGATAAAAGCTTATATTCCAAATCGCAAATCACCAATCATCACCAATCATCTGCTTCAAGTAAAACATCTCTGCATATACCAGTTAAAGTCCTATTTTACAGTCTTTTGTATATTATCGGTAAACCCTATCTCCGTTAGACTAAATCACTTACATGAAAAACCAATCATCAAGAAACATCATTTAACATCAGTTGCCATCAATGAAAACACAAATAACTGATCAAGTCATCTAATCACAAAATCTCAATCTCTTCATCACAAATAGTCTTATATCCTCTACCGGTTCAGTCATCAGTCTTTAACTACATCACCTTATCTACATTAGTTATGCTAATCATGTTGATGCAGGAGCATCCCTGGTTCACAAAAATCTTGCATCAAGCAAAATATTTTCCTTTTTGTTTTGTTTTCTTTTTGCAATTTTAGTTTTCCTTTCTGTGTGTCTTAATTTTGGCTCACTGTATCTTGTGGGTTTGGATTCTACTTGAAGACTTGATCATCTTTCTTGCTTTCAGACCGCATCGCATTTGGATCACTTTCTGGCAAGATATTGCTACTAGTTTCCATGACAGTTTCTTGTTACCTGTTTCCTGAGAACTATTCTAATGATCTACGGCAACCCATTCCAAAGTTTGCAGAGCCTTGGACATTGATCTCGATGTTCCTTGGTGTGTGGTCGACCTTCTACATTTCATCCTTTGTATTTTTTGGAGGAATCTCTTGGTGGAGGCCAACCTTTGTTATTTTCATCTTAGGTCTTGTTCTTCGGGTTTTGATCCATTTTGGGCTGAACGGATCCTTTGGATCGATATGTATATTTGTAATTATGATTTAGAATGAAATCAATTAGAATCAATCAGAGAATCAGATAGCTAGACTGTACATAGAAGATAGATCTTTCAATTCAAGGTTCCGGTGTGACCTATTCTACCAGGCCTGTGTGCCGTCATGTTGTAACCCAATTGTTACTAGCTGGATGTAATCAAATTTCATGCAATAAAACTATCTATTATGCATTGCCTCCATCGTATATCTGTGTTTCCGTTGTGTTTACTCTTGTTGGTCTATCCGGATTGATCTCTTTGAGGTCCCTCCTCACCGGTGACATCTTCACATGCCAACATATGTATATATGTGTATATGTGTATATATATGTATATTCAATGTGTTTTAATGAGTGGTATGTTGTTAAAAGTTATGGATGTCAATCTACAAGGATTATTGTCATCACTAGAACTAACATGTAGCTTGAAGGAAGCTTGAGCTGGCTAAAGTCAACATATTTATATTCCATCTGCAGCCAAAGCAGATGCAACTCTATTAGCATGTGTGGAAGCAGTTAATGTGGAGGAGAGTCTCAGTCGAAGAAGAATCCTTGTTGACTCTGTATCTTTCATGGACATTGAGGAGTTATTACATTATGGAGACTGATGGGGTTGTGCGTCATCAATCTTGAATTACTGACCATGTTCCTAATTCTGTATTATTGCTCAATTTAAGAGTCTGTTCTAAAACGGATGAGCTTGTAGGGTTAATTTGTTATTTTTGTTTTCTCTCTTAGAATAAGTCACCTCAATGTTAGGAAGAAGTGACATTTGGTTAGAATTAGTTAGAAGGAGTTAATGACATACTTTCTCTAAATACTTTAAAAAGGGAAATACAAATCATGTTTATTGCTAGCTCTTTTACGTAATTATCATCTGATTATTTTGAGCTCATGAATTAATAATGTTAGATTCTTATTGTTCTTTAGGTTAAAGTGTATTGTTATCCTTCATGAAGATTACATTCCTCAAGCAAGGGCCACTTGAGGTAATGTGAAACTTTGTCTTTCTTTCTGTTATTTATTTTCATGAATGCAATAGATATTGTCAATCTTCAGTTGCTATTTCATGTTCAGTAATGTTGATGTAGAAATAATTAAGAGTTTTGGTACCAACTTCTGATTTGTTCAATTGTATTGTTAGTTGTACCCACAACCACTATTAAGTAACTCCTAGAGTCACCCGTAACAACTATAATGTTAGTTAGTTTCCAATTTCAACATATAAGTATATTTCAGGTTCATGCAATGATAGATAGCTTAGGAATCATGTGCTGGACATATAGTGCTAGTGCCATCTTTGAAGATACATCCCTCTTCGATAATTAAATGAGTCTTCGCTTAGGACATAGGGTTACCCCATTGAACACCTCAATCAGGCCGTGTGCATGACATACTGCACCAATTCAGTGGATATAGTGGAGATCAATAATTTTTGGTGTTGTTGTCGGGGATGGTGCTAAGGTTTAGGACTCTTAAGTTTAGGTTTATTCCTATTATTTATTTTTCTACAAGTTTCATTCTGTCATTTATTTTTCTATGAATTTTAGATTTTGAACCTGACATCAACTTCTTTACTAACAAGTGCAGGAAGACAACTTATAAGCTTAATACTTCCATTGCATGCACTGGAAGAGGGATGTTAGAGGAAGGTTTCTTCCCTATACATTATGTGTAGGAGACACCTTGGCTTCAAGAGAGTGGCTACAGGATCCTTTAGTTTCAACTCAGACATTAGAAAATTCATTTAGTGCACATATAGATTCAACATCTTCTGATAATACTCAGTAAGAACCTACTCAAGAGTGTATACAAGAACTAGTGGTAACAATGGGTGATGTAACAAATCTTGAAGCACCTGTCACCTTTGCATTTCCAATCACTAACTAGGAGAGGGCTGCAACATTGAAGAATATACCTCCAAATTCCCTCCCTAAATTTTATGGCCTGGTCAGGTCACTAAAGACCAAGATACTTTTTTGTTTGAATTTGATGTATTATGCAGAAGCTATTGACTATATTACTTGTAGACACCTAAAATTGTCCTAGCCTAATGAAATAAATATTTTATTTATTTAGTTATTTTATCCTAAGCTTTCTATTAATTAAATAGATTTTTATTTATTTAATTAATTCACTAATCCTCTTCTAGCCTTTCCCTATTTAAATAAATTTTTATTTATTTAAATTATACTTTTCCTAAATTAAATAAATATTTTATTTATTTAATTGGCCCCACTTCTTTGATTAATTAAATCAATATTTATTTAATTAATTAATTCATTAGCTTTTTTCCCCATGACACTTTTATTCATCTCTTAATTTACTTTTAGCCACCTTTCTAGTATCTTCCTATTTTCTATACCTACCCTCTAATCTAAGTCGACCATTTAGCCTTCCATCTCTTAATTCTAGCCCTCCATTTTTAGGGTAATCTATATAAAAGAGGATCATTTCCCTATCATTCCATATAGAAATCAATCGAGAGAAGCATCTACACTCTGTTGAATCACACAACCACGGTCCATTCTTTATTGTGCTCTTGTGTGCAATACAAAATATGAGAGCAACCATAATATCAAGAAAGATCAATGGAGATCAAACCCTAATGAGCATGTGATGGTATAATCTTTCATATTTGTTTCTTTGCATGTTTTTAGGTTTTTCATTGGTGTATGGTGGATTCACGAGGGCTTCACTAAATAAGCAATATCATATCGTGTGCGTTCATATTGGGGGGTTTAATATCCCAAAAATGAGGGTACAATATATTGCCCATCAGTGAAAATAGGGGGGTTTTTAATTCGGGCTATGAAAAAATGCAATATTTTGTGAAAATAGGTGGGCTTTTAATTCAGGTTGTGTATCGGGAGGGGTGGAAATAAAGGAGTTTAGGGAAATATTTTTTGAAAATAGGGGGATTCTTTAGTATGCCATGAATGCAGGTGATATAACCCGAGTTCACTAAGTGAAGCCCCCGTGGGTGGATTTCATTGTAGAAGTCGGTTTTATGTGCTTGAATCTTTTTAGGTTTTAAAATATTTGAGCTCCCAATTCCATCATATACATTACTAATGTTCATTGTCTGAAGCTCTTTCCATCCACTTTGAAGGATTTTGTTCTCAGATGGTTTATGGGATTAGGTGGCAATGCAATTACTAGTCGGGATACGATGAAAGAGAATTTTTTTCAAAAGTATCAGGACTATTGCAGAGGTGGAGACACCAAAAAGGAAGATATATTGAGGATGTCCTAGAGAGAAGATGAATCCCTTGTGGATTACATAGATAGATTCCAATTCTGTATAAATAAATCCAAATAGAATAGGCTTACTCCTAGGTCTCTCAAGTTGGTTTCCTTGAGAGAATCAATGACGAATGCATTGATGCACTCAATTTGATGGATGGAGGTGACATCACCCAAGAAATTTCTTATGATATTTGCAATCTTTCAAAGAACTATTCTGGGTCTACTCTGAGAAAGAGAAAAAGTCCTAGGTTGCTTGAACACTAAAACATCTACAGGTGTTTCAAAGGTTGAGAAACCTTTTGTTTGACATGAAGGAAGATATAATAATTCATTTGGCAGCCCAATTGGACACTCTTCACATCAAGATGAAGCAATAAGAAGTAAAATCTTCTCTTTCAAATTATTGTCCTCACTCTTGTGAAAAGAGGTCTAATTGCAAGTGTAAAAAGATTGTTGCCATCTCTGAAGAGAAGTTGGTTCATTCAAAATTCCATGTAGTAGAAGATAAGAGTGGACAAATCTTCTACATAAAACAATGCAAGCCATGGAAACAAAAGCAAGGTATTCCATTAGTCCTCTTATCCTACAATTCTTCATTACCCGGGGTTCAAAAAAATGTTGCAAATTGGAATTTTCAACCTTGGAATACCATGCAAAATCCACAATAGCAAGCTAATGCATCAAATTGGATACGTCAACAAGGCTCCTAGCCACCCCAATACCAATATCCAAATTATAACCAGTGGCAGGGTTCCCAAAATCCATGGTCTCAACCATGGTGTGGAACTCTATGATGACAATAGTCTAATGCTAATTACCCTTAGCAACAACATGTATCCAATTAGCCTGCACTTATGCCCAATGCACCTTCTCAACAACATGTCATTATGTCCAATCAAAATATGCCCACCTATGTTCCACCATGAGCACCATAGTTGCCTTCTCAACCTGCACCCAATCCTAACAACAAGGTCATTCAATAGGCTTACTCTAATGATGTGTCTTAGTACTCAACCTATATAGTTGAGATCAGTGATGTTTATTTACACTCAATAAAGACTCTTCTTGGTCTCGCATCTCCATAAATCACATAACTATTAGATGAGGAACCTATAGGCCATTTGGAGGAATTGATTATGTGTTGCATTGATGTTTTATCATTGATGTCAACACTAGCTATTTGGATGCTTTACCGACACCCTTCTGGTCCTGGTAGGTTGAGTAGTTTTTGGTTGGTTTGGATCCGACATGATTCGGTAGGCTCTGATATGGTTTGGTTATGGAATTGGCTTATTCATGATACTCATGTTCATATTCAATCAGTTGGTTTTGGTCTGGTGATTGGATGCTATCCTGCTTGCTTCCAAGATTGACTTGTGGTTCCAGTGAGGGTTTCACCGGCAAATATTTTTGTGAAGATCTTTGATGAATTGCATAAGTGGTGTTCGTGTAGCTTCTGGTGGAGATTCAGGATGTTGTTGGTGATCATGTTCAAGACTTGGCAGATGGAGATCATTGCTTTAGCGTGTGGACCTATATTGGGTCTTGGTTGATGTAGGTTATGGACCGACTTAATGTAACGTGTGGATTGGACCTCTCGATGCATTTTTGGGATGTCTTATGTGTTGGATATTATTTGTTTGGTCTAAGGCTGACATGTTTTGTAATTATGTATTTGGTTCATTGTTTGGTGGCCAACCTGATTGTTTATGGTCGAGGGTTTGTATATATATGATGTAAGATCTAATTGTAGATCATAAGTGAGGATATGTAATGTGCGAATAATGTAATATCATTCAGGTAGAGGATTTGGTCGATCATTGGAGATCGAATTGGATTTATGTAAGAGGATTTAGTCCTCCAGTATTGAGCTTAACCAGAACTGTACTCAGGCATAGGAGATGATATCTTTGCAGTTCAACACTTTTCCAGATTGAAGCCTGGATTTCTATGTAGTAAGTAAGGCTCCTTTTGTGATGAGCAGTGCGCTCTAAGCTGTTGGCCTTCCTGCAAGTGCAGGCCCCTTAATCGTAATTCACATACTTACTGCAGAAGTATTATCTGACTGTGGGTAGGCTTCCCACCGTGGTTTTTCCCTTTACCAGGTTTTCCATGTATAAATCTTGGTGTCATGTGGATGGTATTTATTCTATGATTATTGCTTATGCTTAATTGGTTTAACTGCTATTCCGGTATTTAGTTTAAGCATTCCGGTTTTAATGTTTTGGGTTCCTATATTAAAGTTTTAATTGCTTAAGGTTCTAGTAATCTGTGACAACTGATTCACCCCCCCCCCCCCCCTCTCAGTTGTATTCCAGTTATTTGAACTGTCTAACAATTGGTATCAGAGCTTTGGTCCTCTTTGCAAAAATCTTAACCGCTTGAGGAAGAGCCTATGGTGACTAATAGTTCAAGTTCATCTAGTTCATCTGGAGCTATCTTTCGGAGGGATATTCTTAGGCTTGATGGAACAAATTACACAATATGGAAGATTTGGATGGAGACTCATCTGAGTTGTCTTGGCAAGGAGATTTGGGAAATCACACAGAATGGTGTTACACCTCATAATCTGGCATCTAGCAATCCTCCTCCGACAAACCTAGATAAGGAGCTTGAGAATGATTGTAGAGAAAGAGAAGCCCTCTTGTGTGCACTTTCTGATAAGAAAATAATGGGATTGACTAAAAAATCATCTGGAAAGGCTATATAGGATAAGTTGGAGACTCTTAATGAAGGTGACCCTACAGTGAAGATTGCTAAACTTGATGGTTACTAGTTGAGATATGAAAACCTGAAGATGGAAGAAGATGAAAGGATTACTGCATTCATGGAAAGGGTAAATGGGATTGTTATAGGAATTCAATGTTGTGGTGGAACTCTGAGTGAAGATGAAATTGTTTCTAAAATTATGAGATCCCTACCACTGGCTTACAAGCTAAAGGCTACTGCTATTAATGAGTTAAGAACAATGGCTAATACATCTGTCAATAGAGATACCTTGGTTGGGAAATTATCTGCTTTTGAGCTTGAAGAATTTGGACCTTTTGGAGTTGTGAATTCTGAACCTACTTTTCATACATCTGCATCAGCAACCGGTAAGCAAGATTGGAAAGATTTGTATGCAAAGGAATTGGATGATATGAAGAGAGAAGATGATGAGTTTGAGAAGCTTGAAGCACTATTTGCTACAAGAGTACCTAAAGGATCGATAGGAAGTAAGTATGAAGGAAAAGCACCTTTTAAATGTTTTGCATGCAATAAGATTGGTCATTTTGCATCTAGATGTCCTAAAAGGAATTCAAGATTTGAAGAAAGAGTTAGAATATCATTTAAGCCTAACCCTAGATATCAAGAAAAAAAATAAGTATAGAAAAAATAGAGATAAATCATGCTACATAGCAGACGATGAAGGCATTATTGATTTTGATGATGAACCGACAGAAGAATCAGCTAGTGGTTCCAGCAATGGGAAGGAATGGGTGTTCCTAGCTATCAAGGAAGATGTTCTGGCACTGGAAGAGAATGTACCTAAAGAGAAGGCACTTGCTGCTTAAATTAAAGACAAGGATGAATGGGTAATTGACAGTGGTTGTTCATATCATATGACTGGAGATAAAGGGAAGTTTCTATCTTTGCAAGAATTTGATGGTGCCCTGGTTAGATTTGGAGATGACAAAGCATGCATGATAAAAGGAAAATGAACTATATCATTGGATGGTAAGAACAATACTGACAATGTTTATTATGTTGAAGGTTTAAGGCATAATATTTTCAATGTAGGCCAATTAGTGGATAAGGGATTTCAATTATAGTTCAAGGATGGAAAATGCAAAATCATTAATAGATCTGGTTTGGAGATTGCAACCGGTACACAGACAAAAGGTAATATATTTCATTTGAATTCCGGTGAGAAAATATGTTTGATTACATAGATTGATGAGAGTTGGATATGGAATAAAAGGTTGTGTCATGTGAATTTTGATTGCATTGTGAAGATCAGTTCAAAGAAGGCAGTTAGAGATATACCTAAGATTGTGAAGCCCTATAATCCAATATGTAAAGAATGTCAAATGGGTAAATAGGTCAGAACCTCTTTTAGGAGTATACAAGACAAATCTAATGATGTTCTTGATCTTATTCATACTAATTTGTGTGGCCCTACTAGAGTTAAAAGTTTTCAAGGTGATAGATATTTCATGCTAATCATTGATGATTATTCTAGAATGATGTGGGTTATTTTTCTAAAGGAAAAATCTAAAACATTTGAAAAGTTTAAAATCTTTAAGGCTAAAGTGGAAACTGAGACAGGATTGAAGATTAAATGTTTGAGGTCAAATCATGGTGGAGAATTCACATCCAGTGAGTTTAATAACTTGTGTGAGAAGCATGGTAGACGAAGACAATTTTTTGCTCCCCGGACACCTCAGCAGAATGGAGTTGTGGAAAGAAAGAACGAAACTATCTTGGATGTGGCTAGAAAAATGATGATGGAAGCTAGTCTACCTCATATCTACTAGAGAGAGGCAGTGAGCACAATGGTTTGTACATTCAATAGAGTACATATCAAAGGAGAAACCGGTAAGACACCTTATGAATTATGGTTTGGCAATACACCTATAGTTAAGTATTTCAGAATCTTTGGTAGTAAATGTTATATTAGGAGAGATGATATCATTGGAAAATTTGATCCTAGATGTGATGAAGGCATATTTCTTGGTTATTCTAATGAAAGCAAGGCATATAGATGTTATAACAAGAGATTGCAGAGAATTGTGGAGAGTGCTAATGTCAAGGTGGATGAGCTGAATAAAAGTCAAATAAGAGTTTATGAGAAAGAACCAGCAGTGGAAATGAATAAATCTGAACTGGTAGCACCTTTACCAGAACAAAGTGTTGAACCAGTTACTCCGGCAGTATCAAAAAATTATACAGTAATTGAACAACTGGGAAGAGGAACAAAGAGTAAGAAGAATCCTAGGTATGTGAGATTCAATCATTTAGAAGATCATATCATCGCGGATAAGAACAATGGAGTAATGATAAGAAGAAGACTGACAACTAATGAGGTATGTTTAATTTCTCAAGTTGAACCAGTATCAATAATTGAGGCATGTAAAGATGAATATTGTTTGAAAGCTATGGAAGAAGAATTAGATCAGATTGAGAAAAATAACACATGGACTTTGGTTCTCCGGCCTAAAAGTAAGAATGTTATTGGAACTAAATGGGTTTTTAGGAATAAATTGAATGAGGATGGTCAAGTTGTAAGGAATAAGGCTAGATTGGTTTGTAAAGGATATTCTCAGAAGGAAGGAATTGATTATGGAGAGAATTTTGCACCTGTAGCTAGGATTGAAGCTATAAGATTATTTCTTGCTTATGTTGCTCATAAGAACTACAAGGTTTATCAGATGGATGTTAAGTGTGCATTTTTGAATGGGAATCTTAATGAGGAAGTTTATATTGAGCAACCTGATGTTTTTTCACTATCAGATGATACAAACATGGTTTGCAGGTTAAGGAAAACTTTATATGGATTGAAACAGGCACCTAGAGCTTGGTATGCAAGGTTGGATAAATATCTTTTGAAGCTTGGTTTTACTAAGGGTAATGCTAACAGTAATTTATATTATAAGATCACTAATGATGATATATTGATTATTGAAGTATTTGTTTGATGACATCATTTTTAGAGGTGAAGATAAGTTATGTAAGGAATTTGCTAAGAATATGGAGAAATAATTTGAAATGTCTATGATTGGGGAAACGAAATTTTTCTTAGGTTTGCAGATTACTCAAACTAATAAAGTTATTTTCATCTATCAAACTAAGTATGTTAGGGAATTGTTGAAGAAATTTGGTATGGGAGATTCTAAACCGGTAATTACTCATATGGTTACAAGTGAGAAATTGACAAGAAAATATTTTTCTACACCGGTAAATCCTACAAGATACAAATCTATGATTGGAGGTCTACTTTATTTGACTCAGACTAGGCCTGACATAATCAATGTTGTTTGTATTGTATCAAAATTTCAGAGTGATCCTAGAGAAAATCATGAGAGTACTGTGAAAAGGATTTTTAGATACTTACAAGGTACATCAGAATATAGTTTGTGGTACCCTAAGGATGATGAATTTACTTTATGTGCATATACAGATGCAGATTGGGCTGGAGATGTTGATGACCGGAAAAGTACTTCCAGTGGAGCTTTCTTTTTTGGAAAGAAACTTGTTTCATGGATCAGCAAGAAGCAATCATATACTTCTTTATCTACTATTAAAGATGAGTATGTTGTTGCTGCTACTAACTATACACAAGTTCTATGGATGAAGCAAATGTTTAAGGATATAAAAATGGATTGTGATGGACCAGTAGTTATTCACTGTGATAACTCTGTTGCTATTGATATATCAAATAATCCGATATTTTATTCTAAGACAAAGCACATATCTATCAAGCACAACTTTTTGAAAGAAAAGGTGGAAACAAATGAAGTTAGACTGGTTTATGTGAACACTAAAGAGCATATTGCAAACATCTTCACTAAACCTTTGCCTAAGGAATCATTTGAGTACTTCAGAGACAGATTGGGAGTTTCTATCCCTCTGGTAGAGACTTATGTGGTTTGGCATCAGTCCAATATGCATTATTAGAGATATTTTTCATTCCGACATTGATGTGGGGATGCTACTGCTCAGGGGGGTTAGTTAGCTTTGTGATTCAATGGTTTATGTTTTTGTTTTGATATTTTTTTTAGATTTATGCCATTGATGTCAAAGGGGGAGAGATGCAAGATTCATCTATCCTATACCAGAAAGTGAGTGGGTTTCACCGTTACTGATAATGCCAAAAAAGGGAGGAAAGTGGCAAGTGTGTGTAGATTAGAGAGAACTAAATGCTACCATGTGCAAGGACCACTTACCACTTCCTTTGATTAATCAGGTCTTGGACTCATTGGTTGGTAAGAGATACTTTTCTTTCTTGGATGGATTTAGTGGTTATAATCAGATTAAATTTCTCCTGAGGACTAGGATAAAACAACTTTCACATGTCCCTGGGGACATATACATATTTAGTATTGTCATTCAGGCTATGCAATGCACTAGCCACCTTTCAAAGAATTGCTTTTAGTATTTTCTTTGACTTTGCTCATGATACCATGGAAATTTACATGGATGACTTCACAACCTATGGTATAATTATGAGGAGGCCATAGAAAATATGGAATAGGTACTACAAATATGTCATGACCATAATCTCTCTCTTAACCATGAAAAGGGCTTTATGAAGATGGAAGAGGGAGTTGTATTGGGACACTTTGTCTCTGCCAATGGAATTCAAATTGATCCAGCCAAGATTCAAATTATTTCATAACTTCTAGTATCGCAAAAACATAGGGATGCTAGGTTTCCTTGGACATGCAGGTTAATATAGACGCTTCATCAAGGATTTCAACAAGATAGCTTCACCACTTTTCACCGTGTTGACAAAAGATTCAGAATTTGATTGGGCTTTCAACTGCCAACAAGCATTTTAAACACTCAAAGCTACTCTTACACAAGCATCAATGCTCCAAGGACCTAACTAGACAATATCTTTCCACATACACATTGATGCATTTGATTTTGCAGGTGGAGCACTATTAGGGTAGAAGGAAGGTAATCTTGAATATGCTATTTCTTATGTAAGTAAGAATTTGCAAGGTTTTGAAGTCAATTACATGGTCACATAAAGAGAAATGCTTGTAGTTGTTTGTGTCATAAATAAATTTAGACATTGCATCACTGGTTATCCTATTTTTATTCACATTGTCCATGCAACGATCCATTACCTGATGAACAAATTGATGAATAGTGGGATACTTGTCAGATGGCTACTCTTGTTGCAAGAGTTTGACATCACCATTGTTGACAAGCCAGGAAAGGCTAACGTGGTTGCAAAATTTATCTCCTAGTTAATGAACTCAATAGAGGACATAGTGGTGGATGACTTATTTCCTGATGAGCACCTTTTTGTATTCTCAATATATTCACCATGGTATATTGATATAGCTAATTATCTAGTTGTAGGTCAAACATCACTACTTATCCTACTCATGGATAGCTAGATATATGTTCTACATAGGACATGACAATGTGATGAGGAGATGTTTGAGAAAAGATGAAACATATGATATACTATCATGATGACTCTTGTGGGGGCCAATTTGCAACAAAGAGGACTACAATTAAGATGCTCAATTTTGGCTATTATTGGCCTACTATACATAAAGATGTAGTCAATTATACAAGAAGATGTGATTGATGTCAATGAATGGGTAGAACTACAAGGAGTGATGAAATGCCACTCCAACCTCAATTTTTATTAGCACCATTTGATAAATGGGGGTTAGATTTCATTAGACCCATTGAACCAACATCAAATGGTAAATCTTACTTTCTAGTGTGCACTGGTCACTTGACAAAATGGGTGGAATTCAAATCCTTGAGGAATGCAAGAGATGTGAAAATGGTTCAATTTTTGTATGAAGAAATATTTTTCAAGTATGAAGTTCCTCGAGAGATAGTGAATGATTAGGGTCCATAATTTACCTCTGAGTTGGTAGCACAGTTAGTTATACAAATTTGCACTAAGGCATAAGAAATCAACTCCCTATGACCCTCAATCAAATGGCCAAGTAGAGGTAATAAATATAAAATTGGAAACAATTTTGACCAAAAAAATACAAGTTTATAGAAGAGACTGGGTTGCAAGGTTGCCTAAGGTAGTTTGGGCATATCAAACCATATGGAAGACAACCACAAGATTCACACCATATGAGATTGTTTATGGAACAAAGGTAATTTTTCCCATTGAGTTTGAATACAAGAAATTGAGAACGACATTGGATCTAGATATTAATTTTGATTAGGCCCAAAGGGATAGATTGCACCATTTGAATGCATCAGATGAGATGCATGTGGAAGCCATTCAACATATTGAACTTGCCCAAAGGTAGAGGACCAAATGGAATGATCAATATATTAAATCCAAGGTGTTTACAAAGGGAGATTGGGCCTTGCTATATGATTATAGCTATCGTGACAATAAGGGCAAGCTTTAGACACGTTGGCTAGGGCCCTATGAAATTCAATATGTTTCCAAATGGAGTTGTTCAAGTTACTACAATTGACCTAGTGAGATTCAAGTTAATGGTCAATGAGCACAAGTTGAAATTATAAAAGAAACCTATGAATAAAAAATATTTTCTGCTCCATCTTCACCAGTGATTCACCTCACCATCTTCATCCACTTCACTTGACTTTCTATCACCTTCCACTCCATCCATATCATATACTAACCAATTCCACCACTTCAAAAAATAGCAAAAGATCCCCCTTAAGTCAACTTAAGTAAAGTGTAATTATGAGACATAATTTATACCAACAACCACCCTTAAGTGAAATGTAGGAAAATATAGACTTAAGATAGCAATGCAAGATGGGTCCCAGCTACTAGGCCATGTTAGGTACCTATGAACAAATACAATACAGTCTCTCACAAATGGAGAAACCTCATTAAAAACATTATTATAAAAACCCATGATGAAAAACTGAATATTAAAAGCATAACAAAAATAATAATTTTTGTTTTTATTTTTGAATTTAACTCCATTATTAGAAATGGAAAAAAACAATGCCATATTTTTTTGTTTTTTGTTTTGAAATAAAACCCTTATTAAAAAATGTTTTAATAAAATTTTAAAAATAAAGTTTTTATTTAAAAAAAAATTAATTTAAAAAACAGATTAAAAAAGTATTTCTAATAATTTTTTTTAAAAAAACATTAAAAAAATGATTCAAAAAATGTACCTCCTATAGTGATAGGGGTACCACCCTATTTGTGGCAGGGTTGTACACTTGCCACCACAGGTGGCTTGTAGGTCGCAGGGACGTAACCGCAGGTGGCCTTCGAATCCCGCAGGTCCCTACGGGGTCTGCCCCCCTCAAATTTTATTTCGTGTTTAAAAAAAAAAAACCAAAAAATCTCCCATTTAAAATTTTAATGTGAATTAAATAAAAATAAATAAATTGTGATTCAATAAAAAACGCAAAAAATTTTAAAAAAATGATTTTTTAAATTATTTTAAAAAATTGTACCCTTTGTAGATTGTGTTTGTATGACAAGCCAGGGAGGAATTTTTTTTCAACTCGAGGTGCCCAACTCCAATTTCGATGAATGAACAAGAAATCTTGGGGTTCTTGAGCCTTCTAAGCATAATGGCGATATTGGATTTTGCCAACAATGCTCCAAAATTGCAAATTGCTCCTGGGATAGGTAACCACCCTCCACCTTCAAATGGCTCTATATTTGGCCTCTAGTACCGGATTTGGATAAAACAAAAGGTGATTTTGACATTCTTGAACCTCCTCAATCCAGTGATGACCTTATATCTGACCCAACAAGCTCTAATAATTACCTACAATAGAAATCTCTAAAGTACAAAACCCCAAATTGCATCAAAATTATCTCAAATGACTATCCATGGCACATTATAGACTCTGATACCATGTGAGAATTTGCCAATAATAACCAAGATCTAGAGGCCAATGAATAGCACAACACAAGAGAGACAAAGATAGACAAGAACAAATTGTATTCTCATCAAGATGCAAAAATCAACAATTGGATTAATCAACTAGATTGAATTACATACAATGTAAATGAGGCTGCTTATAAAGGAAAGGCTATGAGAGAACATGATCATGACATGTGGCCCAATGAGATACAAGGGTAGGTAGGGGTAGGTAGGAGAAAAAATAGTTAATTTCACTAAAGGTGGATCACCCACCGAAGGTGGAATGTCATATCAACATAACACCACAAAAGGTGGAATTTCTCCTACAACCATCTTCCATAGATGCTCAATTCCCTAAGTGTCTCATATGCAAACTATAACAAATGAATTATCCTAAGTCAACTTAAGTAAAGTGTAATTATGAGACACAATTTACACCAACAACCCGCAACCACTACCTTTGCATAGTTTTTCCCTTAAAAATCACATGAACATACTACACATATTTTTTAAAATGTTAATTTCCTTTTTTTTAGTAACATAAGAACGGGTAGTTGGGACCTGATGCACTCTTTCCAATCAGGACCTGACTCATTGATCCAATTCAACAACTACACTTCTTTTCATACAACACATGCTTTTCTTCAGCTACATGCAACCAACACAAGGAAGTTTCACATTCAGTTGATCAATTACATTCAGTTGTACTAAACAATTATATTTCTTACACATTGAAATTTGCCACCAAATTTACATTCCCAATTCGTACAACCATGCCGATACCTCACTATCGTCATCATTGTCATATCTGTCACATCAACATCACTTAAAAACTTGTCACTTGTCATGCATATCACTTCCACACTTTTTCTTCATCTAGTACAAGTACTTCAATCATTTGTAGCAACACATCAGGTATGATCTGCCATAAATTGCATTTATGACACATTTTGCAATTTTTATCATTCTTTTTATTTACATATGATATTCACATCAACATGACATTACTATATATATTATTTATAATTCTCTCATAAATCATACTTACCTCCCTTGTTCAAATTTGAGGACAAATTAATACTTAAGTTGGGGGAGGGATAATGTAATATTGCCATGATTATATTTTCTTTTGGGAAGTGTTTTATTGTCATTATTGCTCATTAAGGGGTAGGTGATGTGACTATTTATGTGTGCATATTTGGTGAATTCACAATTATTTTGTAAAGCTTGGTAATATTTGCCTTGGAAAGTCTTTAATCTTCACTAAACTTAGAAACCAAAAAAACTAGTCTTTTGTCTAGAATTATAGTCACATGCAATTACTCATATAGGTAGGCAGGAAGAATTATTAAGGAATGGTTACAGGGGGCATCAAAACCTTCTAGTAATTATCTGGAAGTGGAAAGAGACTGAGGAAGATGCACTGAGTGGAAATTGGTGGTTTTTGAAGGTAGAATTAGGGATTTTGAGATAAACAGAGTATAATACAACTTGATTGAAGTTCAATTGCAAGAGAAAGAAGCAGGTTAAGTAACCTAGGAAGAAAAGAAGAATGGGTAGTGACCTAATTAGATAGGAACCTTAAGACCACACTCTGTTGCTTGAAGATACATACACTCTTTTGTTCTTCTTCTTCGAGAAGGATTAATACATTACTATCTGCCATTGACTGAGTGTAACATTGAAATATCAAAGAAATTTGTAGTGACTTTCTAGAACAACAAAACAACTGTTAGAAGGTTGAAGGTGGGTAAATCTGAAGCTACCATTGTAGAGGTTAGTGGTCTTAAGAGAACAAGAAAGGATTTTTTAGCCACCAAAGTAGCATAATCAAAAGGTTTATTGATACATCTCTATTCTGAATGTCCATACATAGCACCAACATCCAATTGGGGATCATTCTCCTAGCATCAACAACACACACTTGACATAGAGCATAGCATGCTACAAATGTGGTTGTAGCTGCACCAAAAGATCGACCTATTAATGCCCGATACAATCACTAGAATTATAGAATCCACAAGAGACGGTTAAGCCATGTCAAAAACCTGAGCATTGCGCTACACAACACAAGGAGACCAAGGGCGCACACCTTGCAACAATCCCCCCAGTGCAAGCGAGGGGTTTGAAGCTGTGACCAAGCTTTGATACCACTTGTTACAAGTGTCATTATCGTTACACCAAAAGATCGACCCGTTAATGCCCAATACAATCACTAGACTTATAGAATCTATAGTGTCATAAAATTGCAACCCTAGCAATTTTCGACTACATTAGGGTCCTCATGCATGCGAGATCAAATCCTCTAGCCTGATCGGAGACCGGAGACTACTCAACCCTCAGAATCTGCTTCTTCCTTGGCCTCCACATCACCTTGTCTGCACTCTGCCCTGGAGAAAGGGGTAGGATAGGGGCATGGCACCCTTTTCCTCTTTAGATAGGAGCATGATGCCCCTGTCCCTGCCCTATTTTGGGGCAGAACCTTTCCTGAGCATGCATTGGGCAAGAAACTCCCCTGATGTCGGCCTGTGATGAAAATCAAATCCACTGAAATGTATTTAAGGGGCATTTGTCCTCTCATTTGCAAAAGTTGGATAAGTTGAAGCTGGATAAGATTGGAGTTGGTCAGGTTGCACAAGCGATCAAGCATTCAAAAGCATTCAAGCATTCTTTTCCAGCATTGAGCATTCTCAAGTCTCTCTTCAAGGCTAGGTGTTGCATTCAAGTCAAGGATTCAACCATTGAAGAGGAGATTGATTCCAACATTCAATTTCACACAAGAATTTCTATCAACATTGCTATCACAATCTCCCTTGAGATGATTTACAATTGAGTCTTTCATTTACAACTACTTGCAAGTACTTTCTTTCATTACTTGGTTAATTCCAAAGCTTGGGTTTGGCCTAAAGGCAAATCCCCAATCCCAACCCATTTTCCTCTCTTTTCTGTATGTAGGTTGTAGGTGCGCAACTATACTTTCATATTCAGGCTCCATATGCAGGCGAAAAACCCTTTTCGTTTTGTAGATTTTTCGGAGGACCGTGTACATTCCCGCCATAGTTCAGGTAACTTTTCCTCAAATTCGTAGGGCGTCTTCATCTCGACATATTACTACCAGATCTAGGTGCACAACTTCATCTATATTTTGATCTTAAGTTATAATCAGTTCTTTGTCACTTTTGCACTACATAATTCAATCAATTCCTTTCCATTTCAAATAAGGAAGAGGGGATCAACTTATCATTCCCATTTCATTCAGAATTCAATCTTCATCTTTGAAGGTTGAATCTAGTGAATTCTCCTCTCCTCTTCCGAATGTAACTAGGTGAAAAGTGTTTGATGGGAAATCTGTAGTGAAACTCTCATCTCTCCTTGGAGGGAAAGGGTAGTTTTCCTCTTGATCTCTCATGCATATTTAACCAATATTACAGAATCCATAGGAGGTGGTTAAGCCATGTCACAAACCCGAGCGCTGCACTGCACAAGACAAGAAGACCAAGGGCACACACCTTGAAACATAGTAGGTGTCTGTGAAGTAACCAGAAAACAAATTAGTATTATAGGGAGCAATATCTTTTGAAGTTAATTCCCTTTGATCCCTTTCAAGCTTGCAGGCCTAAAACATGCAAGCTTCTCCCTATACAATTTTTCATTATTATTGTAATCCCTTTCCAATTCCTCCAAATTGATGGCCCAATCCAAATTAGGATTAAGCATGAATACCTCATCAATGACCTCCTTTGTAATAACTGTCAATCTGCCCCCCTCCTTAGCCACAACTTCCCTTGTGTTTGGTCTGTAATTGTTGGCAATGGCTTCAATCAATTCAATATTTACGTAGACATTTGGAACTACCAATCTTGCAATATTTCAATTCCAAATGTTTGACACAAGGATACGTTCCTTCTTTTTGTTGTAGCCCCTTCTCAAAAGGCTAAAACCCCAAGGTGGGATTAGAGCATCCTTGCATCCAACATAATGATCAATTATGAATTCATCGGGTCTAGCCCCTGGCCTAGACCTCTTCTGTAATTCTATAGACCCAGGAAGTTGTGTAATTATCTCCTCTGAGAACTTGCTCTTGCCCAAGCTAGAATATTTTGTCATTATTAGAGTTAGGGTTTACAAGAACAAGCACAAATAGTAGCTAGGGTTTCAAAATAAAACTTAGAATGAGCCTCTCTGCGACTCTAGATAATCAAATTAAATTATAAAATTGAAATCATCACAAAGAGACCACAAGAATTAATATAACAAATGCAACTACAGCTTGTGCAAAGAACCCTAGAACATAAACCCTAACAATGGTAGAAATGAATTGCAAATGATGTACAAAGCATTTTCTAGAGCATGGTAAATGTAAAATAAGGTTGGAATGAAATTAATATAATAAACAATTATAGACTACAATGGGAAATTGAGCACATTTACTGTAGACATGTATGCAAGTTTGATGGCAAGAAGTAGTCGTTGAAATTCGTATTCGAATATTGTGGTCCCAACAACAAAATCTTTGGTAGGTGACAACAAATGGGAGACAAGCGCATGGACACTTATTGTTTTTTATTTGCCACTATTTAAATCTCTTCGACACTATGGAGTTAGCTTCATCGAGCACCTCTAGCTAGTCGCGTAATCATGTGAAGATCTTGCTTGTTGATCTTAGGGAAGACAACCACATGTTATCACAATTAGGAAGTGGGCAAACTAGACCCACGTCCTCGCCATGTTGTGTGGCACCTTTTATGTCACATGTTCATTAGTCCAAGTCTGCACTATCATCCACAAAGGGGCCTATATGCACCACATTCGTAAACGACGTTGCAGATTTAGATTGGGTGAGCAACTTCAATTAATCGCACAGTTGCACAATGATCTGGGCCATCAGAAACACAAGATATGCATGCTCAATATTGTGGCTTATGAGGCAGATGGATCAGTCCCACACTTCCAACATGTCTTATAGCCTTGAACCCGCCAAAATCTTATTGGTTCACGTGAGAAGAGTCAGACATCAATGGGGTCTATGTACCATGTGTGTAGGTGGGGTTGCAAAGTTAAAGTGAACAAGCACTTTGGACTAACTACGCAATCACACAGTGATCTTGTTGGAATCAATGAACACTAAGAGGGGGGGTGAATCAGTGTTCTGCAAATTTCAAACTTGTTAAGCTTATTCTTCAACCACCGAATGTATAAGAAAGAAAGTAAAGTGTAGCAACACAAAATAAATAACCAAGCAACCATAACACCAATATTTTTACATGGAAACCCAAAAGGGAAAAACCACGGTGGGATTTGAACCCACAATATTATTCCACTATGGACAGTAGAAAAACAATATTACATAAGGGGAATGCACTTGCATTCAGGCACAATACCTAGAGCTCACTGCTCAAGTTACAAAAATAGGGCAACAACCTCGGAGGAAGGCTCACTGCCTTACAAGAGATTACAAACTGATTACAATAGGTGGTGAACTAGAAAATATCATCCGATTATGCGGAAAATCAGTTCTGGTTAAGTACAAAATGATCTGCGTATCTTCTTTGTTCTGCTCTGCAACTGCTTACCGGATCAACCAAGATCAAGATGCGCACGTGAAATAGTGCTCAATTGCTTCAAAACAGTCTACTGCATCATATCTCTCACCAAATGTATCATCCAAATTGGTCTTATATATCCACATATACAAAAATTAATCTTCCACAAGTCGGCTTCACCAATTATCAAAATGTGAAATGTGTAGCTGCAAGTCGGCTTAGATCTATTATCGAACCATATTCCAAACCCAAAATACAAGATCACACACTTCCTATAGGTCTCAAATATTGCCCCAAACACATTTCCAATCACTGGAATCAACTTAAAGAATTCTGACACACGATACACCACCAAACATGAAGAATACTCTGCTTTGCTGCTCTACCGGATACCAGATCTTCAAACAGGCATAGGAATTAACACCAGAGGGTGGATTGTCGAGATAATCTGCTTCATATACCCAACCAACAAATCATAGTTCACCAAAACCAAAATCTGCTTCAGCAAAAGTGAGAACAATCACAAAATTGTGCACTGAACATCACTAGGCAAACTAATATCAGAAGATGTTCTCAAGACAACCGGTTAACCAAAACTTCATACTGGATCAGATCATAAGGCTGAGTTGCCATCAATGACAACTCCTAAGAATCTACAAGCATCAGAAACCACCAATCTTCACCAGAGCATCACCGAAGCATCAAATGCCAACAAATCTCAATCGTAGATCTCAGAGAAGTTACACAATAGGGAAAAAAGGCTTAAAACCACAACAACCAGATGACTAACGCATGGGGCCGGTCATGACAAGTATAGGATAGGCTTAAGTTGTAACTGAGGTGACAAAAAACTGGCTATAAGGAGTCAACGACCTATTCAAACAAAAATAAAGGAACTTACAACAAGCCCTAGGGTTTAGGGTTTAAGGCTTTTGGACTTAAGCTAATAGAACATAAAGACCTAAAATTAGGTTACTTCAACATACAAGGAAATTTGTTTTGGACACGTCCCAACGTACACCATGTGGTAGCTTTTTACGCTATTGTTAATGGATTTTACCTTTCTAGCACAATGTTCTCACATGTACCATGTATTGGCATGGTGTACTTTTCCAAAGGTCGAAGGACTAACATAACAAGTAGATTGAACTATGATACCACGTGTTTGAGGTTGTAGTTTATTGAAGGGATGGGAAAAATGGATTCAGGCCAGCATCCAAAGGTGCCACAAGTCATTTAAGTGCAAGCCCGAGAAGAAGCGAAAGACATCACGTGTCAGAGTCAGAGAATGTGGATGCCAGTGTAGTTTCAACACCTATTCCATTCAAGTAGTTCTAATAGAGGTAGTGAGTTTTCCAAATGGTGGTGCTACCATGTTGGGAGGATTACCCACAGGTAGTTGCAATGATCTTCATGATGCTGACTCACTGGTGGTGAGAAGGCAGAGTCTTTTCAATTGTAGCCATTCTTTCTAGTGGGGAGGGGTATTTTTTTATACAAGCCAAAGTTGGCATTGTATTAGGGGTTCACCATTTTTATAAAAAGAACACTTAGAGAAAATTAGTAGTTTTGCAATTTCATTCTCAAACCTTATCTTTGAATTCAAGCAATTAAGAGAGATAAAATATATTAGATTGTGTCGAGTTTTCCTTTGTTGTGTGTTTATCTTTGATCTCTAAATATAATTTATTGCTCTATGTCTTATATGGATGAATGTAGTTGCTAGTTATTATAGATTTTTATAATTTTAGCATGAATGTGCAAGTCTTGAATCATGTTTTATACTCTTTCAATTCACGACAACGATTTTTTATTTTTAATTATATTATGTTATTTGGTGAACAAAATTTTAAAGTGTTTTAAAATATTGGTGCTTTGCTACAATTAGGTTTGTTTATGCTTTTTTTTTATATTTCCCTTTTCTCTCCTAAATGCAAAATGAAGAGTCGACTTCTATGTTGGCATTCTACACTCTTATGAGAGTAGTTGATGTTGTCATTGATGGCAACCAACTGGCAACCAACTGGTATTCATTTGGTAAGCCACTGATAGTTACTGACACCGGCAACAAACTTCTACATACACTGACAGCGGCAACAATGCATACCGACACCCCAGCTGACAGGGAATAAACTTTTGTTTATTGTATTTTATTGTAATTATCTTTTGTAAAAGCCAACATGGCATATTGTAAAAGACTCATATATATGTATGAGATCTTATAGGCCATTTTGTGTAGTAGAGTACGGAGAGAATATATGGATAATATTTTTGTATAAGGTGATATAGTTGACAGCGAAGGTTATGGTAATAGACTAAGCTTAAACCGATACTGAACCTGACATAGTTGATGTTGATTTGAAGCAGTACATTGTATTGGATTTCATAATGCACTTTTGTAGTCAATGAGACTCTTATTGAGCAGTGAGCTCTAGGCAGTTGGCCTTCCTGCATGTGCAGGCCCCTCATTGTAAGTAATATTTATTCATTGGCCAGTGAGTGAATATTGTGGGTCACAAATCCCACCGAGGTTTTTCCCACATCGGGTTTCCTCGTTAAAAATCTTGTGTTATGGTGTGTTTTCTATGCTGTCTCTATTGTTCTTATTTATTGCATTAATTCTTATTTACCGGTACACTGTTTTGGGATGCAAAGTTCTTAATAAAGTTAAATACTCTGCTAACCGGTTAGATACTGATTCACCCCCCCCTCTCAGTATCTTTGGGACTGTCATTGATTCTAACATTCTAAATCTTGGAGGTCATTTCGTAAGGCACAATTCATCCCCCACTCACAGAACTTCCCATAAGTTATGCATCTAAGTGTAAGCTCTAGAGATTAATAGTTACATTATGCATAAATGAAGGTGAACCTAGTCAAAATTCTAGCATATTTCCTTAGAATAGATTTACAACTCTATTTCTTTCAGCATATTTCAACCCCTTTTCTTCCCCCCTTTAAAATCAAAAGAGTCGACTTCTGAAATCCTCGAGGTTGTTTCATAGGCTATAGTCCCACATCTATGAAAGTATTACACTGGTCTCTAAAACATCGGTTATAAATATCAACAAGTTCACCCAATTCAACTTCCTTCTTGGGACTAGACTTCCTTTAGACCATTAATAATCAATACAGAGCCTCCTTCAACTTCTAGGAATTTTATGCCTAACATTATTGCCAACTTTATCCATGCAAAACTACTAGAACTTCAACTTTACAATTTTGACTTTTGGCCACGAAAAACACTTCCCATATGATATTCTAAAATAATCTATGCATCCACTGAACCCAAATTACCTATAATTAATAGTCAAATTTTTCACTTTCTTACATTACAGGGGAATCTAATAAATATTGTTTCGACAAAGATTTTTATTAATTATCTCATTAATAAAATTTAAAATAAGGTAATCTTAATCAAATAATCTATTTGATTATTTTAAAAATATATTAAACTTTCCTTTGCTCATAAGTCACCCCAAAGTCAATTAGTAATCATTAATTAATATCTTCAACCATTACTTGAAATTTATTTATTTATTTATTTTTGATAGATGAAGAGTGTGTAGGGCCTACTCTTATTTGTATATTATAATATTCAAACAAATCTTATGTACCTAAAATTATAACAACAAAATATAGTGATATATATTTTATCATAAACTATCAATTTTTTTTTTTTAAATCTCATTCATCCACCACTAAAAACCAAATACATGATAGTCTTTTGTTTTAAAATGAAAATATCCACTTTTCTTTTATCCAAACTAATTATACCCCATTAAAAACTAATCTTAAGAGTAATCAAAATTGTCAAAATTGATAAAATGCAAAAATAGCAAAATGCAATTTTGAGGCCTCGATGTTGAGTCAAGCCCTACAAATAATGAAGTGGTTTAGAATCAATGCAAGCATATTATGATGACGTGGAACTCTCTACATTCTTTAAAAAAAAAAAGACTCAATCAACTTCTTAGATTAAAAACTATAACACCACATCAAAGCCACAAGTAAAACATTCAACCATACAAATTCAAATATTAAATTATAATAACTTATCAAACCAATAAAATCGACACAAATTAGAGAAACTAAACTAGGGGAGAGGACCCACTAGTTGAGTGCGATCCAATAGTTGTGATAGTAATTGTTGATTTAATGTCCAATATTGCACCAATAGTTGTGACTTTAAAGTTGTTATTTTTGATGATGATTACACATACTTGAATGAAAGGTATTCCTTAGATCTAAAAAGCAACAAATCATGTGATGCCACATCACCACACCAATAAAACATGACTTAGTGCAAAAATATCGGTCTCATTTTTCTTTGGGGAGCCTTCGTAGACACATTGGCAAAAAGCATGTTAACATGACATCATATTTGATGACGTGGTCTTGAAACCTTAGTTATAAGCATGAGACTACCTGAAATAAGCTATTGTATGAAATTCAAAATGATTTGAAATTTCCACATAAGATTTTGAGAAACTTAAAATTAAGATACTCAAAATGTTAGATCCTCTCCCCAATTCCTACCATTCAAATTCATTAACTACATAAATCCATTAACTACTTATCCAAATACCACCATTCAAATCCATTAACCACTTCATCCAAATACCACCCATTCAAATCCATCAACTCCACAAAACAATTTTGTTCCATCCATCCAAATACTTTTCTAGGAATAGTGGTTTGTTTTACTCCTATTTGATCTCTGTTCCTTTCAACAATTTTCCAAGATGCCAATAGACAAATGATAGATGTTGTCTTCAATACAAAGACAACTCTTCTCTTTCACCCACTAATAATTCGAAGGAAATTTAAGCATTAAGTTTGAAATTATTTGTGGGTACACATTCCATCTACCAATGAAAGGTACCCACCCATAGTTTTGTGAAGAAATACCATTCTAAAATAAAATTCACTATGGCACAAAAAAACATAGGCAGTTCTTGAGAATCCAAAAATGGAACTGTTCTAGGGCAAACCCTACACTTAATTTATCGTGATCTTCAGAGGGCTATCCAATCTAAAAATGACGTTGAGGAGAGAGAAAATGGGGCAGGTAAGTATTACTAGTACTAGATAAGAGATATATATAAATTTGTTTGTTAAACAGTGGTATTTGTAAGTGTAGTACAAAAGGGTTTGAGTGGGGCCCATGAATAGATTGATTGCTTAGTACGGCAATTTAAATAAAAAGGCAAACCGCGCCGAGCTTGACGTACATTTTTCAACCTCTTTCTGCATTCGTCCGTCAATTGGCGTGGCGTTAAATGAAGGCAGATGTAATTATTTGAGTTCATTCATTCTTTCGTGCCCTGCCCACCTTGGGAAATTGAAACTGTTGCGCGTCAATTTTTGCAGTAACTTTCAATAAAAATTTATCGGTGACAGGATGGATGAATGTTGAGTCATCTCTGTATTCAATCATCATCATTATACTAGACGTTAGTGATGGGATGCAAAAACAAAATAATTGCGTGCGATTTTATCAACGGGGTTCGATCCGGCGACGGGAGGAAAGTAGGGAGCTTTGGCTGTTTTCGTGCAGGACAGGAGGAGTTTTATTTGACATGAAGGGGCAGAGATTTTGAGAGCAAATATGCAAATTTATTTGCAGATTTAGTTGTCTAAGCATGCCCGGATATCCCTTAAATGAGTCCATGCTTTCTGGATTTTTCTTTGACGGGCGAAAGGTTTCTCCTTCGCCCCCTGGAAATTGGCCGCTTCAGGTTTCTAATTCTTCGGTGGCTGCGGGTTCTTCTTCGACCTCTTCAAGGCAAATTTTTGCTGGGGGTAAATTGAAGCATAAGGCGGCGTGCAGGGTTCCGTCGCAGTCTCAGGCGTCGCGTTTGCTCAATGGATTTGGGAGAGAATCGGACGAGCCTTCGAATCGGAAATGTAGCAGCGATGAGAGCGAGAACGATCTTGCCGCTATGGTGCACGATTTTATTGAAAATGGGAACAGCGCTAACGATTTCACCGATCAAGCTGAGAAGGATGTTGAGGCTGTTAATATCCTTGAGCTCAAGGAGTCTCTGCAGGTGTGTTGAATTGCACGATTTTTGAGGAACTTATTTGTGCTCAATTTCTGCAGGCAGAATTGAGTTTTTTTGTGGTCCGAAACCCTTGCTATCGTCATCGTGCATTCTATGCTGATTTGAGATTTAGAGCTGAATTTTTTTTATGGCTGTTTGTCGATTTTTTCGGTTTCTGTGTATTTTCTTTGTAGGATTGACAGAGGCTTAACGATATCTTGTTATTCTTGTGCAGGCTTTGGTCTCCGGCGTCACTTCACATGATAGAGATCTGTTCTCCAGCATCTCGACGATTTTGGTCAATATAAGTGCAGTGGATTTGGTAGGGCAAAGCACCGGCGCTAACTGCAACGGAAGCTGCATTCGGCAGCTGCTGGTGAAGAACTTAAAGCTTGCAGGCTACGACGCGGCCTTGTGCAAAGTCAAGTGGAACAACTCCGGCAGAGTGCCTGGAGGTGAGAATTGCAGCAAAATTTTACCTGCAGGTCTAATTTGCTCCATTTTCTGCAAGGGAACAGCATTTAGTTTTTTAAATGAATGGATTTTTATGGTTTTATGTAAATTTGGCTGGGAATTTTGCAGGCGAGCATGAATACATAGATGTCGTGGCTGATCGGAGCTCAGAAACGTCCGATCGTATCATAATTGACACGGATTTCAGATCACAGTTCGAGATCGCGAGGCCGGTGTCGCACTATCAGGCAACGCTGAAATTATTGCCGGTTATTTTCATCGACAAGGCGCTAAAGCTGGAGCAAATTTTGCAGATAATGTGCAAAGCGGCGAAATGCTCGTTAAAGCAGAACGCCATGCCCGTTCCTCCGTGGAGAACTCTGGAGTACACGAAAGCCAAGTGGTTCTCTGCCTATCAAAGATGTATTAACAGTAGAGAAGAAGATCATATAGTTTCGAAGCACAGGGAGGTCTCCTGTTCGAAACGCTGCGAGGAGCAACTAGTACACCTTAAGAGCTTTTTGAAGAAGGAATCGGCGGATGCAGGATATACAACGTTGAAGAGCATCACCAACAGAGGTAAAATATTCATGAGGGCTAAACCTAGCTGCTGGTCATAGAGCTCACCTAACTTTTTTCTCTGTAAATTTTCCTTCAGAGGGGAAAATTCTCTCGTACTTACGCATATGTACAATGTGACCTACAGCAATTTTAATCTTGTCAAGATTGTCTCTTTCTGACCGTTTGTCTTCAAGCTCACTGGATTTCATTAACAATGAACAAGCGAGGAAAATTTAAATTTAACAAAATTTAACCACCAGGTTTTTCAAATCTGACAGTCCAGTGCGCGTTTCTATTTCAAAAAATTTCCGTCTGCTAAAAACGGTAACAATTCCTTGCATTTTGGTTTCTAAGATTTGTCGTAGGCAATACGTTCTCCAGTAATTTTTCGTACGAAAAAGGCAATTACTGTAGGGCTCAAATATCCAGATAACGTAAGGTCTAGATCCATTCCAGAGAGCCTGGAGTGCATGTAAACCGTCCCGTAATGCAGTTATTTGAGCTTCCTCTTTCGGGAATTTCACAATGTATTTATCTTGTAGACATCGTATAAGTAACCTTCAGGATAGGATTGAAAAAAAAAGTGTTTTAGGATAATTTAATTTACCAAACAAGACGGGCAGTTTTGTATTTCGATGGATGCAAAATGTATAGAATTGGATAAACCAATTTTGGATGTATCTCTGTACGTGACTATCAATGGAAATTTTTTCTTTGAAATCTTGTGTAATTTTTCAAAACTCTGGTTACGGGACTTTCCTTTGACTAGTGGTGCATAGATGATGTCCTAATGTTTATCTCGTGACAAAGATATTCCCTTCACTCATGATGGTCAAGAAAGCTCTATCAGTGTGAAAGTAGGACACACCATTTCACACTTTTATCCACAAGTATATCCAAAGTAGCATGCTTGCCAACGTCTCATTGTTCTTAATCTTTACAGTGACGGGCTGGGGACGGTCACACTTGTTTTTTTAAACATTCATAACTTCCATTTGTGGTGAATGAATGGTTGTTGTGGACAAAAAATCAATATGGATAAATGATCGTCAACTCATGTTTACATGCTCCACGTTGCCGAGCGGATGGTTTTTTCCATCTTTTTTTCCATTTTACCGTTGATGGGTTGTTTGTTTGTCGTTTGTGCCTTTGTTATTGTAGGCTTTACCGGTAATATTCGTCCGTTGCCGGTAATTGTTCAAAGGCAGAAAAACGGTTAAAAATATCAACGGGCAAAAGCAGAGTTGTCTATTGATTTCAGCCCAAATGTGTAATGCTCTAACCTCCCTCTATGGCCAAACTCTGAACCTTTCCCGTTTGGGAATTTCAGCCTCTCCAGTGGACGACCTATTTTAATATGTGTAGTCAGTGGGATGTCAGATTTTGATATTCGTACTATCATCTTTACATGCACACAGTGACTCATATTCCAAATATACATGTTTTATACATCTGCTGTCCACCTGCCCCCCCCCTGCCCACAATTTCCTTCTTGCTTCTTAAGATATAGTATAAGTTTCCTCCAAGTTAATCAATATCGAACTTTGATGGATATTTTGCTTTGGACATTTTGGAAGTCTTATGTACTATTTCAGGCTCCCTGCTGGCAATGCATAAAGAATTCATTGTGATCCGTCCCAACTTCCGATCATTCTAGAGAATGGCATGAGGTGAAGCATATTAAAGTCTGGCTTAAAAAGGGAAATGATCTTTTAGAGTCTGATGTCAGCAATTTGTTTATGGGTCACATATGGGTTTGAGCAATATGGGACTATTCCGTATTTCTTGTGGGAGGTATCTAACTACACTACAAATGAGGCGTATATACCTTATCCTCTTGTGTGATTTGAACTTGTGACCTCTCTCTTTTAAGAGTACAAGTTCTCCACACTTGTGAACTCTTTTAAAAAACTGTGGAATTACTTCTTGCATAAAATTAAAAAATCAAACTTTTAAATTGAATCAACAAATTTTTTATTTATGGTTGGTAGAATTCAAGTAGTCAACAAAATCTTTCTTGTCAATTATGTTTACTTCTCCTCATGTCGGCGTCCCTTCAAAACTTGTTATACTCAATTGACCCAATTTATCGAGAATTTTCACTGGGTGAAGCGCATAAATTGAAAAGGTCTACTTGCTAATTTGTGGACCCATTGCATTCAACCAAAAGATAGGAGAGGTGTAGGAATTTTAGATCCTTACACTCAAGGCATATATGCCTTCAAAATGGAACACCTTGGAAGCATCTTGTGCATTACTGCATACAAATGACTACTGCTAGAGGCTTCTAGAACTTGAGCAATTGGAAGGATAAGGTTCTTTGTACCTCCTATTTTAAGACTTGTGACTCTCTCCCTTTAACTCCATTTGGAGAGCTTGACAAACTACTTCAAAAAATTAGTTTGGTATGATCACAATTTGAGTTACAATTTAAGTTTTGCCTCTATTTGGCGGAATTGTCTTCGCTTGTAAAATAATAGTCCTCTAGTTAATATCAAAGCTCGTAACCTGGTAAACAACTCTTTAAAAAAGGTAATTAAGTTTTTCAAGATTTATAAGATTCGTTAACATTTGACCAGAAAACTTCGCAACAACTTAAGGCCCAATTTAATCTTCCCCCCAATTTATAGGAATCCAATCCAAGAAATCCAACAATTAGTTACTCTCGAGTCGTCTTGTTTGTTGTCTACGCCCTATCGTGATAACTTTTTGAAGGATTGGAAATTGCCCAACAACCAAAAATTTTGATTTTTCCCTCTCAGAATTTGTGTATAAGCAACTTCTCCCGTCCATTGCCTACTAGTTGTTGCTTAACCTCAAATGGTGCATTGTAAGTTCAACAAATCAAGAGAGACAAGTTAAGCTCTTTAATCTAGAAGTCCAAAGCGTATGCACAAGCTTAATTGATTTCTTGGAAAGTTCTTCATGTTAAAGTTACTATGGGTGTTTGACTCTCCGTCATTTCACTCACTCTTGTTTGTCCCCTTTGTGCTAAAAAGGAGACCATTAAGTATATGCTTTATAGCTCTACTCCCATGTTCAATACCTTTGGAACTTTATGTTCTCCACTCTTCCAATGCTCTTTCCTAAGGCTTGGTCTTGGAGAATTGTAATTCTTGGGCTCTCTCCAAATCACAATGTTATAACTCAAACATCATCCTTAAGCACATATGGCTTGATTACAATGCATTGTTGCCTTCTCAGACACTTTTAACTCCTTACAAATCAAATGAATGATTCTTGTGCAAATTTTTCACCCCATATCCTTTGTTGGAATCAATGAACACTGAGAGGGGGGGTGAATCGGTGTTTTGCAATTAACAACTTTCTTAATCTGATTCTTAAACCACCATATGCAAATGAATAAAAGCAAAGTGCAGAAACTAAATGCAAACAAGCACAAAACCATAACACTAAATTTTTTATGTGGAAACCCGAAAAGGGAAAAACTATGGTGGGATTGAGACCCACAATATTATAATATTGTGACCAGGAGTATAATAATATTACAAGAGGGGAATGCACATGCATTAAGACACACTACCTAGAGCTCACTGGTCAATTACAAAAGAGGGCTACAACCTCAGAGGACTCACTGTCTTACAAAAGATTACAAATGATAACAAGAATGTTTGAACTGATTAGTATCTACGAATGCCAAAATGCAGTTCCAGTTTAGCGCAAAGTCACTGATTTCCACTTTTCTGACAACTTGCTATGTTCTACTACTCTGTCATATACCGGAGCACAAGATCAAAGATAGCGCACGTGAAACTGTGCACCAACACGCACACAATTTTCACACACTCACATCGATCACCAAAATGCTCAAATAGATTGGTCTAATATATCTGCACCACCAGATTAAATCAATTCCACGTCGGCCCAAAAACCGCATAACACGCAACATGAAACATGTAACAACAAGTCAGCTCAATCCGATTACAATCCATATGCGGACCTAAACAAATTGATAATATGCTTCACACATGTCGGCTCGAACACCTCGAACTCAAAACCAATCACTGAAATCATCCCAAAGATTCTGCATAACACGGTACACAAAAATAACCTCGTTCTTCCTGAAATACTGAATACCAGATCTTCAATCTTGCACGAGAATCAATATCGGAGGCTAGGATTGTGAATTAAGCTGTCTCAAGCATCCAATCACCTAACTCTTCCACTGCAACCAAATTTGAGTTTTGCTCAATGTACTTGTACTCTATATTCCACCTTTCAGATTTAAGCAAAATGGATATCAAACTTCCAGTAGAACAATTCAGCATATAGTAGATGTGATATCATATCTAAGTTGCTATGAATGACAACCCCGAAACGTTCCTCATGC
The DNA here is from genome assembly GCF_030272615.1 of Cryptomeria japonica. Taxonomy (NCBI): domain Eukaryota; kingdom Viridiplantae; phylum Streptophyta; class Pinopsida; order Cupressales; family Cupressaceae; genus Cryptomeria; species Cryptomeria japonica. Next base: position 74,725,004 of record NC_081405.1, read on the forward strand.
ACTAATCTCTATCGGTACAGTGTCTCTTGCCAACAATCTCCCCCTATGGCATTGATGGCAACACTTGATGAAAAATGACACTGTTAGACCAAAACTGACATACACTGCAAAACTTCAAATTGTAACAACTCAACAAGATCCCCTGAGAATATACACCATTTTTCATTCCTAACTCTCCCCCTTTGACATCAATGGCAAAGGTAGGTATTCGGAAAAATTTATGTACAAGGGTATACTCAATAACTTACATAAATTTAAAAATGTCTACAAAAATGGTTTTCGGGGATTGCAGGTGATCATCCCAACCTTTCTTAAGGTTCTCCAAAATGTTGACAAAGGCACTAAATAGATAGTCATGCATATTTTCTCCTCCAAGTTCTGAAGGAACACTCTTATTTAGAGCATTCATAGCATCTTGTTGACTGCTAAGCAAAATATCCAACTGGGGAGTGATTAAGTTCCTTAGTTCTCCCACCTCTACTAGCTACTCTATCTTTTTCCTGATTAAGGCTTTTTATTTTATCAAGTTGATTCATCACCCGAGCTTCATAATTACTGATGAAAACTGATTGGGGGACATAAGATTGAGATATACCAGCTAATTGACCTTCACATTCTTTGATCTTCTTATCAATCTCAATTGTGAACTTAGGCAAAAGAAGACATGACTTATAGATTTTACCTCCTTCGTCTAGTGCCTCTTGAATGGCCTTCATATAGGAAATCAAACTAGCCCTATCACCTTCAACCATTTTTAAAACCGTCCTTAACCGCATAGCATTGAATTGGGTAAGAACTTTTCCTTCAACAACTTTTTTCTAAAGATACAAAATGAGAATCCATTGATTTTAGCATGCTCCTCAGCTTACTGGAGGGTGAGTCTACTGTATCTTGCTTGAAAGATGGCATAATTTTCTCCAACACACTTGTAGCCATAGATATGAACTCTTTATCCTCAAAGTGATACTTCAATAGATCTTCACTAGCTTTGGCATGTACAAGTGTTGCAAGCTTGAGTGCTTGGATAAGAGATAGTAAGTTAAGATCAATGGGGCCTTTGGTGAGACCCGTGTCGCTGATAATTTGATTGCCCTTGTCCATAGTATCTCTTGCCCTCAGAACCTGTTCAACCTTGTCTCCAACCTTCTCCTTCCCTGCCTCCTCTGCATCTTCTCTTTTCTCTGCATCCTCTCCCTTTTCATTACCAACCTCCTTATTTGCCTTTTTCTGATTCAACAGTTGTTATCGTAGGATTCTGATCAGCTTCACTAGAGTCTGCAACCTTCTGACTATCAAAAGTATCATCTGCAACTGCAGCTTGTTCATTTGTTTTCTTATCCAGAACATAGGTATCATCCTGTGTATGCACTTCTGGATGGGTGTCATTTTTCACCAGATTTATCTCATACTTGTTCTCTTCCAAAACCTTCTTGAAAATTGCTTTTGTCTCTTTAGCTACTTCATCAACCTTTCCAAATATGATCTTATTAACTCTGGTTTTGCTTCTAAATCTATTCTTTGCAATCTTAAGAAGTCTGTCTACTTCACTCTTTGAAATCACTGAGCACAAGTTAACCAATACATACTCTTTCATTCTTTCATCTTCTAGATTAGCCGTATGCTTTCTGGCATCCAAAATTTCATATAAACGCTTCACAATCATTGATGATAATTCTATCAAGGGTTTACTATATACATTCATTATTCTACAATGACTTCTTCTAGTGTTCTTTTACCATTCTCATCACAATTCTCGTACCATTCTGATATATGTTTCAAATTCCCTTCCTTTACTACTATATCAACTATCTGACTTAATTTGATGGGAGGCACAATAGTGTATTTACCTTCAAGTTTCCCAGACTTCAGTGCTTCATCAAGCTCAAGCTTGGGCTTCTTGCTAGGTCGAGGTCTTCCGGATTGCTCAACTTCAACTCTTGACTTTTTGCTTGGTTGACCTTCACCAGATGGTTATTTCTAGACTACCCTGAGAGAAGTAGTAGTCATCTTCACTTCCCTCATTGCTTCATTAGATTCTGTCTCTTCTTCTGCAGTGGCTGCCACATAGACTTTTTGGCTTCCCTTTCTTCCTCTTCTATGTTCCACTGGATGATTTGGATTGAGGCTGGAGGGACAAGCTTTTGAGCATTGAAAGAAGGTGTTGACTTGGTTTGTCGTGGCTTAGAAAGAGTAGCCGGTTTAGTCTTCTTGGGTTTGACAATCTCATCCTCTTTCGGGATATTCTGCTCCCTAGCCCTGTGGATTGCTTCCTTTGTAATTCCCATGTCTTCAACAAGCTACTCTACTTCTTTCCTCCCTCTTCTGCATTCCGGGATTGGTAAATTGAGAACGAAGACTTAACTTTTTTCCTTGTAAGTCCCAAATCTTTCTTCCTTTTCATCCACTGACTTACTCAAAATATGTTGAGCATACTCATCAAGAGTATATGCACCAACTTCATACCCCATGGACATGATCCACACTGTCCTTGGTTCAACGACTTCTATTAGGCATTGGTCAATTTCCACCATGAAGCATATGGTGTCCTCATAATTTTGTACAATCTCCTTTGGGATCCTTTCCCTGCTTTGCATCATACCTTGGAAGGATTTGAAGTAACCCTGTAGATGTATAAAAATGACCATATTCCTAAATGAATATTTTATGTTCATTTCTCTATTTAATTAAATCCAATTTAATTAAATTATCCACATTCTTCTATTTTATTAAGTAAATTACTCAATTTATTTAAATAAAATTCACTATATCCATTTAATGAATAGATCATTTTATTCAATTAAATCCCCCTATCCACTTTTAATTAAATTCAAATTTAATTAAATAGCTATCCCAAATTGAATAAATCAAATTTATTTAATTACAACCAAATTGAATGAAAATCATTTAATTCAATTAAATCCTATTATCCCTCCATCCACTTGCAAAATCCCCAAACCCCTTCCTAATCCCTTCTAGAATCTTCTAATCGCTTCTAATTAACCTAACCCTCCCCTAAACTTTGTCACATCCCTAAGCAAAGGGAAGTCACTTCTCAAAAACCTTAAAGTCTTTGATAACCATTGAAGGTTTTCAACCTTCAACCACTAAAACCCTTAAAGTCTTTGAAAACCATTAAAGGCTTCCAACCTTCAACCACTTAATCCCTAAAGTCTCCAATAACCATTAATGGTTAATTCAAACCTTTCCACATGGTTAAAACATTTGTTTTGACTCAACCTCTATCCAACCCAAGGGTCTCATCAGGCCATTAATGCTTTGACCATGATTATCTCTTAATCATTTGCACAAAGGTTTATCCTTGGATTAACTCTTAATCTAGTGGGTAAGCCTAACTTAGACTTGACCCTTAGCCTCTAGATAACTATGAGGTCTTCTCAGGCATTCAATACCTCCAACCCCTTTTTTCAACCCAATCTTATGTTGACATTTGTCACCATGTCATTGGTGCAAATTGTGCACATGGATCCCCAACTTTCAAACTTGGCCCTTGATTAAACCTTTCAATCCTGACCATCCATTGCCCTGTTTATGCTATAAATAGAGCTCTCATTCCTCCATTTTTAACAATCATCTTTCAAATTTGAAGCATTATACTTATGCTCAAATACTTTCAAGCTCTTTCATTTCATATATGCTCATCATTTAGCCTCTCTTTAAATCAGGAATTAGATCAAATATGCATGCTTAGATTACTTTCTTTATCATTTAGCTCAATCATAGACTAAATATATCATGTTAGAATAATATTCATACTAACCCTGTCATCTTATCATTTAGTTTATTACAATTTTAGCATCATACATAGCTTCACATCTATTTCATACTAAATTTAGCAAAAACATCTCTCGTTCTCATATTTGCCATCCCTAAACCATTTTGCTCAGTGATCTGAGAGCAAAAACGTTGGTTTGAGGGACATTGTGAGATAGAGAACCATGGGACCCTCCTTGGGAAGCTGAGTAACACTATGTTACTCCATAGCTTGCATCAAGAAGTCCTGTGTGTGTGTGTGGACTAGTTTTCTATAATATTTTCACATACTAAGTTTTATTCGTCCACTTTTCTCGCATACATTTCTGGCGCCCACCGTGGGGTTTTACCCCAAATAACAAATCGTTTTTTCAAATTGATCACTTTTGCAGGTCCACGGGAAACAAGAATCAGCGCGTCGAAAACATACAGTAGCGCATCCGCCTAACAGTCTAGCGCTTCTAGCCTATTGTTTAGCGCGTGGGCTCTCTGTTTTAGCGCGTGAAGTCCATCTCTTGGCGCATGAGTCTGTTTAACAAATTTTTCCTGTAGGTCTCGATGCGGGCAAAACACAGAGTAGCGCATCGAGCTGACAGATTAGCGCATCCAAACTCCATTTTAGCGCTTGTAAAACATAATCCAGCGCTTTGAACTTAAACATTAGCGCATCAGATTTAAAATTTCCTTGCAGAGTTGTTCGCAGAAAAAAAAGACAAACACAGAATAGCGCATCCAGAGAACAGAGTAGCGCGTCTACCATAAAGTTTAGCGCATCGCACATATATTGTAGCGCGTACAGTTTGTTCTGTAGCGCATCAAAAACAAAAAAAAAAAAAAAAAAGTTATTGTAACCGAATTAAAATTTTAGACTTGTAGAAGTCCTCCAGAATCACCTGACATTTTATTTTTTTGTTTGTTTGCAGGGTTTTAACGGTTTCTTGCAGGTAGAGCGAGGAATTTTATTTTTACCAAAAAAAAAAAAAAAAAAAACCGATTTCTTTTGTTGACCTCCAAAACGAAAAATTTGCTTTGTTGACCATTTCCATTTTTCTAGATCAGCAAATCTTTCTTTAAGATTAAAAAGAACATCATGTTTTTGTGGAGCAACATCTCTACATAGGTTAGTAAATCACTGAATTGGAGGTTTAAAAAGAACAATTGATTGCTCTGTCTCGAAAGTGGTAGGAATATGCTCTCCCCTTAACTGGGTGATCAAAAATCCAGACCACTCTTACTGCTTTCAGTTATTTCAAAGTATACACATCCTTTAACAGGCCTGCCTTTCCGAAGAGTTGCAATCAACTCTTAAAGCCGTTTATGGCCGGTGTGAAGGGAACGACATAAGTGGGGAACGACTTTGACGCCAAGAATTCCAACCCACTATAATCAAATGTGGAAAGTGACGAAAGTCTTTTTCAACGGTTGCGCGCAGTGATTAGCCTTCCCCCAGTATCCTCGAGATACGTAAAGCCTTTGTTCTAAAGGTTGGAAAGCCTCCTGAGGCAGTTTATCACTGACGGCCGAACGGGAAGCCTGATTACGAACCATAGAATTAGAAACTTTGAGCCGAGTCAGTAACCAAACATTGTAACATCATAGTGCAAGGGTGGGGAAGAATCTGCCCCCAAGATTACTCACCATATATCTCCCAAGATAACTACTCAATTGTGAAGCAATTCACTTTGGGTTAACTTCTGGTAAAAGGCAAAAAAACGGGCGCCCCCTAGGGGGTGACACAGCTGTTTGAGCTGACGGAGTATCGAGACTAGTGGGCTATGATGTTATTGATGACCCTTGAATAAAGAGTCTTTCTGAAGTGTCTTACTTGTATTCAAACTTGTTAAAACATTGGGGATTTGAACACATCCTCGCAAGAATATACACTTTCTATTAGATTAAGCAAAATGATTGTACTTTGTGTGCCGTACTTACATTTGTTATTTCAGAAAATCATCCATCACACTTGAAAATTTCTCAATAAAATTCAAAATCCACAAAACAATCTCCTAAACGGAAAAATCAGGGCAGTCTAGCGCATAAGAGCAACATCTTAGCGCGTGGAACACATCTATTAGCGCATCCAAACATCAAATTAGCGCGTGCAGTTAAAACAATAGCGTTTCAATCCTGAGGTAAACCAGTCTACAATCATTTAGCGCATGCACAACACAGTCTAGCGCGTCTCAGCAACTTCTTAGCGCGTGGGAATCAAAGATTACCACATAAAACAAAACAGTTAGCGCGTCGCAAACCCAGTGTAGCGCGTAAGTTTTCGAAAATTTGCAAACAACAATTTTCAACAGTCCTATTTTAGCGCGTAGCGACCACATCCTAGCGCGTAGCATACATACATTAGCGCATCTACTCAAACAACTAGCGCGTGTCAGGCCCAGTGTAGCGCGTAACTTTTTCAAAAAATTCAACAGCAACTTTCAACAGACCTAACTTTAGCGCGTGAAATAAACAACTTAGCGCTTAGAAATCATATTATAGCGCATATTCTCCAACAGTTAGCGCATTTGAAGCCCAGTCTAGTGCTTATATTTTTCACAGTCAAAACAAAAATTTTCCAAAATCTAAATTTTAGTGCGTATCTTGGGGCAGATTAGCGCGTGTGGTCTTTCCTTTAGCGCATCAAAGCAATTAAGTAGCGCATCCAATCTCTGTTTTAGCGCGTGATCAAAAGCCGAAAAACAGAAAGTTGAAACTGAGAATTTTTGAAAATTTCAAAAACATTTTAAAAGACTTTTTCATCAAAAATTCATCTTTTTTTCAAACCAGAGTGACAAAAACAAACCTTTGAAAACTTTTCTCAAGTTAAATTTGTGTCAAACAAAGTTGTCAGAATCTGAAACGAATCGCACAATAGAGGACGTCTCTCCTATCATAATCCGGAAAATTTTTCATCATCAGTCTCAATCAAATCCTTTAACATCTTACGGATTTTTATCTCACAAACACTTGTCTAGAAATTCTCCAATCGTCAAATCTAGTTTCCAGATCGAGAAACTTTTATCCATATCATTTGACACGCTTTATCGTGAAGGGACAACCTTCATTCTGATAAATTAAGATTTGAAATTTCCAAAACAAGAATCAACTAAATCCAAACCAATCAAAGGAAATCATTGATCACTCTTGCATGACTAATCCCCTTATTCTGAGAAGAAAGAACCTCTATCGTAACATCACGTTGAAGAAACAACAACCTAGCTTTTCCAAATTCATCAAGCGAAATAAGTTTTTATATATCAATCGTCAACTCTTCAAATCTCATCGGGTATTTCTTCATCACGTCAAACGTTATATCCAAAACAAATCTAGTGAATTTGACAAAGCACCCCTGAAAACAAGAGCATACTGTCAAAAGTCTGCTTTTAATCAAAAGATAAACTGAGGTGGGAAAATCAATCCAGCATTCTTGCCCGACGAGTGCATCACATATAACACATCTCGACCAGAACCACCAACGCCCGAACGACACATCGAAGAGGCTTTTGTTCCTTTTATCACTGAAAGCTTCTACTAAAATGCCTGTTACTCGCTCTCAACGAGACAAACAAAGCGAGGCACACGCAGAATCAAGTATGAATCGAAGATTATCAAATCCTTTTGAAGTTCCACCCGTAGAAGAACCTGAAATTACCGAAACCCTTCTTAGAGAATGTCAAGTAAATCTCGCCTTCCAAAAACTTGTCGAAAAGCTCATAGAAAATGACAAAGAAAAATATTTGTTGATGCTCACAAGCAAGGGCGTTAAACTTCCGGAAGATTTCGACCCAAATCTTTTTCAAACCGAATCCCGGCAATATGCATCTCAAGAACAAAACCGAGAAGAAGAAACTCACATACTTGAACAACATAACTTTGAACAACACATTCCAGAACAACGCATACCAGAAATGCGTATACCTGAACTAGAAACACCAGAGCAACATATACCATTTACCACTCCCTTTCAGCTGAGAACCAATACAAGGCAAGAACTTTTTCCTCAGCAAGACAATGCACCCTTGATTGCTCTTACTCAACAAATGCAAATGTTACAAAGGCAAATACAGGATATGCAACAAGGGACAACAGTGCGGTACTCTTTAAACGAAATCTGTCCTTATCCATTTGACAGAAGCTTGAACATGGTGCCTTTTCTTCCAAACTCAGACGTTCCCAAATTTGATAAATATGATGGGAAAGGTGATCCTCGGGATCATGTTCGAGAATTTTGCACCATGAGTCTTGAATTTGCTCATGATGACACTTATCTAATGAGGTTGTTCCCAAGAAGCCTGGGAGGACAAACAATGGAATGGTTATCCAAGATTACACCACTTGTCAGATCATTTGACGAATTGGTTAACAAATTCATCACCCACTATTCTTACAACATCCAACATGCCATAACCATGCTAGATGTTTACAACACCAAACAAAAGAACAATGAAACATTCATGTTGTTCCTTCAGCGTTGGCGACGCATGGTATCCAAATATCCTCGCGATATTCCTGAAAAGGAGAAAATGGAAATCTTCATTGATAACTTAAATGGCGAAATGAGTTACAGACTCAAACTTCAATGCATACCATCCTTTGCCAAATTGATTGAAAATGACATTCAAGTAGAGGAAGCTTGTGTCAAAAAGGGAACACTCAAATTCTACAAGGAAGGAACAAATTCATCAAACTACAATAACCAAAACAACACCAACTTTGACAAATCTAGATTTTGGACTCGAAACAAAAACGAAAGCAACAATGAACCACATGATCCTAAATCGAAACAACCAGTGCTTGCATTATCTGGAAATCCTCAGAACACGAAAAATGCTAAAAATGCTACTCCCAGTGCTAATACGTATGCGCAAAACACTGATCAAGGACAAATCAACACCAACAACACCAATGATAATCGAGGCAAAAACATGAATCCAGGACCTAACAACAATCCACGCAACAATACAAACAATTTCCAAAAGTGTATCTTCACACCACTGGGACAATCACTAGAATCCGCATTCAGAGAACTTTTGGCAAACAAGGTTCTTTCTTTACCACCACTCAACAATTATGAACCCCCAGTCAAACCACCTTGGTGGAATGATTCACACTATTGTGATTTCCATCGCAACAAGGGTCATAGAACAAACGAGTGCATGAGATTGAAACACATAATCCAGGACATGATTGATCGAGGTGACTTAACGGTAAATGGTCTCAAAACAAATAATGATCACGATGCCTTCAAAAATCCTCTCCCAAATTACAACAAAGATGGAGCATCAACTTCAAATGATACACACGGAGCTCGTATTAATCACATTTACGATAACACTATCAATCATATATCAGCTGAAGATCATCAAGTAAATGTCATCACCATCCGAGATCAGCGTGATCATGAATCTGTCAATGTAACAACCCGCACTCAGAAATATGTCTTGAAGGGACATACTGCACCTGCAACTACCACACCTAAAATCCAATATGACTTGGTTAACCAACTACGCAAGACTCCAGCTCAGATATCTATCGTGGAATTATTAAAACTATCACCCAAGCACAAAGACATATTGGAGCAAGCATTATTGGAAACAAATGTACCTCAAAATCTGGATACAGACAGATTTCAAGCCATGGTCGCCCATATGACAGAATCTCATAACCTCACCTTCTCAGGGCACGACAATACCTCATTGAGTCATCCGCATAATACCCCTCTCCATATTGAAGTCATTGTTTGCAAACACCGAGTCAAGAGAGTCCTAATAGATGGAGGAGCTGGCCTTAATATCTGTACTTTAAAGCTTATCCGTGCATTAGGCTTCTCAGAAGAATCTATTGATCCTTGCAAAAAGATTACCATAAAAGTATATGATGATGAGGAACGGTCCTCTAAAGGCACAATCATATTACCTATTCAAGTAGGCCCAGTACAAAAGGATACTATTTGTCAAGTCTTAGATATTGATCTAACCTACAATATTTTGTTAGGACGACCCTGGATACATGAAATGCAAGCAGTCCCTTCTACATATCACCAGTGTGTCAAGTTTCCTTATGATGGACAAGAAATCTCCTTATCTGCTGATCATAATCCATTTCAACATTGCAATGCAATGGGGGCAGCCCAGGACAGTTTGGTTCCTCATAATAGAGGAAAGCAGCAATCTTCAACATCAGATCCATATACAACAAAATCCAACTCCTTATGGGGAGACTTCAAGCAGAAAATGCAAATCAAAGACCAAGGCATGGGAGAATACTCTTTGGAGCCTTTATGTTTGGCAAAATTGCCCACCTCACCTAGATCACATGGTTTGCCTACTACATCAACACAACTGGCTACTCAGCCCCTCACTAAATTTGATGGTACTTTCATCCAATTGGGTACTCTAGCACATGAATCAGAAGACAAAGATATTCTTAGCTGGTTATACAAAGATGAAGAAGAAAATCATAGAGCAGCTACTCTAGACATTGTTCTACCAACACACATGTATGGAAAAGGCTACTTAATCATGAAGCAAATGGGATATGACGGTAAAGGACCCATTGGCAAACGCAAAGAGGGAGTTACTGAACCTATCGATCTTCCTTCACAACCTAGCAGAAACAAAGCAGGATTGGGCTCTAAACTCACGTTCCTATTAAAGCGGCCGCCTCACCTACCTATCAAACCTCAATGGAAGGAAAAGAAGAAGTACAAAGAAGAATCCTGGTAGGAAGCACTTTTTGAATCAGCAGAAACAATCCGCAAGGCACGGGAACGTCAAGATCAGAAGTTACATCAGGAAAAACTTCTAAGTTATAAGAAGGCCCTATCTGCAGCAGTAGCTCATATTCAAACACCAATATCTCAAGAACAAATCAGGACATCTTCAAATACCGTTATTCCTCCTCGAAGAAGCACAGTCTATGAACAAATCCAACAAGTAGAAGATGGATCTGATACAGAATCAACACAAAATATCAAAATAGTATCTATCATCAAAGATTTGTTTTCACCGTACAACACACCTGTTTACAGCACAAATAGAATCTGGGATGATGCCTATGAAACAGATTCCAATGAATATGAATGGGGTACCTGCTCCGATGCTACTACTAATATCCTGGATGATACTGATTCTATATCCCTTTCTCCTGAAGAACATAACGCAGAGGATAGACCTCTTGAATTTGGACCACAACATATCTATGATGCTCCGAAAAGTGAATAGAAACATTATGAACAAATCTATGTGGAAGACGATACCATCGAGGACCTCGACGCAATTCTAAATTTCTTTAAACCAAAAACCCAGCACGATGCAAATTCTATCCTAACATTTACGGTAGCCGAACTTGATCCACCCAACGATTCCTTACCACTTGTCTTTCCTGACCTCATCGACTGGGACGAACCTGAAACAAGTGATATACCTATTTTCCCAGATGATGCATCTATTGTCCATTACCTATGTATCGTAAATCCAGAAACAGGCTCTACTAGTGAACGAAATAATGATATCTGTCAATTAGGGAGTGCCAAGTCTCTCAGTCGCAAAAATGTATCAAATAACGAATCTAATGCTGAAAACCAGTCAATGGCAGCTCTAGATCATAAAAAAGTAAAAATAAAGGACGCATCGGAAGGTGAAAAACTTTTTAAGGCACCTAACAATGGGAGACTTGACACCCTTCCTGAGCACTTTCATGAGCGATCACCCATATTGATTGAGCCTACTCAATCAATCAACATTGGTACCACAGAAGCCGCCAAAAATATACATCTTGCAGAATCTCTGACAGAGGCAGAAAGATCGACATTCATCATCTTCTTTAAAGAACAACAAATCAACTTTGCTTGGTCATATGCTGATATGCCTGGAGTAGATCCACACTTAATCATGCATCACTTGTCCATCTCTACCGGAGTTAAGCCAGTCAAGCAAAAGCTACGAAAGATGAATCCACAGGTGGCACTCATAGTCAAAACTGAACTAAAAAAATTATTAGACGTCGGATTCATCCAACCCATTGACTATGCAGAGTGGATATCCAATATCATTCCAGTATCAAAACCGGATGGTAGTATCAGAATATGCACTGACTTCAGAGACGTCAACAAAGCTTGTCTCAAAGATGACTTTCCTCTGCCAAGTATTGACATAATTGTAGATCTCACAGCAGGCCATGCAATACTCTCACTAATGGATGGTTTCTCAGGCTATAACCAAATCAAGATAGCTCCTGAAGATCAAGATAAAACAGCATTCACCTGTCCTTGGGGGACGTACTGTTGGAATGTCATGCCTTTTGGCTTGAAAAATGCGGGAGCCACTTATCAAAGAGCAATGACAACCATATTCCATGATATGATGCACACATTTATGGAAGACTATGTGGATGATTTACTAGCAAAATCCTTCACCAGAGCTGAACATCTCAGCATCCTAACAAAGATCTTTGATCGATTGCAAAAATTCCAAGTCCGACTCAACCCTAAGAAGTGTGTCTTCGGGGTTACATCAGGCAAGTTACTAGGCTACATAGTATCAGCTAAAGGTATTGAAGTTGATCCAACAAAGGTACAAGCCATCATGGACATGCCACCACCAAAGAATATCAGTCAACTTAGATCTCTACAGGGACGACTTCAATCAATCAGGCGATTCATCGCTCAACTAGCAGATAAAAGTCTGCCATTTAACCACTTGCTACACAAAAATGTACCGTTCAGATGGGAGACTAAGTGTGCAGAATCTTTTTACCAAATTAAACAGTACCTGATGAATCCACTGGTTCTAGTACCACCAGTTGCCGGAAAGCCTCTTATACTATATATCTCAACAATAGATATTTCACTGGGGGCACTATTGGCACAAGAAGATCAACAGGGAAAGGAACGTTCCATATACTACATCAGTAGAACATTGAATGGCTATGAGCTCAACTATACATTCATTGAAAAAGCTTGCCTAACAGTAGTCTTTGCATCTCAGAAATTCCGACATTACATGCTAGCACACACCATAAAGCTAGTGGCAAAAATTGATCCTCTCAAATATCTACTCAGCAAAGCTGCTCTTACAGACCGATTGGCTAAATGGGTCATGATTCTCGGTGAATTCGACATCCAATACACAGAAAGACGAGCCATCAAAGGACAAGCAATTGCAGATCAGTTGGCCGAAGCACCGCTACCAGGCAAACAAACCATGGAGGTTGAATTTCCAGACAGGGATGTACTCGCTCTTTCTACTAAACAATGGACCCTATACTTTGATGGATCCTATACTCAACATGGTTCAGATGCCAGCATTTTGTTCATCACTCCTGAAGGACACACTATGCCAAAATCATACAGACTTATGTTTCCATGCACAAATAATGTGGCTGAATATGAAGCACTAGTCATAGGCATCAAAATGGCCGTAGAATGGAAAATCACAGAGTTAAAAGTCTATGGAGACTCACAACTGGTCATTAATCAAATTAATAACAACTATCAGACAAAGGACGACAAGCTACTACCTTACAAACGAATGGTGGATGACTTCAAACAGTATTTTGTGCACATCACCTTCAAGCAAATACCAAAGTTGAACAACAAAGCAGCCGATGCAATGGCTACAATCGCTTCGCTACTACAAATTCCTGAGCAACAGAGTCGTTATGAGTTCTTGGTAGAGCAACTGTTCTCCCCCGCCTATGACCACTCCGAATCCCATGTTATCTATGCCTTGACTGGTTTCGATTCTCCGCTATATGGATCGATATACGACTACCTCAAGCGTAATATCTTACCCATTGACCAATCCCGTAACAAAAAATGTAACTTTATCCGACAAGCTGCCCGTTACACCCTTACTGCTGATACTCTATATCGTCAAGGTCTCGATGGTACTCTTCTTCGTTGTCTTGATCGTAATGATTCCGATTTGGCTTTACACGAGCTTCATGAAGGTATTTGTGGCACACATTCAAGTGGCACTACTCTTGCTAAAAAGCTTCTAAGGATGGGATACTACTGGCCTACAATGGAGAAAGATTCATATCACTTTGCCAAGAAATATCCTAAATGCCAAATCCATGGTAATCTGATACATGCACCAGCACAGGAACTGCAGCCCTTTACAACATCATGGCCCTTTTGTCAGTGGGGACTGGACTTAGTTGGCAAAATTCATCCGTCCTCTTCAAATGGGCACAAGTTCATTATAACAGCAACAGAATACTTTACAAAATGGATCAAAGCAGTTCCCATGACCACAGTGACCGGGAAACAAATTGCCTCTTTTATCCTAAATTATCTGATCTGCAGATATGGTATTCCAAGTTCAATCGTCACAGATAATGGACGGCCCTTCAAAAATCAAGATGTCTAAGAACTATGTGAAAAATTCAAAATCCAACATTGATTTTCTACACCATACTACCCACAGGGAAATGGTCAAGCAGAAGCATCTAACAAGACAATCCTAAAAATCCTCAAGAAAACAGTGAATGATGCAGGCAAAGATTGGCATGTACAACTCAATCCAGCACTTTGGGCATACAGGACCAACATTCGCACACCTACAGGAGCAACACCATATTCATTGGTATATGGATCAAAGGCTATTTTACCCTTAGAGGTAGAAATTCCATCTCTTAGAGTCTCTTTGAAAGGTTTAATCCCTGATGAAGAGTATCGAGTTAACCGACTGCAAGAACTGGAACTATTAGATGAAAGACGCCAACATGCTTATACTCATCTCAAAGCATATCAGCAACGCATGTGCAGGAGCTACAATCATAAGGTCATTCCTCGCAACTTCAAGGTTGGTGATCTAGTCCTCAAAGAAAATCCAAGAAATCAGCAAGATCGAGAAAAGAAAGGGAAATTTGAACCTAACTGGTTGGGTCCCTATGTCATCATATCAGTCTATGGATCAGGTGCCTATCAGCTAACAAATTCTGAAGGAGATGTGCTCGATGATCCAATTAATAGCATTCATCTGAAGAAGTACTATACTTAAGGTAGCCTAGTGCACGGAAAAAGCCAAAAACAAACCAAAAAAATCAAAAAATCCAGAAAAAGCAAAAATACAAAGTGCAATAAAAACAAACGGTGAAAACCTGGTAAGCAGGCACCCTTGTGAAAGACCGGCTTCTCTATCTATATCCATGCCATTTTATCCATCAAAACACTATCGGCCATCGCCCGACACTTAGCATATCTCCATTCAGGACATACTTAGCGTAGTCACTATCCTGGGTTATCCATCTATATCTATTCTCTTATCGCATACCACCATGACTTGGAATCACTATATGTATTCACAATCAAGAGGCACACTCAGCTAGGGGCATGTAAATCGTATCAATCTTGCAAACATTCAAAGACATCAAGACTAGATGCAAAACTCGACAGCATGACATCCAACAAGCACACCTACGCTTCATCACAACAACCAAAACACAAACAATACACAAGAATCTCAAGGATGGATGATTTTCTGAAGTACTAAATGTTGCATTATAGCATCAATGTCTTGATTATTTTGCATTTTGAACTTTTTAAATTATTGGAATCTTCTCCTTATCTCATAAGAAGCTTCAAAGCTAGAGATCATGAGAAACTTCCAATATTTTCTTAGTCTTCTGTCTGGGAGGCGATCACTTGTACTGTGTGAATACATGCCTCGCGACGTGATCCATCGAATATCACTGAAGGCTTAATTCCACTTCACGCATACAAATGATCAAATCTTGTCTGTTTACGCAATATGCACTCAGGTCGTCCTGGTTCAATTATACCTTGACGCTTGTACTATCTTGCAAAATCAAATATCATGTAAATTTTTCTCAGGTCATTATGGTTCAATTATACCATTATGCTTGTATAAATTTTCAACATATCCAAAAATCAATAAAAGCTCCATGATGATATTTACAAAGAAAGCAAATAAATGGTTATATCGGATGGCAAATACAGAATGAGAGATGCTCCAAAGACAATTAGTTGCATATCATTTTACAATTAGTGGCCTATCATTTTACAATTAGTTACATATCATTCTTATCTCATTCATTACATATCATTTTGCATCATTATTACATCATTTTTTTTACATCATATCATATTACAATTAGTCGCATATTAAATCATACATCTCATTTTCAAGATACATCTCACAGCATATCAAAGCATACATCCTGCATCATACATTACATCATCTATGTAAACATTACATCATCATATGACAAAGAACTAGCACACATAAACATGCATCCATCTACACATCACATGAAAATGGTGCCATCCATATATCTCAAAAATGATCCAAAATGTACAAAATATGTCAAAACTGTGTCCAGTACAAAGAGTACAATGCTCAAAAATACAACAGAGACCATGTCTCTCAAGTATGACTATCTCCTGATGGAGATGGTCTAGCTCTAGATGCACTCGCCCCTGGATCTCCAGGAGGGTCTTGTCTCGCCGACCCCATCACTCCTCGGCTCTCAGACCGTGTACCAATAGTTTGAGATCGACTCGATCTTGACTGTGCAAAGCTCTCCACTCGTCGATCTCGAGGTACTGCCGCCTCATAATGCCGCCTGTAATACTCAACCTCCTGTACTCTCCATGTCAGCTCTCTCAGGGTGTCTCTCAATGGACCACTCGCCGCTGCTCTTTGTACACTCGCCAAGGCCTCCTCCGCTCGTCCTCGCCGCTCTATCTCAGTATCTCTCTCAGCGGTCAACTGCGAGATCTGTCGCTGATAGGTCAAAATCTGTGCCTGTAGCTGCTGAACGGTAATTTGCAGGGTCCGGATCTGTGCATCCTCCACATGACCTGGCACTCAAACCCGCAGTGGTCCCTGTGCTGGAGGAACCCCTCCCACTCGCCCTGTCCTCGGTACTGGAGGTGGGAGTATATCTACCCTCCTCCTCTGAACTGGTCTCACCATCTCCTCCTCACCCCCCACTGCCGCCAAAACCTCCGTCACTCTCCCCTCTCTCCCGGCTCTGATAGCCAATCCTCCTCTCCCCCTCTCAATCCTCCCCTGCCGTACCGCTCTCTCCACACCTCTACCTCCCCGCCTCCCTCTAGCTCCTCTACCTCCTCCATCCTCTCCATCATCTCCATCATCCCCCCCATCTCCCTCCTCCCCATCCGAATCAAACGCTGGCCTCATCTCCTCTGGATCTGAGATCCTCGCCACTGCCCGCGCAGTAAACAAATGGGCGAACTCCTCTGTCATCCCGACATCCTGTATCTCTGGGGCATAGTCCCAGACCTGCCCAGCTAACCCTGTAAACTCCTCTATCACCACCGCACTGTCAATAGTCGGCCCCCAATCAGCCACATCCTGCTGCGTCCGTGCATAAAGGCACGCTCCCTGAGGAATCCCCTGCTGGCACCCGAACTGCCGCAAAACTCGGGTCACCAAAAACCGCTCAATGACGAACGGGGTCCTCCCAATCAGATACCTCATCATGAATACAAAAGGCATCTCTATCCCATCCTCTGCCCATACATCGCAATCTGTATATGGTCTCTAGGTGACCGTATCAATATCATCAAAAACCCTCCTCCAATGCTCTAGTTTGCCCAGCTTACGCTGGACAACTAGACCTCTATATCCATAGGCGTATGTTGCATCTACAGGCCTGTCTCTATCCGGCAATGGCCTCGCTGCTGGAATGTGCTCCCAGCACTATACCTGTAATAGAGTCACGCCAGCTGATAAACTGCCGTAACCAAGGTACACTACCTCATGAAGGCTCCTGTAAAGATGCGCCAGCATCGCTGACCCCCATGAAAATCTCCGCCCCTGCATCACCATCTGCTCCAAAACCAGCCCCCATCCCACTGAAAATCCTTTTGACTTGCGATCAAGACAAAGAAATCCCCCAATGAATCCTGCCAATACAAATGGCAGCGGTGCATAATCCAGATCCAAAAATCCTGCCAGGGGATCTCATATCCACAGACAGTCTCATCATGAAATATGCGGCGCAGTGCCTCTGTGCCGCCCTCCTCTGACTGCTTGTAGGGTAGCAGTGCCCCTACCACAGGAATGCGCAAAATTCGGTAGCAATTCTCCGGTGTCACTGTCATCTCTCCAGTGGCAAAATGAAAGGTGTTCGTGTCGCTATGCCACCTCTCTGCCAATGCTGTCAAAAGTCCCCGGTTCACAGTGAACCGAGGCATATCCAGAAGAGAGGTCAATCCACATCTCTCTATAATGTCCAAATCTGCCTGGGACAGACGTGGTATCAGCGTCCATGGTCTCGAAAATCTCTCCCTCGACTGCACAATACCCAATCGCTCATGTCGACAAACAAAAATAAATCCAATATCAGTTTCCACATCAACACAAAGATATCAAAAATCAAACTTATATCAACAACATGAAACAATTTGCTCATCTACAATCAAAGTTCAAAATCATATCATTTCATATCAACTTGTAACACAACTCAAGTTCTTCAAAAACCATATCAAAACTTGTAAAACAACTCAAGTACCAAAATCACATAAACTTGTAAAACAACTCAAGTTTCCCACCCATATCAAAACTTGTAAAACAACTCAAGTTTCCAACCCATATCAGCTTGTAAAACAACTCAGGCTTTCCCACACATTGAACTTGAAACAGACCAACGCAAATACATCATATTCTGATCAAAACAACAGCTTGATATCTATACATAACTTGGAAAATTGCACATCAAAACAAGTTATACAAATACTCATCTTGGGTAAATTCATCAAAAACACGACAGGCACACAAAACACATTTTCAACTCGGCCAAAACTGCAAAATTTTTCTGATGCGCTAAAACAGATCTTCCATGCGCTAAAACACCCCCACGCGCTAGGCTGTTTCTCCTACGCGCTAATCTATCTATCCTATGTGCTAGACTCTATCTACGCGTTACTCTTTTCCTCCACTGCGCTACCTAACCTGTCATATGCGCTAGACTCTGTCTACGTGCTAATGTATCTCTCCTAAGCGCTACCCTTTTAGCCCTATGCGCTAGGTTATTCCTACGCGCTAAATCCCCTTCCCTAAGCGCTACCCATTTAGCCCTATGCACTAGGTTATTCCTATGCGCTAAATCCCCTTTCCTATGCGAACCCCAGCGGCTCCTATGCGCTAGGTTACTCCTACGCGCTAACCTGTAAATGCGATGCGTTACCCGACACTGTACATGCGCTGTTCTACGTGCACGCACTAACCTAAAAATCCTATGCACTAACCAACATTGTCGGACGCGACCCCTAAAATTTAAGTTGATGCGCTACTCTACACTGCGTATGCGCTATAACAGACTTTAAACGCGCTAAAACGAAATATCCGAACTTTGAAAATTAAAAAACGCCTAAAAACGACAAAACAAAAAGTCAAAAAGAGGTCAAAAACGTTGACTTACTGGTGGTCCACGCACTACAGGCCTCCGGTACCTTCGAACGCGCTCGAAACGGTGTCTGTGAGAGGGAATCAACATTTTCTCTCCAGAGCAAATTCTCTTTCTTCACAATCAACAAAGCACAAATGAACCTAAATCAACCCCTAAATCCTTTTTATAGGAGGAAAATGAAATTAGGGTTAGCCAACTGGCCCTGTAATAATGGTCGCGGTCTCCCCTGTACCAAAACAGCTATAACTTATCGGAAGATGAATCAATTTACACACTTTTTACATACACGAAATCCTACACATCATACGAACTTCATCAAAATAAATCAAAAATTTTCAAAATTGATTCATCTCCCGAGGGGGCATCACACATCAAATATCAAATCTGGGGCATCACACATCGAATCTGGGGCACGACTTGCAAATCATAAGAGCGACACAACAAAAATTGCATTTGATCATAAAATCACAAAAACACATCATTTTCTTTGAAATAACATGTGCACACACGTCACTTCAAAGAGGGGCAAAATGTAGACGTATAAAAATGACCATATTCCTAAATGAATATTTTATGTTCATTTCTCTATTTAATTAAATCCAATTTAATTAAATTATCCACATTCTTCTATTTTATTAAGTAAATTACTCAATTTATTTAAATAAAATTCACTATATCCATTTAATGAATAGATCATTTTATTCAATTAAATCCCCCTATCCACTTTTAATTAAATTCAAATTTAATTAAATAGCTATCCCAAATTGAATAAATCAAATTTATTTAATTACAACCAAATTGAATGAAAATCATTTAATTCAATTAAATCCTATTATCCCTCCATCCACTTGCAAAATCCCCAAACCCCTTCCTAATCCCTTCTAGAATCTTCTAATCGCTTCTAATTAACCTAACCCTCCCCTAAACTTTGTCACATCCCTAAGCAAAGGGAAGTCACTTCTCAAAAACCTTAAAGTCTTTGATAACCATTGAAGGTTTTCAACCTTCAACCACTAAAACCCTTAAAGTCTTTGAAAACCATTAAAGGCTTCCAACCTTCAACCACTTAATCCCTAAAGTCTCCAATAACCATTAATGGTTAATTCAAACCTTTCCACATGGTTAAAACATTTGTTTTGACTCAACCTCTATCCAACCCAAGGGTCTCATCAGGCCATTAATGCTTTGACCATGATTATCTCTTAATCATTTGCACAAAGGTTTATCCTTGGATTAACTCTTAATCTAGTGGGTAAGCCTAACTTAGACTTGACCCTTAGCCTCTAGATAACTATGAGGTCTTCTCAGGCATTCAATACCTCCAACCCCTTTTTTCAACCCAATCTTATGTTGACATTTGTCACCATGTCATTGGTGCAAATTGTGCACATGGATCCCCAACTTTCAAACTTGGCCCTTGATTAAACCTTTCAATCCTGACCATCCATTGCCCTGTTTATGCTATAAATAGAGCTCTCATTCCTCCATTTTTAACAATCATCTTTCAAATTTGAAGCATTATACTTATGCTCAAATACTTTCAAGCTCTTTCATTTCATATATGCTCATCATTTAGCCTCTCTTTAAATCAGGAATTAGATCAAATATGCATGCTTAGATTACTTTCTTTATCATTTAGCTCAATCATAGACTAAATATATCATGTTAGAATAATATTCATACTAACCCTGTCATCTTATCATTTAGTTTATTACAATTTTAGCATCATACATAGCTTCACATCTATTTCATACTAAATTTAGCAAAAACATCTCTCGTTCTCATATTTGCCATCCCTAAACCATTTTGCTCAGTGATCTGAGAGCAAAAACGTTGGTTTGAGGGACATTGTGAGATAGAGAACCATGGGACCCTCCTTGGGAAGCTGAGTAACACTATGTTACTCCATAGCTTGCATCAAGAAGTCCTGTGTGTGTGTGTGGACTAGTTTTCTATAATATTTTCACATACTAAGTTTTATTCGTCCACTTTTCTCGCATACATTTCTGGCGCCCACCGTGGGGTTTTACCCCAAATAACAAATCGTTTTTTCAAATTGATCACTTTTGCAGGTCCACGGGAAACAAGAATCAGCGCGTCGAAAACATACAGTAGCGCATCCGCCTAACAGTCTAGCGCTTCTAGCCTATTGTTTAGCGCGTGGGCTCTCTGTTTTAGCGCGTGAAGTCCATCTCTTGGCGCATGAGTCTGTTTAACAAATTTTTCCTGTAGGTCTCGATGCGGGCAAAACACAGAGTAGCGCATCGAGCTGACAGATTAGCGCATCCAAACTCCATTTTAGCGCTTGTAAAACATAATCCAGCGCTTTGAACTTAAACATTAGCGCATCAGATTTAAAATTTCCTTGCAGAGTTGTTCGCAGAAAAAAAAGACAAACACAGAATAGCGCATCCAGAGAACAGAGTAGCGCGTCTACCATAAAGTTTAGCGCATCGCACATATATTGTAGCGCGTACAGTTTGTTCTGTAGCGCATCAAAAACAAAAAAAAAAAAAAAAAAGTTATTGTAACCGAATTAAAATTTTAGACTTGTAGAAGTCCTCCAGAATCACCTGACATTTTATTTTTTTGTTTGTTTGCAGGGTTTTAACGGTTTCTTGCAGGTAGAGCGAGGAATTTTATTTTTACCAAAAAAAAAAAAAAAAAAAAACCGATTTCTTTTGTTGACCTCCAAAACGAAAAATTTGCTTTGTTGACCATTTCCATTTTTCTAGATCAGCAAATCTTTCTTTAAGATTAAAAAGAACATCATGTTTTTGTGGAGCAACATCTCTACATAGGTTAGTAAATCACTGAATTGGAGGTTTAAAAAGAACAATTGATTGCTCTGTCTCGAAAGTGGTAGGAATATGCTCTCCCCTTAACTGGGTGATCAAAAATCCAGACCACTCTTACTGCTTTCAGTTATTTCAAAGTATACACATCCTTTAACAGGCCTGCCTTTCCGAAGAGTTGCAATCAACTCTTAAAGCCGTTTATGGCCGGTGTGAAGGGAACGACATAAGTGGGGAACGACTTTGACGCCAAGAATTCCAACCCACTATAATCAAATGTGGAAAGTGACGAAAGTCTTTTTCAACGGTTGCGCGCAGTGATTAGCCTTCCCCCAGTATCCTCGAGATACGTAAAGCCTTTGTTCTAAAGGTTGGAAAGCCTCCTGAGGCAGTTTATCACTGACGGCCGAACGGGAAGCCTGATTACGAACCATAGAATTAGAAACTTTGAGCCGAGTCAGTAACCAAACATTGTAACATCATAGTGCAAGGGTGGGGAAGAATCCGCCCCCAAGATTACTCACCATATATCTCCCAAGATAACTACTCAATTGTGAAGCAATTCACTTTGGGTTAACTTCTGGTAAAAGGCAAAAAAACGGGCGCCCCCTAGGGGGTGACACAGCTGTTTGAGCTGACGGAGTATCGAGACTAGTGGGCTATGATGTTATTGATGACCCTTGAATAAAGAGTCTTTCTGAAGTGTCTTACTTGTATTCAAACTTGTTAAAACATTGGGGATTTGAACACATCCTCGCAAGAATATACACTTTCTATTAGATTAAGCAAAATGATTGTACTTTGTGTGCCGTACTTACATTTGTTATTTCAGAAAATCATCCATCACACTTGAAAATTTCTCAATAAAATTCAAAATCCACAAAACAATCTCCTAAACGGAAAAATCAGGGCAGTCTAGCGCATAAGAGCAACATCTTAGCGCGTGGAACACATCTATTAGCGCATCCAAACATCAAATTAGCGCGTGCAGTTAAAACAATAGCGTTTCAATCCTGAGGTAAACCAGTCTACAATCATTTAGCGCATGCACAACACAGTCTAGCGCGTCTCAGCAACTTCTTAGCGCGTGGGAATCAAAGATTACCACATAAAACAAAACAGTTAGCGCGTCGCAAACCCAGTGTAGCGCGTAAGTTTTCGAAAATTTGCAAACAACAATTTTCAACAGTCCTATTTTAGCGCGTAGCGACCACATCCTAGCGCGTAGCATACATACATTAGCGCATCTACTCAAACAACTAGCGCGTGTCAGGCCCAGTGTAGCGCGTAACTTTTTCAAAAAATTCAACAGCAACTTTCAACAGACCTAACTTTAGCGCGTGAAATAAACAACTTAGCGCTTAGAAATCATATTATAGCGCATATTCTCCAACAGTTAGCGCATTTGAAGCCCAGTCTAGCGCTTATATTTTTCACAGTCAAAACAAAAATTTTCCAAAATCTAAATTTTAGCGCGTATCTTGGGGCAGATTAGCGCGTGTGGTCTTTCCTTTAGCGCATCAAAGCAATTAAGTAGCGCATCCAATCTCTGTTTTAGCGCGTGATCAAAAGCCGAAAAACAGAAAGTTGAAACTGAGAATTTTTGAAAATTTCAAAAACATTTTAAAAGACTTTTTCATCAAAAATTCATCTTTTTTTCAAACCAGAGTGACAAAAACAAACCTTTGAAAACTTTTCTCAAGTTAAATTTGTGTCAAACAAAGTTGTCAGAATCTGAAACGAATCGCACAATAGAGGACGTCTCTCCTATCATAATCCGGAAAATTTTTCATCATCAGTCTCAATCAAATCCTTTAACATCTTACGGATTTTTATCTCACAAACACTTGTCTAGAAATTCTCCAATCGTCAAATCTAGTTTCCAGATCGAGAAACTTTTATCCATATCATTTGACACGCTTTATCGTGAAGGGACAACCTTCATTCTGATAAATTAAGATTTGAAATTTCCAAAACAAGAATCAACTAAATCCAAACCAATCAAAGGAAATCATTGATCACTCTTGCATGACTAATCCCCTTATTCTGAGAAGAAAGAACCTCTATCGTAACATCACGTTGAAGAAACAACAACCTAGCTTTTCCAAATTCATCAAGCGAAATAAGTTTTTATATATCAATCGTCAACTCTTCAAATCTCATCGGGTATTTCTTCATCACGTCAAACGTTATATCCAAAACAAATCTAGTGAATTTGACAAAGCACCCCTGAAAACAAGAGCATACTGTCAAAAGTCTGCTTTTAATCAAAAGATAAACTGAGGTGGGAAAATCAATCCAGCATTCTTGCCCGACGAGTGCATCACATATAACACATCTCGACCAGAACCACCAACGCCCGAACGACACATCGAAGAGGCTTTTGTTCCTTTTATCACTGAAAGCTTCTACTAAAATGCCTGTTACTCGCTCTCAACGAGACAAACAAAGCGAGGCACACGCAGAATCAAGTATGAATCGAAGATTATCAAATCCTTTTGAAGTTCCACCCGTAGAAGAACCTGAAATTACCGAAACCCTTCTTAGAGAATGTCAAGTAAATCTCGCCTTCCAAAAACTTGTCGAAAAGCTCATAGAAAATGACAAAGAAAAATATTTGTTGATGCTCACAAGCAAGGGCGTTAAACTTCCGGAAGATTTCGACCCAAATCTTTTTCAAACCGAATCCCGGCAATATGCATCTCAAGAACAAAACCGAGAAGAAGAAACTCACATACTTGAACAACATAACTTTGAACAACACATTCCAGAACAACGCATACCAGAAATGCGTATACCTGAACTAGAAACACCAGAGCAACATATACCATTTACCACTCCCTTTCAGTTGAGAACCAATACAAGGCAAGAACTTTTTCCTCAGCAAGACAATGCACCCTTGATTGCTCTTACTCAACAAATGCAAATGTTACAAAGGCAAATACAGGATATGCAACAAGGGACAACAGTGCGGTACTCTTTAAACGAAATCTGTCCTTATCCATTTGACAGAAGCTTGAACATGGTGCCTTTTCTTCCAAACTCAGACGTTCCCAAATTTGATAAATATGATGGGAAAGGTGATCCTCGGGATCATGTTCGAGAATTTTGCACCATGAGTCTTGAATTTGCTCATGATGACACTTATCTAATGAGGTTGTTCCCAAGAAGCCTGGGAGGACAAACAATGGAATGGTTATCCAAGATTACACCACTTGTCAGATCATTTGACGAATTGGTTAACAAATTCATCACCCACTATTCTTACAACATCCAACATGCCATAACCATGCTAGATGTTTGCAACACCAAACAAAAGAACAATGAAACATTCATGTTGTTCCTTCAGCGTTGGCGACGCATGGTATCCAAATATCCTCGCGATATTCCTGAAAAGGAGAAAATGGAAATCTTCATTGATAACTTAAATGGCGAAATGAGTTACAGACTCAAACTTCAATGCATACCATCCTTTGCCAAATTGATTGAAAATGACATTCAAGTAGAGGAAGCTTGTGTCAAAAAGGGAACACTCAAATTCTACAAGGAAGGAACAAATTCATCAAACTACAATAACCAAAACAACACCAACTTTGACAAATCTAGATTTTGGACTCGAAACAAAAACGAAAGCAACAATGAACCACATGATCCTAAATCGAAACAACCAGTGCTTGCATTATCTGGAAATCCTCAGAACACGAAAAATGCTAAAAATGCTACTCCCAGTGCTAATACGTATGCGCAAAACACTGATCAAGGACAAATCAACACCAACAACACCAATGATAATCGAGGCAAAAACATGAATCCAGGACCTAACAACAATCCACGCAACAATACAAACAATTTCCAAAAGTGTATCTTCACACCACTGGGACAATCACTAGAATCCGCATTCAGAGAACTTTTGGCAAACAAGGTTCTTTCTTTACCACCACTCAACAATTATGAACCCCCAGTCAAACCACCTTGGTGGAATGATTCACACTATTGTGATTTCCATCGCAACAAGGGTCATAGAACAAACGAGTGCATGAGATTGAAACACATAATCCAGGACATGATTGATCGAGGTGACTTAACGGTAAATGGTCTCAAAACAAATAATGATCACGATGCCTTCAAAAATCCTCTCCCAAATTACAACAAAGATGGAGCATCAACTTCAAATGATACACACGGAGCTCGTATTAATCACATTTACGATAACACTATCAATCATATATCAGCTGAAGATCATCAAGTAAATGTCATCACCATCCGAGATCAGCGTGATCATGAATCTGTCAATGTAACAACCCGCACTCAGAAATATGTCTTGAAGGGACATACTGCACCTGCAACTACCACACCTAAAATCCAATATGACTTGGTTAACCAACTACGCAAGACTCCAGCTCAGATATCTATCGTGGAATTATTAAAACTATCACCCAAGCACAAAGACATATTGGAGCAAGCATTATTGGAAACAAATGTACCTCAAAATCTGGATACAGACAGATTTCAAGCCATGGTCGCCCATATGACAGAATCTCATAACCTCACCTTCTCAGGGCACGACAATACCTCATTGAGTCATCCGCATAATACCCCTCTCCATATTGAAGTCATTGTTTGCAAACACCGAGTCAAGAGAGTCCTAATAGATGGAGGAGCTGGCCTTAATATCTGTACTTTAAAGCTTATCCGTGCATTAGGCTTCTCAGAAGAATCTATTGATCCTTGCAAAAAGATTACCATAAAAGTATATGATGATGAGGAACGGTCCTCTAAAGGCACAATCATATTACCTATTCAAGTAGGCCCAGTACAAAAGGATACTATTTGTCAAGTCTTAGATATTGATCTAACCTACAATATTTTGTTAGGACGACCCTGGATACATGAAATGCAAGCAGTCCCTTCTACATATCACCAGTGTGTCAAGTTTCCTTATGATGGACAAGAAATCTCCTTATCTGCTGATCATAATCCATTTCAACATTGCAATGCAATGGGGGCAGCCCAGGACAGTTTGGTTCCTCATAATAGAGGAAAGCAGCAATCTTCAACATCAGATCCATATACAACAAAATCCAACTCCTTATGGGGAGACTTCAAGCAGAAAATGCAAATCAAAGACCAAGGCATGGGAGAATACTCTTTGGAGCCTTTATGTTTGGCAAAATTGCCCACCTCACCTAGATCACATGGTTTGCCTACTACATCAACACAACTGGCTACTCAGCCCCTCACTAAATTTGATGGTACTTTCATCCAATTGGGTACTCTAGCACATGAATCAGAAGACAAAGATATTCTTAGCTGGTTATACAAAGATGAAGAAGAAAATCATAGAGCAGCTACTCTAGACATTGTTCTACCAACACACATGTATGGAAAAGGCTACTTAATCATGAAGCAAATGGGATATGACGGTAAAGGACCCATTGGCAAACGCAAAGAGGGAGTTACTGAACCTATCGATCTTCCTTCACAACCTAGCAGAAACAAAGCAGGATTGGGCTCTAAACTCACGTTCCTATTAAAGCGGCCGCCTCACCTACCTATCAAACCTCAATGGAAGGAAAAGAAGAAGTACAAAGAAGAATCCTGGTAGGAAGCACTTTTTGAATCAGCAGAAACAATCCGCAAGGCACGGGAACGTCAAGATCAGAAGTTACATCAGGAAAAACTTCTAAGTTATAAGAAGGCCCTATCTGCAGCAGTAGCTCATATTCAAACACCAATATCTCAAGAACAAATCAGGACATCTTCAAATACCGTTATTCCTCCTCGAAGAAGCACAGTCTATGAACAAATCCAACAAGTAGAAGATGGATCTGATACAGAATCAACACAAAATATCAAAATAGTATCTATCATCAAAGATTTGTTTTCACCGTACAACACACCTGTTTACAGCACAAATAGAATCTGGGATGATGCCTATGAAACAGATTCCAATGAATATGAATGGGGTACCTGCTCCGATGCTACTACTAATATCCTGGATGATACTGATTCTATATCCCTTTCTCCTGAAGAACATAACGCAGAGGATAGACCTCTTGAATTTGGACCACAACATATCTATGATGCTCCGAAAAGTGAATAGAAACATTATGAACAAATCTATGTGGAAGACGATACCATCGAGGACCTCGACGCAATTCTAAATTTCTTTAAACCAAAAACCCAGCACGATGCAAATTCTATCCTAACATTTACGGTAGCCGAACTTGATCCACCCAACGATTCCTTACCACTTGTCTTTCCTGACCTCATCGACTGGGACGAACCTGAAACAAGTGATATACCTATTTTCCCAGATGATGCATCTATTGTCCATTACCTATGTATCGTAAATCCAGAAACAGGCTCTACTAGTGAACGAAATAATGATATCTGTCAATTAGGGAGTGCCAAGTCTCTCAGTCGCAAAAATGTATCAAATAACGAATCTAATGCTGAAAACCAGTCAATGGCAGCTCTAGATCATAAAAAAGTAAAAATAAAGGACGCATCGGAAGGTGAAAAACTTTTTAAGGCACCTAACAATGGGAGACTTGACACCCTTCCTGAGCACTTTCATGAGCGATCACCCATATTGATTGAGCCTACTCAATCAATCAACATTGGTACCACAGAAGCCACCAAAAATATACATCTTGCAGAATCTCTGACAGAGGCAGAAAGATCGACATTCATCATCTTCTTTAAAGAACAACAAATCAACTTTGCTTGGTCATATGCTGATATGCCTGGAGTAGATCCACACTTAATCATGCATCACTTGTCCATCTCTACCGGAGTTAAGCCAGTCAAGCAAAAGCTACGAAAGATGAATCCACAGGTGGCACTCATGGTCAAAACTGAACTAAAAAAATTATTAGACGTCGGATTCATCCAACCCATTGACTATGCAGAGTGGATATCCAATATCATTCCAGTATCAAAACCGGATGGTAGTATCAGAATATGCACTGACTTCAGAGACGTCAACAAAGCTTGTCTCAAAGATGACTTTCCTCTGCCAAGTATTGACATAATTGTAGATCTCACAGCAGGCCATGCAATACTCTCACTAATGGATGGTTTCTCAGGCTATAACCAAATCAAGATAGCTCCTGAAGATCAAGATAAAACAGCATTCACCTGTCCTTGGGGGACGTACTGTTGGAATGTCATGCCTTTTGGCTTGAAAAATGCGGGAGCCACTTATCAAAGAGCAATGACAACCATATTCCATGATATGATGCACACATTTATGGAAGACTATGTGGATGATTTACTAGCAAAATCCTTCACCAGAGCTGAACATCTCAGCATCCTAACAAAGATCTTTGATCGATTGCAAAAATTCCAAGTCCGACTCAACCCTAAGAAGTGTGTCTTCGGGGTTACATCAGGCAAGTTACTAGGCTACATAGTATCAGCTAAAGGTATTGAAGTTGATCCAACAAAGGTACAAGCCATCATGGACATGCCACCACCAAAGAATATCAGTCAACTTAGATCTCTATAGGGACGACTTCAATCAATCAGGCGATTCATCGCTCAACTAGCAGATAAAAGTCTGCCATTTAACCACTTGCTACACAAAAATGTACCGTTCAGATGGGAGACTAAGTGTGTAGAATCTTTTTACCAAATTAAACAGTACCTGATGAATCCACTGGTTCTAGTACCACCAGTTGCCGGAAAGCCTCTTATACTATATATCTCAACAATAGATATTTCACTGGGGGCACTATTGGCACAAGAAGATCAACAGGGAAAGGAACGTTCCATATACTACATCAGTAGAACATTGAATGGCTATGAGCTCAACTATACATTCATTGAAAAAGCTTGCCTAACAGTAGTCTTTGCATCTCAGAAATTCCGACATTACATGCTAGCACACACCATAAAGCTAGTGGCAAAAATTGATCCTCTCAAATATCTACTCAGCAAAGCTGCTCTTACAGACTGATTGGCTAAATGGGTCATGATTCTCGGTGAATTCGACATCCAATACACAGAAAGACGAGCCATCAAAGGACAAGCAATTGCAGATCAGTTGGCCGAAGCACCGCTACCAGGCAAACAAACCATGGAGGTTGAATTTCCAGACAGGGATGTACTCGCTCTTTCTACTAAACAATGGACCCTATACTTTGATGGATCCTATACTCAACATGGTTCAGATGCCAGCATTTTGTTCATCACTCCTGAAGGACACACTATGCCAAAATCATACAGACTTATGTTTCCATGCACAAATAATGTGGCTGAATATGAAGCACTAGTCATAGGCATCAAAATGGCCGTAGAATGGAAAATCACAGAGTTAAAAGTCTATGGAGACTCACAACTGGTCATTAATCAAATTAATAACAACTATCAGACAAAGGACGACAAGCTACTACCTTACAAACGAATGGTGGATGACTTCAAACAGTATTTTGTGCACATCACCTTCAAGCAAATACCAAAGTTGAACAACAAAGCAGCCGATGCAATGGCTACAATCGCTTCGCTACTACAAATTCCTGAGCAACAGAGTCGTTATGAGTTCTTGGTAGAGCAACTGTTCTCCCCCGCCTATGACCACTCCGAATCCCATGTTATCTATGCCTTGACTGGTTTCGATTCTCCGCTATATGGATCGATATACGACTACCTCAAGCGTAATATCTTACCCATTGACCAATCCCGTAACAAAAAATGTAACTTTATCCGACAAGCTGCCCGTTACACCCTTACTGCTGATACTCTATATCGTCAAGGTCTCGATGGTACTCTTCTTCGTTGTCTTGATCGTAATGATTCCGATTTGGCTTTACACGAGCTTCATGAAGGTATTTGTGGCACACATTCAAGTGGCACTACTCTTGCTAAAAAGCTTCTAAGGATGGGATACTACTGGCCTACAATGGAGAAAGATTCATATCACTTTGCCAAGAAATATCCTAAATGCCAAATCCATGGTAATCTGATACATGCACCAGCACAGGAACTGCAGCCCTTTACAACATCATGGCCCTTTTGTCAGTGGGGACTGGACTTAGTTGGCAAAATTCATCCGTCCTCTTCAAATGGGCACAAGTTCATTATAACAGCAACAGAATACTTTACAAAATGGATCAAAGCAGTTCCCATGACCACAGTGACCGGGAAACAAATTGCCTCTTTTATCCTAAATTATCTGATCTGCAGATATGGTATTCCAAGTTCAATCGTCACAGATAATGGACGGCCCTTCAAAAATCAAGATGTCTAAGAACTATGTGAAAAATTCAAAATCCAACATTGATTTTCTACACCATACTACCCACAGGGAAATGGTCAAGCAGAAGCATCTAACAAGACAATCCTAAAAATCCTCAAGAAAACAGTGAATGATGCAGGCAAAGATTGGCATGTACAACTCAATCCAGCACTTTGGGCATACAGGACCAACATTCGCACACCTACAGGAGCAACACCATATTCATTGGTATATGGATCAAAGGCTATTTTACCCTTAGAGGTAGAAATTCCATCTCTTAGAGTCTCTTTGAAAGGTTTAATCCCTGATGAAGAGTATCGAGTTAACCGACTGCAAGAACTGGAACTATTAGATGAAAGACGCCAACATGCTTATACTCATCTCAAAGCATATCAGCAACGCATGTGCAGGAGCTACAATCATAAGGTCATTCCTCGCAACTTCAAGGTTGGTGATCTAGTCCTCAAAGAAAATCCAAGAAATCAGCAAGATCGAGAAAAGAAAGGGAAATTTGAACCTAACTGGTTGGGTCCCTATGTCATCATATCAGTCTATGGATCAGGTGCCTATCAGCTAACAAATTCTGAAGGAGATGTGCTCGATGATCCAATTAATAGCATTCATCTGAAGAAGTACTATACTTAAGGTAGCCTAGTGCACGGAAAAAGCCAAAAACAAACCAAAAAAATCAAAAAATCCAGAAAAAGCAAAAATACAAAGTGCAATAAAAACAAACGGTGAAAACCTGGTAAGCAGGCACCCTTGTGAAAGACCGGCTTCTCTATCTATATCCATGCCATTTTATCCATCAAAACACTATCGGCCATCGCCCGACACTTAGCATATCTCCATTCAGGACATACTTAGCGTAGTCACTATCCTGGGTTATCCATCTATATCTATTCTCTTATCGCATACCACCATGACTTGGAATCACTATATGTATTCACAATCAAGAGGCACACTCAGCTAGGGGCATGTAAATCGTATCAATCTTGCAAACATTCAAAGACATCAAGACTAGATGCAAAACTCGACAGCATGACATCCAACAAGCACACCTACGCTTCATCACAACAACCAAAACACAAACAATACACAAGAATCTCAAGGATGGATGATTTTCTGAAGTACTAAATGTTGCATTATAGCATCAATGTCTTGATTATTTTGCATTTTGAACTTTTTAAATTATTGGAATCTTCTCCTTATCTCATAAGAAGCTTCAAAGCTAGAGATCATGAGAAACTTCCAATATTTTCTTAGTCTTCTGTCTGGGAGGCGATCACTTGTACTGTGTGAATACATGCCTCGCGACGTGATCCATCGAATATCACTGAAGGCTTAATTCCACTTCACGCATACAAATGATCAAATCTTGTCTGTTTACGCAATATGCACTCAGGTCGTCCTGGTTCAATTATACCTTGACGCTTGTACTATCTTGCAAAATCAAATATCATGTAAATTTTTCTCAGGTCATTATGGTTCAATTATACCATTATGCTTGTATAAATTTTCAACATGTCCAAAAATCAATAAAAGCTCCATGATGATATTTACAAAGAAAGCAAATAAATGGTTATATCGGATGGCAAATACAGAATGAGAGATGCTCCAAAGACAATTAGTTGCATATCATTTTACAATTAGTGGCCTATCATTTTACAATTAGTTACATATCATTCTTATCTCATTCATTACATATCATTTTGCATCATTATTACATCATTTTTTTTACATCATATCATATTACAATTAGTCGCATATTAAATCATACATCTCATTTTCAAGATACATCTCACAGCATATCAAAGCATACATCCTGCATCATACATTACATCATCTATGTAAACATTACATCATCATATGACAAAGAACTAGCACACATAAACATGCATCCATCTACACATCACATGAAAATGGTGCCATCCATATATCTCAAAAATGATCCAAAATGTACAAAATATGTCAAAACTGTGTCCAGTACAAAGAGTACAATGCTCAAAAATACAACAGAGACCATGTCTCTCAAGTATGACTATCTCCTGATGGAGATGGTCTAGCTCTAGATGCACTCGCCCCTGGATCTCCAGGAGGGTCTTGTCTCGCCGACCCCATCACTCCTCGGCTCTCAGACCGTGTACCAATAGTTTGAGATCGACTCGATCTTGACTGTGCAAAGCTCTCCACTCGTCGATCTCGAGGTACTGCCGCCTCATAATGCCGCCTGTAATACTCAACCTCCTGTACTCTCCATGTCAGCTCTCTCAGGGTGTCTCTCAATGGACCACTCGCCGCTGCTCTTTGTACACTCGCCAAGGCCTCCTCCGCTCGTCCTCGCCGCTCTATCTCAGTATCTCTCTCAGCGGTCAACTGCGAGATCTGTCGCTGATAGGTCAAAATCTGTGCCTGTAGCTGCTGAACGGTAATTTGCAGGGTCCGGATCTGTGCATCCTCCACATGACCTGGCACTCAAACCCGCAGTGGTCCCTGTGCTGGAGGAACCCCTCCCACTCGCCCTGTCCTCGGTACTGGAGGTGGGAGTATATCTACCCTCCTCCTCTGAGCTGGTCTCACCATCTCCTCCTCACCCCCCACTGCCGCCAAAACCTCCGTCACTCTCCCCTCTCTCCCGGCTCTGATAGCCAATCCTCCTCTCCCCCTCTCAATCCTCCCCTGCCGTACCGCTCTCTCCACACCTCTACCTCCCCGCCTCCCTCTAGCTCCTCTACCTCCTCCATCCTCTCCATCATCTCCATCATCCCCCCCATCTCCCTCCTCCCCATCCGAATCAAACGCTGACCTCATCTCCTCTGGATCTGAGATCCTCGCCACTGCCCGCGCAGTAAACAAATGGGCGAATTCCTCTGTCATCCCGACATCCTGTATCTCTGGGGCATAGTCCCAGACCTGCCCAGCTAACCCTGTAAACTCCTCTATCACCACCGCACTGTCAATAGTCGGCCCCCAATCAGCCACATCCTGCTGCGTCCGTGCATAAAGGCACGCTCCCTGAGGAATCCCCTGCTGGCACCCGAACTGCCGCAAAACTCGGGTCACCAAAAACCGCTCAATGACGAACGGGGTCCTCCCAATCAGATACCTCATCATGAATACAAAAGGCATCTCTATCCCATCCTCTGCCCATACATCGCAATCTGTATATGGTCTCTAGGTGACCGTATCAATATCATCAAAAACCCTCCTCCAATGCTCTAGTTTGCCCAGCTTACGCTGGACAACTAGACCTCTATATCCATAGGCGTATGCTGCATCTACAGGCCTGTCTCTATCTGGCAATGGCCTCGCTGCTGGAATGTGCTCCCAGCACTATACCTGTAATAGAGTCACGCCAGCTGATAAACTGCCGTAACCAAGGTACACTACCTCATGAAGGCTCCTGTAAAGATGCGCCAGCATCGCTGACCCCCATGAAAATCTCCGCCCCTGCATCACCATCTGCTCCAAAACCAGCCCCCATCCCACTGAAAATCCTTTTGACTTGCGATCAAGACAAAGAAATCCCCCAATGAATCCTGCCAATACAAATGGCAGCGGTGCATAATCCAGATCCAAAAATCCTGCCAGGGGATCTCATATCCACAGACAGTCTCATCATGAAATATGCGGCGCAGTGCCTCTGTGCCGCCCTCCTCTGACTGCTTGTAGGGTAGCAGTGCCCCTACCACAGGAATGCGCAAAATTCGGTAGCAATTCTCCGGTGTCACTGTCATCTCTCCAGTGGCAAAATGAAAGGTGTTCGTGTCGCTATGCCACCTCTCTGCCAATGCTGTCAAAAGTCCCCGGTTCACAGTGAACCGAGGCATATCCAGAAGAGAGGTCAATCCACATCTCTCTATAATGTCCAAATCTGCCTGGGACAGACGTGGTATCAGCGTCCATGGTCTCGAAAATCTCTCCCTCGACTGCACAATACCCAATCGCTCATGTCGACAAACAAAAATAAATCCAATATCAGTTTCCACATCAACACAAAGATATCAAAAATCAAACTTATATCAACAACATGAAACAATTTGCTCATCTACAATCAAAGTTCAAAATCATATCATTTCATATCAACTTGTAACACAACTCAAGTTCTTCAAAAACCATATCAAAACTTGTAAAACAACTCAAGTACCAAAATCACATAAACTTGTAAAACAACTCAAGTTTCCCACCCATATCAAAACTTGTAAAACAACTCAAGTTTCCAACCCATATCAGCTTGTAAAACAACTCAGGCTTTCCCACACATTGAACTTGAAACAGACCAACGCAAATACATCATATTCTGATCAAAACAACAGCTTGATATCTATACATAACTTGGAAAATTGCACATCAAAACAAGTTATACAAATACTCATCTTGGGTAAATTCATCAAAAACACGACAGGCACACAAAACACATTTTCAACTCGGCCAAAACTGCAAAATTTTTCTGATGCGCTAAAACAGATCTTCCATGCGCTAAAACACCCCCACGCGCTAGGCTGTTTCTCCTACGCGCTAATCTATCTATCTTATGTGCTAGACTCTATCTACGCGTTACTCTTTTCCTCCACTGCGCTACCTAACCTGTCATATGCGCTAGACTCTGTCTACGTGCTAATGTATCTCTCCTAAGCGCTACCCTTTTAGCCCTATGCGCTAGGTTATTCCTACGCGCTAAATCCCCTTCCCTAAGCGCTACCCATTTAGCCCTATGCACTAGGTTATTCCTATGCGCTAAATCCCCTTTCCTATGCGAACCCCAGCGGCTCCTATGCGCTAGGTTACTCCTACGCGCTAACCTGTAAATGCGATGCGCTACCCGACACTGTACATGCGCTGTTCTACGTGCACGCACTAACCTAAAAATCCTATGCACTAACCAACATTGTCGGACGCGACCCCTAAAATTTAAGTTGATGCGCTACTCTACACTGCGTATGCGCTATAACAGACTTTAAACGCGCTAAAACGAAATATCCGAACTTTGAAAATTAAAAAACGCCTAAAAACGACAAAACAAAAAGTCAAAAAGAGGTCAAAAACGTTGACTTACTGGTGGTCCACGCACTACAGGCCTCCGGTACCTCCGAACGCGCTCGAAACGGTGTCTGTGAGAGGGAATCAACATTTTCTCTCCAGAGCAAATTCTCTTTCTTCACAATCAACAAAGCACAAATGAACCTAAATCAACCCCTAAATCCCTTTTATAGGAGGAAAATGAAATTAGGGTTAGCCAACTGGCCCTGTAATAATGGTCGCGGTCTCCCCTGTACCAAAACAGCTATAACTTATCGGAAGATGAATCAATTTACACACTTTTTACATACACGAAATCCTACACATCATACGAACTTCATCAAAATAAATCAAAAATTTTCAAAATTGATTCATCTCCCGAGGGGGCATCACACATCAAATATCAAATCTGGGGCATCACACATCGAATCTGGGGCACGACTTGCAAATCATAAGAGCGACACAACAAAAATTGCATTTGATCATAAAATCACAAAAACACATCATTTTCTTTGAAATAACATGTGCACACACGTCACTTCAAAGAGGGGCAAAATGTAGACGTATAAAAATGACCATATTCCTAAATGAATATTTTATGTTCATTTCTCTATTTAATTAAATTATCCACATTCTTCTATTTTATTAAGTAAATTACTCAATTTATTTAAATAAAATTCACTATATCCATTTAATGAATAGATCATTTTATTCAATTAAATCCCCCTATCCACTTTTAATTAAATTCAAATTTAATTAAATAGCTATCCCAAATTGAATAAATCAAATTTATTTAATTACAACCAAATTGAATGAAAATCATTTAATTCAATTAAATCCTATTATCCCTCCATCCACTTGCAAAATCCCCAAACCCCTTCCTAATCCCTTCTAGAATCTTCTAATCGCTTCTAATTAACCTAACCCTCCCCTAAACTTTGTCACATCCCTAAGCAAAGGGAAGTCACTTCTCAAAAACCTTAAAGTCTTTGATAACCATTGAAGGTTTTCAACCTTCAACCACTAAAACCCTTAAAGTCTTTGAAAACCATTAAAGGCTTCCAACCTTCAACCACTTAATCCCTAAAGTCTCCAATAACCATTAATGGTTAATTCAAACCTTTCCACATGGTTAAAACATTTGTTTTGACTCAACCTCTATCCAACCCAAGGGTCTCATCAGGCCATTAATGCTTTGACCATGATTATCTCTTAATCATTTGCACAAAGGTTTATCCTTGGATTAACTCTTAATCTAGTGGGTAAGCCTAACTTAGACTTGACCCTTAGCCTCTAGATAACTATGAGGTCTTCTCAGGCATTCAATACCTCCAACCCCTTTTTTCAACCCAATCTTATGTTGACATTTGTCACCATGTCATTGGTGCAAATTGTGCACATGGATCCCCAACTTTCAAACTTGGCCCTTGATTAAACCTTTCAATCCTGACCATCCATTGCCCTGTTTATGCTATAAATAGAGCTCTCATTCCTCCATTTTTAACAATCATCTTTCAAATTTGAAGCATTATACTTATGCTCAAATACTTTCAAGCTCTTTCATTTCATATATGCTCATCATTTAGCCTCTCTTTAAATAAGGAATTAGATCAAATATGCATGCTTAGATTACTTTCTTTATCATTTAGCTCAATCATAGACTAAATATATCATGTTAGGATAGTATTCATACTAACCCTGTCATCTTATCATTTAGGTTATTGCATTTTTAGCATCATACATAGCTTCACATCTATTTCATACTAAATTTAGCAAAAGCATCTCTCGTTCTCATATTTGCCATCCCTAAACCATTTTGCTCAGTGATCTGAGAGCAAAAACGTTGGTTTGAGGGACATTGTGAGATAGAGAACCATGGGACCCTCCTTGGGAAGCTGAGTATTCTGATTAGCTCTATTTTTGCATTGACTTGCCATATGACCAAATTTATTGCAAACAAAACATTTACCATTGAATTTATAAGCATTAGGTCGCCTTACTGGAGATTTCTTGTTCTTTTGATGATTGCTTTGACCAGATACATAGCTCTTTCCTTTCTCATATCCAAGTCCTCCCATATCACCTTTATTCATTTGACTTTGTAGCATTTCATCTAGCTTAGCTGAGATAGCATTGAATTTTTCTTTGTACTCATTAGTAGTGGTAAGTTCATCTCCCATAATTATGATTTGTCTTTCAAGCTCTTGCTCATTATTCCTGGATTGTATCAATTCAAGCTTCGACGGGTCATTTTCATGGTTAAGTCTGCAACATTCATTAGATCTATCTTTTAGTGATTGAATCAGACTTTTTTCATTCTTCTTCCTGTCTTCAATCTCATTTGTCAGCTTCATCATAATGGATTGCATTTCATTCTTCAAGACTGCATTATCTCTAGAAAGTTTTTTACATTCATCTGTCTTGTCTTTCAGAACTTGATCATCAACACATTGCTCTTCGTTCTCCTTGAGTTTATCCATCAGTTCATTTCTCTTCTTTCTAGATGTGTTCACTTGTTCTTTCAATGTGTCAATGAAATTTTTGGCATCACTCAGATTTCTTCTTAGGCTACTTGCTTCTTTATTTATTGCTTCTAGATCTTCAAGTGTCACAATAAGTTGTTTCTGCAAACCGAAATCCATTGATTCACTCTCCCGGATCTTTCTCAAGTTGTTAGGCTTCCTTAGAGGAACTAGGCTCTGATACCAATTGTTGGAATCAATGAACACTGAGAGGAAGGTGAATCAGTGTTCTGCAATTAGCAAATTTTTTAAATTGATTCTTAAACCACCAGATGCAAATGAATAAAAGAAAAGTGCAGAAACTAAATGTAAAGAAACACAAAACCATAACATCGGAATTTTTACGTGGAAACACGGGAAGGGAAAAAAATGGTGGGATTGAGACCCACAATATTATAATACTGTGATCAAGTGTATAATAATAGTACAAGAGGTAAATGCACATTACCTAGAGCTCACTACTCAATTACAAAAGAGGGCTACAACCTCGAAGAACTCACTGTCCTAAAAAAGATTACAAATGATAACAAGAATGTCTGAACTGATGAGTAGCATTGACAATCCTTTCTTACCGGTTTCTTGGACCTATTCTGGTGATCTACCAGAGCCCATTCTGAAGCTTGCGGAGTCTTGGGCATTGATTCTGATGTTCCTTGGTGTGTGGCCAACCTTTTCCCATGATCTACGTTTCATCCTTTGAATTTTCTAGAGGAATCTCTTGGTGAAGGCCGACCTTGTTGTTTTACATGTTAGGTCTTGTTCTTCGGGTTTTGATCTCTTTTGGGCTGACTGGATCCTTTGGATTGATATATATATATATATATATATTTTATTATGCATTAGAATTTAACCAATCAGAGAATCAAGTAGCTAGGCTATGCGTAGAAGTTAGATCCTAAGATTCAAGGTCCCAGTTGTGACCTATTCTACCAGGCCTGTGAGCTGGTATGTTGTAACCTGGTTGTTACTAGCTGGATGTAATCAAATTTCATGCAATAAAATAATCTGTTATGCATTACCTCCATCATATCTTTGTGTTTCCGTTGTCTTCACTCTTGCTAACCGACCTAGATTGATCTCTTTGAGATCCTCCTCACCGGTGATTGTTTCAAGTGGTATTAGAGCGAAGTTTCATTCCGGAGGTTGCGTGTCCTGAAATTTTGTTGTAGGGTGGCAAACTACAGATCCGACTTGCAGTTGCAGAGGACTAGCGTGAGCGATGACATGAAGAGGAGCTAGGAATGGTGGAGCACGTGGGAATGTAGACTTTGCTGTGATGGAGATGTTGCAAGGTATAGCAGCTCAGTTAGAAGCCACGGGGACAACCCAGAGAAGAGGTTGACATATTGAATATGTTAGTGAATATGAAGGAGAAGAAGCCCCGACAGAACAAGCAAACCTACTGGCGGTTGATCCAGATGAGGAAATGTTTTTGAGGGTTTTGAGTAGGGAGAATAATAAACCTCATTTTACCCCATTGTAATATGATGGAAAGTTAGATTCAGATGAATTGATGGATTGGATCTCGGAGATGGAGAAGTATTTTGATTTTGAAAACATTGTAGATGAGAGGAAGGTGAAATATGCATGTACCCGGTTGAAAGGTCATGCATCTCTTTGGTGGGAGAATTTGCAAGTTGATAGACAAAGAAGAGGTAAAGAGAAGATTAAGACATGTGATCAAATGATTACTAAGTTGAAATCAAAGTTTGAGCCGACGAATTATTAAGTGGATCTGTTCCAAAAATTGCAGAATTTGAGACAGAAGGAATCTAGTGTGAAGGAGTACACCGAAGCATTTTACAAGTTGAATATTAGATCCAGACATGTTGATGATGAAGTTGAACAAGTTGAAATATATTTGAATGGATTGCGGATGTGTATACAAGATGAATTGAGTATGATAAAATTGGAGAGTGTTGAAGAGGCTTACCAGTATGCCCTAAAGGCAGAAGAGAAGTTAAACAAAAGAAATGAGTAGAGGCAGAGAGGCAGAGGTGGAAGGTTCACCAAAGGAATATTTCAAGGAGGAAGAGGATATACCAGAGCAAAAGGAACCAATACAGATCAAAACAAGGATAAGGAAGTGAGAAAAGAAGGTAATTCATACCGGAAGGATGATAGAAATTTCTATCAGAGGAGAGAACCGGATGGTTACCGAAATGAGAATTTTGGAAGACAAGACAAGAGGACATGTAGAGGAACCTTCTTTAAGCATGGAGGAGAATGACATCGTGCATTCGAGTGTAAGAAGACAAACTACCAGAAGAGCACGAGTGGTGGAAGAGCCCTTGCAGAGGAAGAATATGTTCAAGACCAGATGTAAGGTATCTGGTAAATGTTGTAAAGTTGTTATTGATATTAGTAGTTCATATAATCTTGTTTCAAAAGAAATGGTGAATAAGTTGAAATTGGAGAGATTGAAACAACCTAAGCCTTATTAGATAGCATGGATTCAGGATGAACATAAGTTGTTAGTAAGTGAACAATGTTTGGTGAAATTAAAAATTGGGAATTATCATGATGAAGTCTTGTGTGATATTATGCCTATGGATATTTGTCACCTTTTGTTGGGTAGATCTTGGCAGTTTGATAGACAAGCAATACATGATGGGAGGAAGAACACATACACTATTGTAGCCAATGGAATGAAGCAAACCTTGTTGCCTTTGGAGGAACCTTTGAAGAATGAAGTCTGTACGAATGTTAGAATCTGTTTGGTAGACAGAAGGAAACTCCTAGATGGATTGAGACATGAGAATGTGTGTTTTGCC
This sequence comes from Cryptomeria japonica, assembly GCF_030272615.1. Taxonomy (NCBI): domain Eukaryota; kingdom Viridiplantae; phylum Streptophyta; class Pinopsida; order Cupressales; family Cupressaceae; genus Cryptomeria; species Cryptomeria japonica. Next base: position 74,766,525 of record NC_081405.1, read on the forward strand.
TTAATTCCTAAGAAGACCGAGAGATCGGAACAAGAAGGAGAAGACCCGAAAGAGAAGATATTTGCTGACAGAATATGAAGACATCATTTTAGATAATGTACCTGATGGATTGCCACCTATGAGAAGTATTAGTCATTGCATGGACTTGGTTCCCCGAGCTAGTTTTCCTAACAAAGTTGCACACCGGTTGACACCGGCAGAGAATGAAGAATTGAATAGACAAGTATAGGAGCTTTTGAAGAAAGGTTTGATCAGGGAGAGTATGAGCACTTGTGCGGTACCAACAATATTAGCACCTACGAAGAATGGAGAATAGAGAATGTGTACCAATTCCAGAGAAATTAACAAGATCATAATGAAATACCAGTTTCCTTTGCCTATGATGGATGACATAATGGACTGTTTGAGTGGAGCAAAATATTTTACAAAGATATATTTGAAGAGTGGTTATCATCAGATCAGGATTAGAGAAGTTGATGAGTGGAAGACAGTATTAAGACAAATGAAGGACTGTATGAATGGTTGGTGATGCCTTTTGGATTGATTAATGCACCGAGTATTTTCATGAGGTTGATGAATGAGGTATTGAATAAATTCTTGGGTAAGTTTGTTATTATGTATTTGGATGACATTTTGATTTTTCAGTAAGACAAAAGAGGAGCATTTGTTGTAGTTAAGACAAGTTTTGCAGAGGTTGAGAGAAGAGAAGTTCCTGATCAATATCAAGAAGTGTAATTTCATGAATGATGAGTTTGTCTATTTTGGATTTGTGATATCTAAGGATGGTTTGAAGATGGACCTTGAGAAAGTGCAAGCAATTGTTGAGTGTCCTACATCAGAAAGCATTGGAGAGGTAAGATCATTTCATGGATTGGCTAGTTTTTACTAGAAATTTATCGTAAATTTTAGTTCAGTTTGTAACCCTATGACTGAGACCATGAGAGGAGATTAGAAGGAATTCAAGTGGACCACTGGAGCAAACAAAAGTTTTGAATTGTTGAAGCAAAAAGTGACTGAGCGACCTGTTATCTTTACCAGATTTCAATAAAGTACTTCAAGTGGATTGTGATGCAAGTGGAACAACAATAGGAGTAGTTTTGAGTCAAGAAGGAAGAGCAGTAGTCTATTTCATTGAGAAATTGAATGATGCCTAGAGGAGATATTCAGTGTATGATCAAGATTTTTATGCTATAATTCAAGCATTGAATAAGTGGAGACGTTACTTGTTTCCTAAGGAGTTTGTGTTGTATACAGATCATCAAGCTTTGCAGTATTTGAGTAGTCAATCAGAGACATATGAGATGGGTAGAATTATTGTAGAGTTACACCTTTGTGTTGAAGCATAGAAGTGGTGAATCTAACAAAGTTGTTGATGCATTGAGTAGGAGAAGGAATTTACTGGCAGAGATGAGAGTGACAGTTTTAGGATTTGAAGATTTGAAGACCTTGTATGATGATGACCCGTTTGCAGAACCTTGGAAAGAATGTAGAGAATCGGTTATAGTAGACAAAAGCAAATGGTTGGATTATTTCATTCAGGATGAGATGTTATTCAGAGGAGTTCATTTGTGTATACCTAAGAGTTCTATGAGAGAGAATCTGATAAAGGAAAAACACAATGGAGTTTTAGCTGGCCATTGTGGCATTGATAAAACAATAGCATTGTAGAGTGAGCATTACTTTTGACCCCAGATTCATAAGGATGTTAAGAAATATGTGCAAAGTTGTAGAGTTTGTCAAGTTGCAAAAGGTACTAGTAGAATGTGGAATTGTATAAACCTTTGACAGTGCCGGTAAGACCTTGGGAGGATATAAGCATGGATTTTGTACTTGGATTGCTTAAGACACCGAGAGGGAATGATTCTATATTGTGGTAGTGGATAGATTCTCAAAGATGGTTCATTTCATACCTTGTAAGAAGACATCGGATGCATTGCATGTAGGAGACCTATTTTTCAGGGAAGTGGTGAGATTGCATAGATTACCTAAGAGCATAGTTTCAGATAGAGACACTAAGTTTGTTGGCTATTTTTGGAGAACACTTTGGAAGAAGATGAAGACGGATTTGAAGTTCAGTTCTACTTTTCATCCATAGACTGATGGACAGACATTAGTTGTTAATCGGAGTTTGGGAAATTTGTTGAGATGTTTACTGTTGGCTTGATGATGATGTCTTGATGTAAAGAGTTGATTGATGACTTATTTTATGTTGTCATTGATGGCAACTATGTTTTGATAGTCATCTAAGTCTATTAGGCCAACCGGTAAAGCATAACCGGTAGAAAAGACAGTTTACCAGTGAACCGACATATAGGTCCTCAACTGGTAAACAAGAACATAGTTGCATTCATGCAACCGGTATAGGCGATTGATGAAGAGTTGGATGTTGCGGTTTTACAGGAGTGATGGAGACAATTATTTAGTGTTATATTCATGATCGCATTAGCAAATTCAATAATATGATCTAGATTTGATGTACAAAGCAGGCTATCAGGAAGAACACATAACCTGTAGTGATTAAGTCACTATGATCGGTAAACTGACACAGGTTTTGTCTTGTTTTTGATTTCGTATGTCGATGGTCGATATAAGTAAGGCATGTAATGTAAGAATGTCTAGATTCATTCAACCTAGGAAATTGTTCCAAGGTTGTAGCCGACTAAGAGATGTTTATAAAATGTGTGATGAGGTATCAAGTCTGTGTGTGTATGAAGAGTGTGAGATCATTAGCGAAGGATGCGAATTTAATTGTGCGGTGATTACTGAAGCTCTGTATTGATGTGTTGTTGAAGTTTTGAGGATTTGAAGTGGATCTTATTAGACATAGAGGTATTACATGAAGATCATTTGACTGTTGTTTTCCTAATAGTTTGGAGAAATAAAATCCCCTAACCGGGTAGGTCCTGACAGACCTTAATTTGTAAATCCCCTAACAGGGTAGCTCTATATCAGAGTCTTAAATCCTCTTGCGAGGTTGATCCTAACAGGTCAAAGCTCCTAACGGGGCTCATCATATTAAATCCCTTAACTGAGTGACTCCTAATCGGGTCTGCTCCTAACAGGGCATATTTGTAAGACCTTAACCTATCAAGATTTCTATTTTGCAGATAGTGAATCTTGTGGGTATTAACTCCCACCATGGTTTGTCCTTTTGGGTTTCCACGTATAAATCTCTTGTGTTATATGGAATTTGTTTTATTGGACATCATCTTATGTGGTGATATTCCTCTTATGCTTGTTAAGTTTTAAGTTGGTGATTAGATTCATATTTTTTTGCTTGCACTGATTCACCCCCCTCTCAGTGCCTTAAAAGTTTATCAATTGGTATCAGAGCCTGATTCCCTTAAGGCTTAACCGCTTGGGAAAGATCCCTAAGGCTATCATGGGGGATATGAGTTATAGAGAGATGTCTAATAGACTTGCAGAAACTGAGGAAGCCCTAGAAACATTGAGAGGCAAGTATAAAGTTTCTCTTGCTAAGAGAAAAGAGCTAACTGAACAACTGTTGGAGGTTTCTAAAAGCAACTCTTCTGATGAAGCAAACATAGATACATTGGTTGATGAAATGGAGAAACTGAATGATGGGAAGGCTAACTTGAGGAGAGATCTAGAAGCCCTAACCATCAGAATGAGTCAAGAGCTTGAAGAAAGGAGGTCAACAAAAGACAAGATCAAAGAGAAAGAACATGAGATCTTCAAGCTGAATTAGGAAGTCGGTACCTTGTATGCTCATTGGCGTGAGGAAAAAGAAGAAAAAGAAGTTTCGTGTGTGTGAAGTAGGATACCTGCAGCTACAACACAAACACTCAATAGATCATTGCAAGAATGGTTAACAAATTGAAATCAAAAGAAAGATAAACCATGACAAAGAGACCTATTGCCTCCTAAGAGATGCGAGTGTGGATTTGCTCTCAGATCTAGATGAGCAATCCCAGTAACTTGACTACACTTAGATGGAGGATTTAAAAGGACATGATATGCAAGCTAGATGAGTGTATGATTAAGCTAGATTGATCCAAGAAGCTAATTATGTTAATGATATGCATGATTATGCCAAATGATGATGCAATTAAGCTAGATGAGAGATTGATTATACTATATGATTTAACAATTATGCTAGAATATGATCAAACTAAGCTAGATCTAAGATGCAATTTCCTATAATAACAATGCTTAAAATGATATGAGATAGATGTGCCTATCATAACAATGCATAAGATGAAAATGAGATGGGATCCTTTGAGCTCTAAAATGGGGGATATTTATAGGATTTCCAAGGCCAGGGGTGAGGTGGCAAGAATCAACGATCAAGATTGAGTCTGAAGATATCAAGGGTCAAATTGGAGGAGGTTGGAGAAGAGGTTGGAGGGAGGGACACTTGTCATCTCTGTGGTGACAAGTGTCAAGGAGCCTTGCTTATAAGAGGGCAAGTGTCCAAGGGAGGAGACATATGGCCTAAGTGCCATGTGTCTCAAGGGGAGGATATCCAACCCATAGAAGGTTAGGATAAGGAGGTTAGGATGTGCAAGATAGGATAGGGTTAGTTAAACCCAGGGTTAGGTGGAATGGGTTAGGTTAGGGGATTGTTAGGTTAGATGGTTAGAAGTTAGGAGACGTGGGTAATTTGAATTTAAAATTTCAAATAATAGGAAAAGGCTAATTAATTTTCAACAACTCATAAATTAATTTATTTTAATTAATTAGGGGATTAGAAGAAATGAATTAAATGGAGGGAGGATTAACTAATTTAGATTAATTAATCAAAAGGGACCATTGAAATGAATTTATTAAATAAATCCTTAGATTTATTAATAAGTAGATGAATGGGATAATTTAATCAAATTGCTAATGAATTCAATTAAATTGGGAAGGGGGATTAATTGATTAATTGCTTATTTAATTAATTATCTTCAGACCATTTTTAGGTGTATACATTTTGCCCCTCTTTGAAGCGAGGTGTGATGATGCGTTGATTCAAAGAATAATCTCATTTTGATGATGTCGATGCAATATTGGTTCGATAGGATGCCCCAAACATTGATTGATAAATTGCGGTACGATGATGCCCCCTCAGGAGATCAATTGAGATAATTGACCTTTGGAGTGTTTGAATGTTTGCGAAATTGATTTCCAAATTAGAAATAATTTGATTTCTACAATGTTGATTGATGAAAGTGTGAGTTCTTTAATCACGATGATGTGGTTTTGGATGTGATGATTGATAAAGATTGATTGAATTCGATAAGATTGATGAGGTTGATATCTAGTCTAGTTTCAGGAATGACACCTCCTATATAAAACAAAGATGATCAAAACGTTTGGTTTCAGGATTGATATATCCTGTATAAGACTTGATCAAAACAATTGGTTTCAGGAAAGATACATCCTGTATAAGACATGATAGATCAGATGAGATCAATTGATAGACTTGATAAGATTGATTGGATAAAGAACTGACATTTTGTTGATATCTTATTGCAGGAAGATTCAGATGTGCTGATGTTGGCATATTCGAGGGAGTAGCATAAGATTTTCTTTGGGTTGACAACATCTCGAGAGAGACGAGTCATCGTTCTGATTGTGTATACACCTATGATGATACATTGATGATTCCTGCAATAGATTTGGCCTTGGAGAAGATGAGATTTTGTGATCCTATGCAAGAATGAAATGCAAGCTAAATGTAAATGCAAACCAAATGCAAAGCTACGATCAGACCAGTCATTGGGTTAATGCTTTGTGTCATCATTGAGTTTTTTTAAATGTGGGAAGTGAGTGCAAACATCGATGGTACAATTGAACCATGATGATCTGAGCACTACTTTCTTGGATTTTGATATTGCAAGTTAGCACAAGCATCGAGGTATAATTAAACCAAGATGACTTGAGTGTTGCTTTCATAAAACAGGCAGTATTAACCATTTCTATATGCAAATCATAAATATCTTTGATGATACTCCGATGATCATGTCTTAAGACAAATTTGCACATATTAATGATTAATTTACAGACAATAGACAGGAAAAATATCATGTTCCGTCCTTGTTCCTCTATTCAGAGACATCCTGGAGGCACTCAGAAATCATGATAGTGAAAATCAAGATATAAAATTTGAACAATCATTGGTTAAAGTGCAAAAATCATTAGTCAAAAGATATCATCCATTGATATGTGTTTTTTCATATTTAGACTGACATGTGATAGTTTGATGGTTGATAATTTGATCTTGTTTTCAAGGTTGGGTGTGTCTCAGTTTCGCTTGACATGAGTTGCCTAACTATTGTTTTACCTATTTGATGAAGCTCAAAACGATAAAAATTTTTGCCCCCAGCTAGGTGCAGGATTTTGCCCCAAGCCTATAAATAAATTTATGATGATATACCCAATGATCCAAACCATGGTGAGAAAGTAGCCGTGATGCCTGCGTATGTACAAAGGCTTATTTGCAGATATGGAAAACGTTGATGGGAAATGAAATGCAAGTGGAAGGATGCATGAACTAATAGATGGAAGAGCTAGCTGACAGATAGCCCCTGTTTGCTAGGTTTTCACCATCTGTTGTTATTGCACTTTTTCCCATATTTGATTGATTGATTTATTTATTTATTTTCACCATCTGTTGTTATTGCATTTTTTCTCATATTTGATTTATTTATTTAATTTATTTTTGTTTTTGCTGTTTTTATATTTTCTGATTTTCCACTATTTTTGATTTTTCTGCTTTTCCACTGTTTTTGATTTTTCTGCTTTTTCATTGTTTTTTTATTTTTTTTCTTTTTCACTGTTTTTTATTTTTCTGTTTTTTAATTGTTTTTTATTTTTTGCTTTTTCACTGTTTTTGATTTTTTCTGCTTTTTCACTATTTTTTTTTTTTTTGCTTTTTCACTGGTTTTTATTTTTCTTCTTTTTTAAGACATAAAACTTCTTCAGATACATGCTATTGATGGGTTCCTCGAGCTGATCCTCGTCCTGTGTTGATAGCTGATAGGCTCCTGATCCAAATACTGTTGTGACCACAAACAAACCTAACTAGTTTGGTTCAAACTTCCCTTTCTTTTCTCGGTCTGCTTGGTTGCATGGATTTTCCTTTAGTACTAGTTCTCCAACTTGAAAGGTTCATGGTTTGACCTTGCGATTATAACTACGACACATTGTTTGTTGATATTCCTTTAAATGATCAAAGGCATTTTGTCTGCATTCATGGATCAATTCTATTTCGTGCAGTCTAGATACTCTTTGTTCTTCATCTGGGATAAGGCCTTTTAATGATACTCGTAGAGAAGGTATCTCTACTTCTATTAGCAGTATTGTTTCTGATCCATAAACAAGAGAGAAAGGTGTGGCACCTGTTGGTGTGCAGATACTGGTACGGTAGGCCCAATAGAGAAGGGTTCAATTGAATATGTCAATCTCTACCAACATCATTCACTATCTTTTTGAGAATTTTCATAATAGTTTTGTTTGATGCTTCTGCTTTCCCATTCCCTTGTGGACAGTAGGGTGTGGAGAATATGTGTTAGATATTGAATTTTTCACATAGCTCTTGTACATCCCGATTCTTGAATGGTCACCCATTATCAGTGATAATGATCATGGGTATGCCATAGCGACATATGATGTAGTTCAAGATAAATGCAACAATTTATTTTTCTGTAATATTTGTGAGAGGTACTGCCTCAATCCATTTTGTGAAATATTTTGTAGCTACAAGGATGAATTTGTCACCATTGGATGAAGGAGGATGTATCTTTCCTACTAGATCAAGACCCCATTGGCAGAAAAGCCAATAGGTAGCAAAAGTATGAAGTTCTTATGCTGTTGCATGTATTAAATTTCCATGGATTTGATATTAATTGCATGTTTTAGCTATCTGAAAATAATTTCATTCCATAGTTGGCCAATAATGGGTCAGTGCAAGAAGATGAGTCCACTTTTTTGCCAAAAAGTGGAAGTGTTTTCCCTGATTTTCAGATTTTGTCTCATTTGAGCTTAAATTTTGAAACACTTAGAGATTGAATCTTGGAAAAATTCAGTAATATAAAAGATAGCCCTCTGAGTGTACTTTCCAAATATATAATTTATTTTAATACCCATATAATAAAAAACAACTTTTTAAATGGAGTTCTGAAAACAATGTTTTAAAAATGCTTGTTTCAGGACCATACCATGCATGTGTACGACCCACACTTTTTGACACAATTAAAATTATTTTCTCAAACCATTTTGGGAAATGGTTTGTAACACACTGAAGATTGATGAGCATATTTTTCTGTATTTTTTTTTTAATTAATTTTTTAATGGCCGTAATTATCTTTTTAAAAATTTGACGTGTACGACCCACATAATTTGATGTAAACTTAACATTTTTTGATTTTTTTTTTTTTAAATACAAAAGAATTTTGTGTGATTGATGACATATAATTTTTTTTCCAAAATTCTTTAAAATAAAAAAGTTATAAAATTAACAAAATTAGTTAATATTTCAAATTTATGGACCCGATTTAGTATAAATTAAATGAAAAATAGTTAAAATAATCAATTTTTAAATAAATTTACATATTTAGAATTTAGACAGTATAATCTGAAATGGGTTTTAATTTCATATAAAAATTCTCTGATTAGAGGCGCGTAAACTATTTTTGAAGTTCATATTTGTGTTTTCATTCATGGAGATTTGAATTTGCAGGTCCATGTCTCAGGTGTGGCCATCCCAAGGCTATCTCGAGCCTAATCCTGAGCCAAGTGGCGGGTTGTGGAACCAACTTCCACAAAACGGGCCCCCGTTTTCAAATAAGGGCGGCTTGTGGAAAAAAAAGGAAAAATGCCATTTAAAAACGGGGGCTTGCTTTTAAACAAAACGGGGGCCCGTTTTTAGAAACGGGCCCCCGTTTTCAAAAACGGGCCCCCGTTTTGTTTAAAAGCGGGCCCCCATTTTAGAACAAAATGGGGGCCTATTTTTTTTTGCTTCGAACCCCCGTTACCTTTCGGCTCAGGAGCCCGAAGCACAAACGGGCCCCTATTTTTTGAAAACGGGCCCCCTTTTATAAGAGCGCGTTTTCCAACGCGCGAACTTCCGCGAATTTGTGACTCATTACCTTGCACTTGCCCTAATAGCCCAAGCGTATGAGATTTTTTCAAAGGGTAAGACCACTTGAATGAATGCCACAAATGTAGTTATGGACTTCATTTAAGGCCTTCTCAGATTCTTCTTGCTCGAGACATCTTAAGAGAGTACTGTCCAGACCGTGTTTAAAAAGGGTATCCACGACAAGAGTATAATAGGAAGATTGGAGAATAAAGTTTCTTTTTTGGTTCTTTGACAAGTCAGGAGGGAGGATATTATCTTTCAGGTATGTATAAGTTTGGCCATAGCGGGATGAATCATGCCCAATAAGGTGACAGATAGTTTGGGAATCGGGATAATTATGTGCAGGGTAACAACTCTTCCACCAGGAATTCGTAACACTCTTGATTTTCCTGTGTCTGAAGTAGAGAAGCAAGTGTTACCATGGCATCTACTGCTTTGTTGTCATTTCTCAGAATTTGCTGAAAAGTAATTTCGACAAAGTATTGCTTGACATCATCAACCATCTTCTTATAAGACATTAGCTTTTCATCCTTTGTTTGATAATCAAAGATATTAGGGGTCATGATAGAGATGTTAGAATTTTTTTAATATGTATTTTAGTGTCTAGAACGATACTCTCATCAGAATGACCTCTTGCAAGTAGCTCCTGATTGTCCTCGATTAAGTCTGAGTCAACCGAATGTGATCCTGATTCAAGTGGACTAGTTCCTAACATTTGCTCTGCATACACATGAACTACATTGACATCTACATATTCTTCATCCCTTTCAATTTCAAGTTGCTCTTTTTTGTTATCATATTCACCTTTTTGATGCTTAGAAGATGTGTCTTCATGTAGAGTAATTTGTCCATGCCCTAAGCCTGATTTGTCTGTAGCCTGCTGAGTATGAGTTGTATAGGTTCTGAGATACCTTCTTTTCTTTTCTTTGTCTATAGTACATCTTTGTCTTTTGTTTCCTCTGATAATATCCCAACACTGATAAATGCTCCATCAAATATAGGAAGATTTTTCACAATGAGTTGTTGTTTAGAGTTTGATGGTTTTTCATAAGACTTAGGAGAAAGTGGTATCTGTGATATTGAATATTCTCCATTCCCTAGATCTCTTAGCTGCATTTGTTTCTCCATGCTTGAAAAAATAGAGGCAAATGATTTTTCCTTGGATTGTGCACTTGAAGATGATGCCTCTCTGTTATGTGGAACAATAACCTCTTGAGCTGATTTCAAATTACTACAAGACTGAAATGCATTTGAATTTGTTGAGATCGCGATTTCCTACCCATTGTATGGAAACTTCAAGCACCAATGATATGATGATGGAATAGCCTACATGCCATGTATCCATGGTCTTCCCAAGAGTATGTTGTATGGTAAGTCCAAGTATAGAACTTGGTATGCTGTATCTTTCTATAAAGGTCCCACTCTGATGGGTAATATCACAATTCCTTTGGAGGATTGACTTCATTGACTACATCCATTGATGGTCAAATTTTGATTTTGGAAGCCCAAATTTCTATTCTTGAGAAGGAAAGAGACAAAATCATGAAAAGAGCCAGAAGTTTGAGAGGCTTGGTGAGTCCCCGGTTGGATTCACTCAGTATACATAAAAAAGAATGTATGGATATGGTTGGAAAGCCCACACCGACAAAGGTAAATGGGAGAGAGTCATTTGCACCTATATTAAATGGACTTGTATCTATTTCCGACACTTTCAAAACTATTTGGGATACTTATCTTGAGCTATTGAAGAAGGCTTATCCAGAAATTTTGAAATTTGTTAAGCTTTGATAAGATATTTTTGGGATATTCATTATACATTTTTTTTTTTATCTTTGACATTCTTTTTAGAATTTTTTATGGCATTGATGTCAAAGGGGGAGTGATATAGATGTGAAAAGAATAGAAGGAGTTGTATACATTAGGGGGAGATATGGAGATATGGGAGTATGGAGTATTTTGCATTAATGAATATTCTGCTTAGGGGGAGTAGGCAGGATGGAATCGACAGATGAAACCTTGACCATTTTTCACATGAGTGTTGCCATGAATGCCAAAGGGGGAGATTGTTGGCAATTGACACTCTATTGGTTGGTTTCACTATGTTGTCATTGATGGCAACATGGTATTTTGTTTCTGCTTCATTTTTTGGTTCAGTTGTGTACTGACAGACACTTCACAGACACTACACTAACACCGGCAGGACAGAAGGATTTCTTTGGTTATTGACAATGAAGGCCAACATGGTTTAGAATAAGGTTATCAGTATTGGAGGCCGACATCTCTTGGATTCGGCATCAAAAATTGTTTTTAATATTTATGCATTCATGTTATCTAGCTGGCATGTAATTTGATATTGTAATTATCTTTGTAAGCCAACATAAGGCATGATAAGTTGTATAGGGTTTATAGGTCAATTGGATTAAATCATTTTAGACATGGTAATAGAAGATGATGATGGATATGCGAATGTGATATAATAAGAAATATATTAGAGAGATTATGTATGTGAGGATATTTATGTAAGGGTTATTCCGGTAAAGGATTTAGGGTTTCAGACCGGAACAAATAGAGCTTAAACTAGAACAATATTCTGGAATAGAAGATACTATCTTAGCAATTTAACACTTCTCCGGATTGTAGTCTGGATTTATATGTAGTCAGTGAGGCTCCTTTTGTGATTGAATAGTGTGTTCTAGGCGGTAAGCCTTCCTGCAAGTGTAGGCCCCTTATATTTTGTAATATCTTTTCATATGGCCAGTGGATTGATATTGTAGGTCACAAATCCCACTGTGGTTTTTTCTCTTTGAGGTTTTCCACGTATAATTCTGTGTGTTATGGTTCTCATTTATGTGATTGGATTATTGGTTGTTTTACTTCTTTCAATAATATATGTACCGATATACCGCTTGGTGTATGCATGTTTTAATAAAGCTAAAGTTCATCATTCCGGTATAAAACTGATTCACCCCCCTCTCAGTGTTATTGGATTCCAACAATCACGTGTTTGCTATGTATTCATTCCTCAAACAAAAACTCAAACTTCTAAAACTAGAAAATAGAATCAAAACATCAAACTTTTTTGGTCAAAAATCTGTCAAAGTAAAATTTTTGTCTCTACTCTGTCCCCAATCGTACGAGCTTGCTAGTTTGTCGTACGAGAAAGCTAGTTTATCATCTGGTTTTGTTGGAATTATCGTACGAGTCAGATTAGCAAAGGCTTATTTGTTATCAGTTGTCGTCTGGTTCAGTGGGAATCGTCGTACGAGATTATGCCTTTATCGTGTTCTTCTGTAGGAAGTGTTGTACATGATTCCTAGTTTATCATATGGGTTTATATGAATTGTCGTCCGAGACTATGTAAACTGTCGTACAAATTTCTATCTCTGTCAATCCAGAGCTGTCTTCATGCATGTCTTTTTCAGATCTGTCATGTTTTCTTGGTCAATTTACAGTGAGCATAAACACCTGATATCTATCATTTTGCGCTTAGGTTGTCTTCTTGATTCGCTCGGTCAAGTTATCTTCTATCAAATCAGATTCTAGAACTAGACACCCCCAAGATTTTCAAGTATTCACTTTCAACAAGTTCAAGATCTAACATCTCAAAGTGTATTATCACCTTCTTTGATAAACTGATCACTCAAAACATAGTTTCTCATTAGGGTCTACCATCCTCTATCACGAAACTACAACGTCTGATCAGGATAAACTTGCCCCACATCGTAGGATATATCGTTCCTATTGGACTTTGTTTTATAAAAAATTATCATCATTGCACTCTAAACTGAGATCGAAAAACTTACAAATCTATAAATACTTGAATTATCTTTTCGTGTCATATGACTCTATCATATCTACATTGACAGTTGGTCACTTATTGAAACACCTTTTAGACAATTGAATCACTACACAATATTCAACACATGTGTATTCTTGTTTTAACTAGAGCACAGAGGTGTAAGATCATAGAAATGGAAACATAAATATTCGAAATAGCTGAAAATCATAGAAACATTACATAACAAAGAAAAATACAAGAATAAGACATAACAAGTCAACATATCAGATAAATCAAACAAGTCCAAAATCGAAATCCAACTATGTCAAGACCTCACAAGGATTCAAATACATCTCCAAAGAAAGGTGGCTCTTTTATGCAACTCTTAAAGAGATCCCTAAGGGATTTTGCTGAGGAAGATCAAAATCGCGCACCTATGTCTAGCATTGGCTCATCTCCCCATAAGAAAATTGACTTTCCAAAGGCATCTATTGCCACACTTCTTGAAAACTTGCAAGAACCTTCCATAGCATCCTCACCAAATAATACATCCAAGGATGAAGGTCCCTAATAGATATCCATTATGACAATCAAACCTATTTTAGAGGATCCTATTCAAAGCCCATCTCCTTCATATCCAAGCATTGATTCCTTGCAACATCCCCATTGTTGGCATTTGCATGAATATTGTATTGATATACTATTGTGTTGTCATTGATGTCAATTGTAATCGGTAATGAAGTTGTAATGCAACTGATAGTTGAGCCAGTGAAGGAAACCGGTATTACTTAAGAAGTAGTGAGATTAACCGGTAACCCTACTTGTTGATATGCCAAACCCTAACCGATGGAGCTTGGTGAATCGGTTGTGTTGATCTATGATCAAATGGTGATCGGAGATGATTATGTTGTTGACATTTTGGTATTAAGTTGTCATTGATGTCAACTGACATGATAGGTATTCACATGAATGTGAGCAGACAGAATGAAGGCTTACCGGTAAGGCATAAAACCGTCTGAAGGATAATTAATTGTTTATGATGAAGAGGCAGAATGTTAAAATTTTTCACAAACTACTGGAAGGGAAGATGTGTTACCGGTATAGTCTGTACTACTAGTTAGTAGAAGAAGAAGACCTTACCGGTAAAGGTGTGTACCAATATGAGTTTGCTGAATGATCAAGTCTGAACCGACTGTGTGTCAGTGAGAAGAGTGATTGACCACGGTGATTTCATGTGGAGCCAAGGTGGAAAATAGGCAGAGGTTGGTAAAACCATCATCGACATGGTTGGTGAAACTGTCTATCAATATAAATGAAACAACCTCAAATCACGAGATTGTATCTGACCATTGTGGCTTGAGGAAGAAACAATGACAAAGGAAGATTAGGGAGTAGTTGGTGCCTGAATCAATGCAAAGGAAATCCGATTTAGGAAGACCTCGAAAAGGAAACAGCTGAAGCATTTTATGTGTTGACGGATTTCAAGGCAGGAGATCTTATTCGAGATGGCTATTTTCAACAAATATGCATTGGATAATGGAAAATGTGTACAGATGCATCCTTAAAGGACAAGTGATATATCCAAGATAGGTTGGATCATATCTCATGAAGATTGTATCGAGAAGAGGAAACCCTAACCGCTCCGAAGTTTGAATTGCTTTCTGATGGGAAACCACGAGACAAAAGAGGAGAGCTCGAAACAGAGCGTATGGATGCTGCAGAGAAGTGGAAGAGAAAAGAGAGTTAGAAAAAGAGAAGATTTGTTAGCCTTAGAAATAGTTCTAAGAAAGTTGCATTGTATGTGAGAAAGCAATACCAGTGAGAGGATTCTATCGGCATAACTGTAGTTTTTCTTTTGACTCTAACCCACAAGGTGTGCCAGAGCAGGCATCATCCAAGTGTGACACAGTGTGTTGAGAGTCTATGTGAGAGAGGGAGAGAAAGATAACAGAGGACGAGAATCAAAGAAAGTAATCTCACAACCGATAGTGTGAGATACAGTTGAAGAGAAATGACTGTCAACCGACAATAAGTTATTTGATCAAAGAGTTGCAGAATTCATTTGCAACAAGAAGCCTTAATTGTATTCAAATAGTATTTCAATATACATTGCCAAGTTGAAGCTTGGTGCAGGGGTTGGTGCTCCTTGGGTTGGTGCCCTAAAAGTGCAGGGGTTGGTTCTCCTTGGGTTGGTGCCCTAAATCTTTGTAAGTCCGTGTTTTACCTGTGAGGCTGGATTGGAGCAGTAGTCTCTAGCAGCTTTTCTCATCGAGGTTTTTCCCATATTGGGTTTTCCTCGTAAATCTGGTGTTGTAAGTTACTTTTGTGTGAATCATCTCTTTGACCTTCTTTCTTGTATTACCGGTATGACTGTTTAGTGGTTAAGTGAATAATTGATAGTCTGAAGTTAGATTAGAAAATAAAAAGATTAGAAACCATTAATTCACCCCCCTTCTCAGTGGTTTTCTGTGTTCAACAATTGGTATCAGAGCATAGGTTCCCGATTATCTTTAAACTTTGGGTAGATTCTGGACTTTGAACATAATGGAAAGAAGTGAGTCTGCTTCCTCAAAAGCCCCCATGTTTGATGGATCCAACTATGCCTTTTGGAGCAGAAGAATGGAGACCTATATTTCCTCTCTTGGTTTAGATGTGTGGATGTCGATCAAGAATGGGTATGTTGTTCCTAATGCTCCTCCCACTGATCCGGATGCAAAAAAGGAGCATGGGAATAATGCAAAGGCAAAACATGCTATCTTGAGTGGACTGTCCGATAATGAATTTGTCAAAGTCCTGCACTGTGTTTCAGCAAAGGAGACATGGGATATATTGTAAAGGTTGTTTGAAGGAGATGCAAAAGTCAAAGAAGCCAAGATGCAAACACTACGGGGCCAACTTGAAAGCATCAAAATGAAAGATGATGAAAAGATTGCAGACTATCTTCACAGATTTGATGAAACTGTGAATACTATTAGAGGAATTGGAGAAGAGATTGCAGATGAGATTCTTGTCAAGAAGATACTTAGATCTCTCACTCCCAAATATGATACTAAGGTGTCAGCCATAGAAGAATCCAAGGATCTGAAGACTTTTACAATGGATGAGTTATTTGGCTCTCTGACAACCTATGAGACGAGAACAACCGGTGATACTTCCTCAAGTAAAGAAGAAGCTTTTAACATCACCAAAAAGGGGAAAGAAGTTGCTACTCATAAAGAATCCAGTGAAGACTCTGATGCAGAAGTAGCAAACTTTGTCAGGAAGCTCAAAAGAGGATCCGACCGGTACAAAGGAAAGCTACCACCTAAATGCTTCAACTGTGGAAAGGAAAGAGGATTTATGAAGCTACAACCTTTGATTTGACAAATAAAGAAAATAAGCATCAAGAGCTGGAAGCAGAAATAGTAAAGCTCAGAAAGGAGATTGAAGAGAGTAAGGAAGAAATAAAAATAAGGAGCAAGTATGAAGGCAACAGTGAGGCCTTAGATAAGATGTTGAGCAAACAAAAGCAATTCAAATACGTCAGTGGCTTAGGCTTTGAATAAGGTCAAAGTTCAACCCACAAAGATAAATCCAGAAAAGAAATAATCTTCACCTTTTCAATTAAAGGTGAAGAAAAGAAGACATTCACTGTAGGTAAGGATACCGACAAAAAGACATATGCAGATGCTGTTGGAAATCACCACTCAAATTGGTATACAACAATAAACCAGATGTCACACTTGCCGCACCAACATGCAGATCCAAGGAGAAATGCAAGTTTTGACTGTGAAGGATTCAACAAACTCAACAACATGAAGGGAAGACCCCCAATGAGACAACTCCATTTAGGACCAAGACAACCTAACCGATATGTTCCAAACTTTCATGGTTACTATTACCGGTGTAACAAATTTGGGCATAGAATAGCTGACAGTAGACTAATCAATCAACCCTCTAAGAGTTATGAAAGTAGAAATCCATTTAATGCACTTCAGGATATGAATGTTGTCTGTTATCAGTGCAATGAATATGGTCATAAGAGTTTTGATTGTAGAAATAATAAACTAGTACCCTACAATAATTTAAGGATGTTCCCTTAAATGAAAATATAAAATTCTATAACTGTCAAGAGTTTGGACACATAGCAAAGTTTTTTAAAAACTGGAAGATCAATTAGAAGAAGACAAATTTGGATCAAGAGTCGGTAACTGAACCTAAGCTCAATATAGCAGCTAACAAGAAGAAGGAGACCAAACCAGTTTGGGTTGAGAAAGAAAAGGAAAAGGCAGAATCAAGTCTCATAGTACAGACTGCCTTACATGCTGAAAGCAAAAATCTATGGGTGGTAGATAGTGTCTGTTCAAACCATATGACTGGTGACAAAAAGTAATTCATTAAAATTGAAGACTAGAATGGTGGATCAGTGAGGTTCAAAGACAATTCTTCCATCAAAATAAAGGGAAAAGGAACTCTAAGCATTGATGGAAAACTGAAAGCACATGATGTATATTATGTGGAAGGCCTAAAACACAATTTGCTGAGTGTAAGTCAGATGTATGACAAAGGTTTCAAATTCACCTTTGAGTCAACCAATTGCTAGATAAAGAAAGACAGTACCAATAAAGTTGTATCAAAAGGAAAGAGAACAGATGGACATGTTTATAATCTGAAGGAATGCTATTAGCCCAATGTATGTTAGGACAAGTAGATGAAAGTTGGCTATGACACCGAAGATTAGGACACATAAATATTGATAGCCTAGTTGCAGTAAGAAAAAACTGGCGTGTGAGGAATATTCCACCTATCATGAAACCAGTAAACACATTTTGTGATGAATGTGTAAAAGGTAAGCAAACTAAAGTGAGCTTCAGGACAAAAGAGAACAACACCTTAAGACCACTTGAAATTGTGCATATAGATTTGTGTGGTCCAACTAGGACAAGAACACTTGCCGGTGAAAGATATTTTATACTCTTCATTGATGACTACTCAAGAATAACATGGGTCACCTTTCTGCAAGATAAAGCACAAGCATTTGAAAGATTCAAGATCTTTCGGAAGATGGTGGAAAAAGAAAGTGGGTACAGTTTAAAATGCCTAAGATTAGAAAGGGGTGGAGAGTTTACATCAAATGAATTTGAAGGCTATTGTGAAAAACATGGAATTAGAAGGCAATACTCTGCTCCTAGGACACCACAACAAAATGGTGTGGTAGAAAAGAAGAACAAGACAATCAAAGAGATGGCCAAAACCATGTTAAATGAGGCCAGTCTACCATATACATATTGGAAAGAAGCTATTCATATAGCTACATATACCTTCAACCGGGTTCAATTAAGAACAAACAACAAAATGACACCTTATGAGTTGTGGTATGACCGGAAGCCATCAGTCAAATACTTCAAAGTATTTGGAAGCAAGTGCTTTATCGAGAAAGATATGGATGGTCTAGGAAGTTTTGACTCTAAGAGTGATGAAGGAATCTTCCTTGGTTACTCATCTAACATCAAGACCTACAAATGCTACAATAAAAGATTAAAAAGAGTTGTTGAGAGTGTGCATGTAAAAGTTGATGAAGTCATGCACAAAGGATGTCAACCATAAGTTAACTGATATGATGACTCTGGTGATGAACATGATGAAGTTTAGTCAGACATTGAACCAGAGGTAGTATCTAAGAAGGTCCCCAATCCGTATGTACAGCTGAATCACCCAGAAGAGAAAATTCTGGGAAACAAGAGTGATGGTGTGCAGACTAGAAGAAGACTTGCCTAAAATGATGAACAGGTCAACCTATGCCTCATGACTGAAGTGGAACCTAAAACATTCAATGAGGCCAACAAAAGACAAGAATGGATGGATGCCATGGAAGAAGAACTGCAACAGATTGAGAAGAACAAGACTTGGGAAATAGTCCCTAGGCCGGAAGATAAGAACATCATTGGCACTAAATGGGTCTATCAGAACAAGATTAATGAAGAAGGTAAGATTGTTAGGCATAAAGTTATACTAGTGTGCAAAGGATACTCTCAAGTACCGGAGATTGACTTTGAAGAAACTTTTGCACTGATAGCTAGATTAGAAGCAATTAGAATGTTTCTAGCCTACTCCACCTACAAGGGCTATAAAGTATATAAAATAGATGTAAAATCTGTCTTTCTAAATAGAAATTTGGAAGAAAAAGTGTACATGGAGCAACCGGAAGGGTTTGTGCTACATGATGATGAGACATTTATGTGCTGGTTGAAGAAGGCCTTGTATGGTCTAAAACAAGCTCCTAGAGCATGGTACTCAAGAATAGATCAGTATCTGAAGGAGTAGGGATTCAAAAAGGAAAGTGTTGATAGAAATTTGTACATAAAGAAAGATGGGAACCACATGATCATTGTGGTTGTGTATGTAGATGATATTATCTTTGGAGGTAACAAGGACACCCTCTACAAGGAATTTGTTGATCAGATGCAGTCAGAATATGAGATGTCAATGCTTGGTCAATTGACTTACTTCCTTGATTTGCATATACTACAACAAGATAAATGAATCTTTATCTCACAAATCAAGTATGCAAAGGAGATGTTGATAAAATCCCAACTGGAAGATTGTAAACCAGTAATTACCCCCATGGTGACCGGCAGCAAATTGAGCAAGAATGATGAATCATCGGTGGTGGATCAGACTCTGTACAGATCCATGATAGGCAGTCTAATATATCTAATTTCTTCAAGACCGGATATAGTTCAGGCAGTATGCATGGTGACCAGATTCCAAGCTGCACCAAAGCAGTCACATATGAATGTTGTTAGCAGAATTTTTAGGTACCTACAAGGGATGCTCAACTATGGTTTGTGGTATCCTAAACAAGGAGAATTTATATTAGAAGTGTGTACACATAAAAATTGGCTATGAGCAATTAAATAAATATTTTATATTTATTTAATAATTATTCTTCTATTAAATAGTTAATTTGAAAAGATTAATTTATTTAATTCATTTTCATGTCTTTCTATTAATTAATTCATTTATCCTATTCCTCTAATTAATTAAATATCTAATATTTAATTATCCTTTTAACCAAGTTAATTAAATATCTAATATTTAATTATCCTTTTAACCAAGTTAATTAAATATCTAATATTTAATTATCTCCTTCAAACAATTAAATATTCAATATTTAATAAGTTATTCTCCTATCCTATAGTCTCAAATATTAAATAATTTTTAAATTATTTAATCCATTTTCCAACTCACCCTCCATCTCCACTTCATCTTCCCTTTGCCAACTCATCAAACATGTGGCTAAACAAATTAATATTTTTAGAATATTAATTAATCATTTATCTCCAACTTCCAAATTTAATGAATATTGTGTACGTACACATATTTCATAACCATTTCCTATATTCTCTCCAACACCCCCTACATCTTAGGAAGGACTTGAGTCCACTTGTCCTATCATGCCTAAATTTCCTCCAACCATCCCTAGATTCTCTCAGTCAGCAACTCAGTCAAGGTGAGATGAGTGACACTTGTCTTCTCCTTCCCCCTTTCTCTCAACCTTCACCTTTGCTCACAACCATTCAAATCTGTAGATCTGATCATGACCATTAATCTGAACCACATTAACTAATCCTCTCAAAGTCTATGAAATCAAGAGCTTCAGTTGAGAGAGAATTAGTCTTCAAATCAATCATATGCATCTATGAGTTTTTGAAGCAAATAGAAAATAGCAAATAGCGATTATCATATAATATCATATAGCATTTTAGCATAATCATGTAGTATTGCATATCATAGCATCAGTTAACTACAAGTTATCAGTCCATTCTTCATATGCCATCTTGGAAGCCATCGGTGCATTATCTAAGAGCACACCATCTGCAACTAGGAACAGTGGAGTTAGGACACAATGAGACATAAATCATGAAGGTAAAATAATGTTTTATTTTAATATGTATTTCATGTAGTTTTATTGGTTGAATTTGGATTTCCTGTATGCATTTCCATTTGTATTTTGTGAAAATAACTTATTACAGGTAACATTTTGAGGATGAAATTCAAGTCGACACATTTTGGTGCCCACCATGGGGCTCATGGACCTCGCATATACTTTTAAAAATATCGCAAAAAATTAAATTAATGCATTTGTAATGTAAATTCACGCATGTGTGAATTCTGACAGTGCTTTTGTTCTGCAGGTTAGCGCATTTGCCTTCTAGGTTAACACATTTGCAGCATAGGTTAGCACATGAGCATTCTAGGTTAGCGCTTTTGTCTTAATGTCTATGCATTTGCATTGCAGGTTCACGCATTTGTGTCTTAGGTTAGTGCATATGTCAAAGAAATTGCGCTTTTGTATCCACAGAGCAGCGCTTTTGTAGTCTAGGTTAGCGCTTTTGATCTACAGGTTAGCGCTTTTGAGCAAAAGGGTAGCGCATATGTTAGATTAGCGCTTCTATTTATAAAACTAAGAAATTTTTCTTGCAGGTCCGAATGTCCAAGAAATCAGATTTTACAGATTACTAACATGCATGTGCAGGATGGTATTTAAGACAAATTTTATGCATTTCATCATCTAGTTAATTAAAAGTCTTGTTTTGGGAAGCAACATATCAAACCTTGTCTAGTTTAACTAAGAGAATGAATTGACAACATGCAACTTGCATTTTTAGTATTTTCTCTAAAATAGTTGCACATAGACTTTTAAGAGGGCTAAAATAAACACCATGCTTGTTGGAGCAACATCTCCAAATAGGACTTAGCCAATAATTGCTTTGAAAAGATAAAAAAGAACGCTTGTATTCTGTGTCTCGAAAGTGGTAGGTATATGCTCTCCCCTTAATTGGGTGACCAAAAAGCCAAACCCACTCTTTTACGCTTTCTTTATTTTCAAGCAATTAAATCCTTTAGAGGGCCTACCTTCCTGAGCTGCCTTGAGGGGGCCAATGAGAAGGGAACGACCTAAAGTGGAAACAGGCTAATACCGAGTCCTTCCAATCCACTATAAATAAAGTGTGTTTGTGACGAAAGTCTCAAACAACATGTGCTGATAAGTTCATACTGACACTATGTTTCCCCATAAACCCTATGGAGCGTAACCTTTATAGGCTGGGAACCTTCTATATTTACAAAGCTGAAAGTGCCGCATGTATGGCCATATGATCAAAAGCCTTTACTAAAAACCACTCGTACTAGTTGCCAAAATCCTTCTAGTTGTTGGCGCAGGAGGTCGAACCTCTCAAGCGGCTCACATACATACAATTCTTAGTAGAGATATAAAGTTTGCCATGGGGAGCTTTCATGGAAACTAGTACTTGGTTGCCCTGAAGAAGTGAGTGTCGAGGGTGGAGCCAATGGGATCAAGCATCTAAATATCCGTTTTGAATAGCGTAGCCTTGGGGGAAACCCCATGTGAGATTCAACAATTATTGTCTCAGCCTACCATAGGGATTGCACTTGCTTGTGCATTTTATTTATTAAATATTGTGTCTTCTATGTCTGTAACATGTTCCAAATGGTCAAAAATTGAAGAAAATTATCATCTACAAGAGAGCAAAAATCCAACAAATTGCTGAAAAAGTGTGATCAAAAGGGTAATACAAAAAGCATTCCAACACTTCAAATACCAGATCAAGATCAAAGTGTCAAAACATCAATATCAAAATAATTCTTGAAGTAGGTTTTGTTTCTAAACCATCACGTATTTTCGAACTAGCTCAAACAACTAGGTTACTAATCCAACAGGTTATACTCAAAAGGTTCTATAAACATCAACATTTAACAAGCTATCGATTCAACCATCTTAAGTGCAAAAATAACATCTTTGTCAAGTTTCCCATCAGGATAATCAAATCCTCTATCACGAAGCTTGATCAAATCTATACTAGGTTTCTAATCTTGGATATATCTTTCCTATTTTGAACCTAGGTTATATCAAAACCGAAATTGCACCAACATTGGAATCAAACAAATTTGTAAATTGTCAAATGCTTATATGACTCTTAGGTATCACCTTAAGAAAAGAAAACCCAGTTATAAAGCTACTCAGAAAATGATAAGATTCTTGTATATCAATCACAAGATCTTATTGAAACATAGGACATTCTTACACCATTTTCGTCACTACTTACGTGGCTACGGTACAAAATTTGACGATGAAATTTTACAAGGATGCGCTTTTAAAAAAAGAGACGCTTTATTCCAATGAACAAACAATAGTGGTAAAATCAACAAGGCATATCTTCTTAAACCAATAATCACTTATTGACTTTGTCTATTGGAAATTTCAACAACTTTGAAATAATCATATGCCAGTTTGGACTAAAGCCCAACACAAACAACTTAGAAAATAACAACAAATGGACAATCAATGGAGTGGTTTTCAAGATTACCATGTGGAATCAAATCCTTTGAAGAACTTGTGAATAGGTTTATTTCACAATACTCCTACAATATAAGGAATGAAATAACAATGCTAGATCTTTGCAATGTTAAACAAAAGAATGGTGAATCCTTTATGATTTTCTTACGATGGAAACACATGTTTAATAGGTATCCTCGAGATGTACCTGATCAAGAAAAAATGGACATATTCATTGATAATCCTATCAGTGAAATGATTTATCGACTAAGGATGCAATGTCCTCCCTCTTTTGCCAAAATGATCGAGAATGGTCTGAAAATAGAGAACGCAATGGTAAAGAAAGGAGAACTAAAACTTTACAATAATTCATACAACAACAACAACAACAATGACAAACTCAAGTTCTGGTTAAAGAATAGAAATGTTAGCAATGAAGGGAATGATGATAATAGTACTACAAAACAACAACAACAACCAATTTTTAATCTATCAAGCCAAATCCCAAGCAATAACAATCCAGAAAACAGTAAAGCCAAGTCCATTTTCTCCAATCCGCGGAAGAAATTCACAAACATTGGAGAATCTTTGGAATCAACTCTAAAAACTTTGCTTGCTAACAAATTGATTGTTTTACCAGAAGCAAGAAGTTATGAACCACCAGTCAAGCCCAATTGGTGGAATGATAGTCATTTTTGCAATTACCATTGGAATAAAGGACACCTAACAAATGATTGTCAGAGATTGAAACACCTTATCCAAGATCTAATCGATAATGGAACCATTACAGTGGATAGCCATAAGACAAACGAATCACACTTGGCTTTCAAAACTCCACTTTTGAATTATGACAAAGGTGAATCATCCCAATTAAAAGATGATAAAGGAAAAGCCAAAGTGAATTATACTTATACATACGATGATATAGTAAATGTGATCATTGTTAACAAAAATCCATCTTTAGAACCAATCAATGTTATCACGAGAAGCAAAGCAAAGGTTACCTTTCCAGGTATAGCAAAAGACCCAACACCCAATCCACAACAATACAATTTAGTAGAGCAATTACAACGAATACCCACTCAAATATCAATTTTGGAACTTCTCAAGGTTTCACCTATGCATAAAGAAATTTTGGAGAAAACTTTAGTGGAAACAATAGTTTCAAAAGATTTGGATGTAGATCAGTTCCAAAACATGGTAGGACACCTTATAGCTCTTCATTGCTTATCATTTTCTAAAAATGATGATGCATCCTTACAACATCCTCACAATGCTCCTTTACATGTTGAAGTCTCCATAAATAAAACTCGTGTCAAACGTGTGATCATAGATGGAGGATCTAGCTTAAACATTTGTGCATTAAGTTTGATAAAAACTTTGGGATATTCAGAGAATGTAGTAGACCCGAAAAAGAAAATAACCATCAAGGCTTATGATGAAGCATAACGTTCTTCTAAAGGAACTGTTGTGCTACCAATAAGGATAGGACTTGTGGAAAAGGATACATTGTGTCAGGTTTTAGATTTGAACCTCTTTTACAATATTCTTCTAGGAAGGCCATGGATTCACAAGATGCAAGCAGTTCCTTCTACATATCATCAATGTGTGAAATTTCCTCATGAAGGAAAATAAATCACTATAATTGCAGATTCCAGTCAATATTGCAATAATTTGAAACCAACACAAGATACAAGAGTTCCATATAATAGAGAATCAATATATCCTACCAAAGAAATTCAAGCAAAGTTATGGAAATTTTTTTAAGAAAAGCTCAAGTTAAATGATGAAGGAATGGGAAAGTATTCTTTGCATAATTTTCCACTTTCCTCTGTCATATGGAAAGCCTACAAATATTCAATCAAATCCATCAGAAAGATCAAAACATATGTTTAAAGGAACATTTGTTAGTGCTGGAACTCTTGCAGAGGAAAATGAACAAAGACATTCTCGGTTGGTTGTACAAGGATGAAGATAAAACTATAGCAACAACAACAGAAGTCAATATTCCCATAAAACAATATGACAAAGGATATGAATCATGCAAAAGATGGGATATGAAGGAAAATGACCAATTGGTAAGAAACATTAAGGTATTTCAGAACCTATTTGTTCGCACTCACAATCCACAAAAGATAAATTTAGGCTGGGATATCTAAAGTCTAATCAAAATCAACATAATCATCAACAACAAAAATGGAGAAAGAAATCAGTTTCTAAAGAAGAAAATTGGCAAGAAAAGCTACATCAAGCGGCCGAAACAGTAACCAATAAACAAAAAAAGAAAAATGAACATGAAAAGAAAGAGGAGGAGATTATCATCCAAGGTGAAGAAAAATCTTGTCAATAAGTTCTGAAAATACAAACAAAGGCAAAATCTGAACAAGATATTCCAGAAGCAGTAAAAATAGAGATGATAGAAATCAGAGAACTTTTTACACCATACGACATTCCAGTATGGTATAGTGGAGTAATCTTAGATCAAGATTTAGAGACAGATTCCAATGAATATGAATGGAGTCCAGATGCCTTATCCACTACATCAAGTAAGGAACACAATGAAGATCAAGCAGCTATCATGAAAGAAGACTTGTCTATCGCAGAACAAAAGATGAAGTTAGAAAGAAGACAAGAGAAACTCAGAATTCAAAGAAAAGAGGTGTATGCAAAAAGAAAAGGGAATGACAAAGACAAAGAAGCAATGCCACAAGAAGCACAAAAAAAAGTCAGATATGGAAGAACCATAGAAGAACTAAGAAATAGTTAAGTTGGATTGACTATTAGTCCAGAAGAAGTTGAGTTTGAAAAGAGAAAAAATCTATTAAAAGAATCCACTTTACCATGTGCACATATATGTCAACTTCTAAATACAAATGAGGTCAATCAAAAAGGAATTTGTAGTATCAAAGATGTGCGTGTGGATATAATCCTTTCATTTAAGAGACAAACGTCAGTTGAAGAACCACTTGAGTGTGAACTACAAAATACTAATATTAATTTTGTTAAGACTAATTTGGAAACGCTTGAGAGAGACAATTCTCAAAAACATTTAATCTATGACAATACCTATTCTATGCCAAGTTATGATCATTATGTCATGAATATTGAAACACCTAATGATGACAGTGGTTATGATTTACCCCTTCTGCATCTTGAACTAATTGATTGGGATAATTTAGACAACCCTGAATTGAATGTCTTTTCTAATGACCATGACTTAGTGTGTACCTTAACACTGTTGAACCCATCCCACCTAAGATATCTTCCATTGTAGAATCAAGTGATGTTTCTCATAGTCAGGAGAATGCTAAACTTTCCAGTCACAAAAACAAAATAAAACAAGGAAAGAGACCTATTGTTGAAAACTATTTCATGGCAACATTAAATCAATCAAAAGAGAAAACAAAGGACGTATCTGGTGATGAAAAACTCCTTGAGGCGCTAGAAGATGGAAATTTTGACATTCTTCTTGCATATTTTCAAGAGAGATTTGCTATCCTGATAGAACCAACAGAAGCAGTAAACATTGGTACATCAAAGGATCCTAAAATACCTCATTTTGCTGCCTCATTATCAGAAAAAGAGGAAAAAATACATAAAATTCTTTACGCAAAACCAAATAAATTTTGCTTGGTTTTATGCAGATATGCCAGGACTTAACCCAGATCTTATCATGCATCATCTTAATGTGGATTTAAAAGCAAAACTCGTTAAACAGAAGCTAAGAAAGATGCATCCACATATTGCTCTCCTTGTAAAAACCGAACTGAAGAAGCTATTAGAAGTGGGTTTCATAGGACCAGTTGCTCATCCAGAATAGGTCTCAAGTATTGTACCAGTATCAAAGCCAGATAAGAGCATAAGAGTCTACACAGATTTTAGAGATCTGAATAAAGCATGTCCAAAAGATGATTTCCCGCTACCAAACATTGATATCATAGTGGACTTATCAGCAAGACATGAGATGTTTTCATTAATGGACGGCTTCTCAGGATATAATCAAATAAGAATTGCACCTGAAGATCAAGAAACGACAACTTTCACCTGTGCATGGGGAACGTATTGCTAGAATGTTATGCCATTTGGGCTTAAGAATGCAGGAGCGACTTATCAAAGGGCTATGATGACAATTTTCCATGATATGATGCATACATTTATGGAAGATTATGTCGATGACATACTTGCAAAATATCACACAAGAAAAGAACATTTGAACATTCTAAGCAAGATTTTTCACAAGCTGAAAAGATATCAATTGAGATTAAATTCAAAGAAATGTGCATTTGGGGTAACCTCTGGAAAGCTCCTTGGGTACATTATATCAGCTTGTGGCATTGAAGTAGATCCTAAAAAAGTTAAAGCTATCATGGAGATGGAGTCACCCAAGAACATAAGTCAATTGTGATCTTTACAAGGAAGGTTGCAATCAATCAGAAGATTTGTTTCTCAGTTGGCCGATCGATGCCTTCCATTTATCCATCTTCTACATAAAAATGTTCCATTCAAATGGGATCTAACATGTGAAGAAGCTTTTTTGCAAATAAAAGAATATCTTATGAGTCCTCCAGTATTGATATCACCAGCCAAAGGGAAACCATTGTTACTCTATGTCTCAGCAACAAGTGTATCATTAGGCGCTCTCCTAGCTCAGCATGATGATGAAGGAAAAGAAAGAGCAGTTTATTATATCAGCAGAACACTTGTTGGCTACGAATTAAATTATTCCTCAATTGAAAAGATATGTCTACCAGTTGTATTTGCCACTCAAAAGCTACGACATTATATGTTGATTCATTCTGTGATACTAATAGCAAAGATAGATCCTCTCAAATATTTGTTGAGCAAGTCAACATTGACAGGGAGACTAGCCAAATGGGTTATGATACTGAGTGAATTTGACATAGAATATGTTGACCGGAAAACTATCAAGGGACAAGTCATCACTGATCAATTGGTTGATGCACCTTTACAAAATAACATGCCTTTGCACATCAAATTTCCTGATGCAGATATCTTCACAGTAAGTACAAACTTTTGGGAATTGTACTTTGATGGTTCTTATACTCAATATGAATCAGGTGTAGGAATCTTTTTCATCACACCTCAAGGACACACAATTCCAAAATCGTATAGACTGCGATTTCCATGCACCAATAATACTGCAGAGTATGAAGCATTGGCTATAGGGCTTAAAATGGCCATTGAATGGAATGCCAAAGAACTACATGTCTATGGTGATTCACAACTTGTCATTAATCAAATAAATGATGAATATCAAACAAAGGATGATAAGCTTATGCCATACAAACAACTAGTGGAGGAGTTTAAAAGACACTTTAAAGAAATCACATTCACCCAGATTCCTAGAAATGAGAATAAAGCAGTAGATGCAATGGCTATAATAGCATCTCTCTTGCAAAATACAGAGAATCAACAACGTTATGAATTTCTCGTGGAAGATATCTTAACCCCTACCATCCAATCCCAGTATACCTATCAAATTTTCCATATATCAGGAACCAGTCAATCCTTATACGGTCAAACCTACCAATATTTGAAAGATCATACCCTTCCTCTTGAATTATCTCGTAAGTAACGAAGAAACTTTATTTGCCAGTCCTCTCACTATACTATTATTGTTGATATCCTATATAGGCATGGTCTAGATGGTACTTTGTTGATATGTCTTGAAAAATACGAATCTGAGAGAGTTCTTAATGACATTCATGCGAGTATTTGTGGTACACACTCAAGTGGTTTAACATTAGCTAAGAAACTTATTTGTATGGGTTACTTTTGGCCTACTATGGAAAAAGATTCATTCACATATGCTAGAAAATGTAAACAATGTCAGATCCATGGGAATCTCATTCATGCGCCAGCACAAGAGTTATATCCTATGAGGGGATCATGGCCATTTTCACAATGGGGCCTTGATTTGGTAGGAAAGATCAATCCCTCATCTTCTAACGGACATAAGTTTATTCTGATTGCTACTGAATATTTTACTAAGTGGATTGAAGTAGTGCCTTTAACAATAGTGACATGAAAACAAATATCATCATTCATCTTGAATTATACAATCTATTGCTATGGAGTTCCTATGACCATTATCATTGATAATGGAAGACCATTCAAAAATCAAGATGTGAAAGAGCTATGTGAACAGTTCCATATCCAACATAGGTTTTCTACTTCATACTATCTACAAGGTAATGGTCAAGTTGAAGCATCAAGCAAAACTATCTTGAAAATCTTGAAGAAAATAGTCAATGAAGCTGGAAAGGACTGACACATTCAGCTAAATCCTGCTCTTTAGGCATACCGAACTAGCGTCCGCACTCCAACAGGGGTAACTCCTTATTGTCTGGTCTATGGATCAGAAGCTATATTAACTATAGAAGTAGAGATACCTTCTCTACGTGTATCTTTGCACGGTCTTATACCAGAAGAAGAACAACGAGTCTCTTGACTCCAGGAACTAGAACTGATTCAGGAACATCACCAAAATGCAAAAAAACATTTGAAAGTATACCAACAAAGAATGGGAAGAAGCTATAACCACAAAGTCAAGCCACATATTTTCTAGATTGGGGATATAGTTCTAAGGGAGAACCCAAGAAATCAGCAAGAAAGGGAAAAGAAGGGAAAATTTGAACCGAATTGGCTAGGACCTTTTGTCATAGTAGCAACATATGGATCAGGAGCATACAAGTTATCTACCCCTGAAGGTGATTGGTTTGATGAACCTATCAATTCTATCCATCTCAAGAAATTCTATGCTTGAGATATAAAGTCTTGAAGAAAATCAACAAAAAACATATAAAGTCCTGGAAGAAAATCAACAAAAAACATATAAAATCCAAATAATGCAATAAATTTAGATGGTGAAAACCTGGTAAACAGGCTCTATCTAAGAAGTAGGTTCCTCCATCTATGAGATCGCTTTACGCACCTATCCACTCCATCCTATCACATCTATCGCTTCCATCATATCCTAGCTTATCCATTCCATCTTTCGCATCCATTTCTCTGAACCATTTAGTAAGAAATATGCAGCTTACCAATAGTTATAAATATTTGACATACTTGTTGTAGTCACTATCTTAAATCTTATCAGAATCAATCAATTTGCATTTGTATCCTGCTATGGTTTGGATCTTGATCAATTCATACATCCATAATAAATTTTTGTTTCCATTGGCAGCAAAATCCTATTTCCTTTTGCTAAGGTGATCTTTTGAATCTTTGAAAATCCTAAAACATTTGAAAAATTTAGAAAAAAAAAAACACCTAGGGTTTTGAAACAGATAAACAACAAAAATCAAGGCATTTCATCAACATCTGAACCGTGAAACTCAAAAATCGAAGAATCAATCACCAAGTAATAAAGGATTATCAAAGATCATTCATTAAGATGATTATATCAGTTAATGACCATAAGAACATGTGAATGGCATGCAAGATTCAGTGTTTATATCTTGATTTTATTGCTAATCATGTACTCTATGTGACTCAAGGATGTCCATGACTAGAGAAGCTATGATGAGGCATGATTATTTTCTTTGATTGTTGTCTGTGGTTTATCTCTTACTATGGTATGAACTTGTCTCAGGAATCATGTACTCTATGCGACTCAGGGATGTTCATGACTAGAGAAGCTATGATGAGGTATGATTATTTTCTTTGATTGCTATCTGTGGTTTATCTCTTATTATGGTATGAACTTGTCTCAGGATATGATCGACAAAAGATCAAGGAGGACGTTCCAAGTCATGCATGAAAGGGGATAATCCTTGTATGTTATGCAAGCAATACTCAGGTCAACTTGATTCATTATATCAAGTTGCTTGTATTAACTTGCTATATCAAAATCCATGTAAAGAATACTCTGGTCTTCTTGAATCATTATGTCAAGTTGCTTGTATTTTTTTACAACATTTAAAGATCAATGATGAAATCAAGCACTGTTATGAGATCACATATGAATAATGGCAGTATAATTTTTAGTTAGATCATTTCATTAGCTCATTATTTGGTTGCATTATAAACATTCATTTGTCAGTTGCATTATTAACATATCATTTCATTAACAGATCAACGATCATAAATAAAGATTGAGTATACTTGGACAAACAAAAACAATTTGCATTTAATCATTATAGGTGCATTCATTTTAGAATCATTTTAAATCATTATCCATTTCATTTAGTTGTATATAAATCATTTGCATTAGTTTGCATTCAATTAAGTACATTTCATTCATCATGTAGTGTATTATCATTATTATTTACATTACCATTCCATTAATGATCATTTAGTTGCATCTTTGCACTTAGATTCATAATCATTATAAACATTGCATATAAAAATACAAAAACATTTCATGTAGATCATTTTGCATTTACATCATCATAAGCATCAAATCAATCATTCGTTTACATTCCATATAGATCATTGCATTTGCATCATTTAAGATAGTAATCATAATCATTGCATCTATATCATCATCACATAGAATAACATGTATAAAGAAACATCATCCATATAATCAAAACATAAAATCAAAGCATATAGATCATCATCAAATAGAAAAACATAATAAAGAGCATCATCATATAGAATCCATGTCTACATATAGATCATCATAAAACAATAAAAGTCTAAGTATACAATGATATCAAATAAACAATATAAATGCCTCATCAAATACAAATCAAGTCACGACTATCCTGTACCACTACCACCTCACTCTGTCTATCTCTATGGTTGTGGGCAAGAAGATCCTCCAGATGTCTATCTCCCATGATCACCACTCCTATGAGGAGGTCCCATGACCCCACCACTGCTAGTATCCATCAACATGGTGGTATGATAACTACCTGCTCTCTGGGTCTCTGCAACTGCCTCCTCATATCATCATCGCCAATGGGAAGTCTCCTTCCCAACCCGAACTAATGCTCTAACAGTGTCATCCAAGAGATTACCTGATCCAACCTGCTGAATGTGATAAGGAAGGCCCTGAGTATCCCGCTATCTCCTAACAGCTCTATCCCGCTCAGTCATAAGATTCTGCACCTGTACTTGAAGCTGATCAATCTGTGCTCTCAGACTGTCAATGGTATCCTGCCCTAGAACATCATGCTCTGGTGCATTCTGCTCTGGCATATCATGCACTGGTGCATCCTACTCTGGTAAATCCTGATGTGGCGCATGAACCCCAATCCCCTCACCACCAACCTGTCCAACTGCTGGAATCTTGGTCCGAGTAACTCTCCAAACCTGTCGTCTAATTAGGGGAACATGATCCTCAGGATCCTCATCATCTCCACCATGCACTACAATAACCCTAGGATATGGCTGAATCTGTCCAAAATCAATGCCTCTCCCGCAACCCCCATCCAGTCCAGTCACCCTGCCTCCTCCTGTCAATGGTAACCCTCTCGGTGATCTCATGCCTGCCCTTCCATGCTCCCTCCCAATCCGTCCAACATCTCTCCCACCCACAGGACATACTCTCTCAATCCTACCAGCTGGTCCAAATGGTCCTTCACGGACTCTCAATCGACCTCCCCTCTGTCTAGGTCTCCTCCCACCACCACCTCCATCCCCACCCTCATCTCCACCTCCCCCAGCCTCATGAGCAACTCTAAGCTCTCGTCTCCGTCTGCGTCTCCTAGAAGCTAGATCATTTGAGTCATCATCATCATCTCCTGAGCCAGGAGGAGGATCTGCTGGATTAGTAATACGAGGAAATGGATGAGCTAATATGTACTGCGCATAATCTGTAGTAACCCTAGGATCAAGAATGTGTAATCTCATATCATAAGTCACTCTCGGAGTAGCAACAAACTCTGCACGAGAAATCTCAAATGATAAAAAAGGTCTCCAATCTCGTCTATCTCTGTACCACCAAGCATATATTGTCACACCAGTAGGCATAGGTTGGATGATACCAAACTGTCTCAAAAGGCGACCAATCAGCTATCACTCAACAATGTAAGGTGTCCGACCAATGAGATATCTACTCTGCATGATAAATGGTAATGACTGTGCATCATCTATCCATGGCTCACAATCAAGATATGGTCTCCAAGTAATGCTATCCAATGAATCAAGCACCCAATGCCAATACTCCATCTTACCCAGCTTATGCTGAGTAAGGATACTTGCATAGAAATACACATATGGCTGCCTCTCTCCACGAACTTTGTGATGGATAGGCCGCATAATAGCAATGTGCTCCTAGCACCAGATCTACAATAAAGTGCATCCTGTAGACAAACTCGCATTCTCATCATACACTACCTAATGAAGACCATGATATAAATGTGCCAGCATGCAAACACCCCAAGCATATCGAGTATG
Organism: Cryptomeria japonica; assembly: GCF_030272615.1. Taxonomy (NCBI): domain Eukaryota; kingdom Viridiplantae; phylum Streptophyta; class Pinopsida; order Cupressales; family Cupressaceae; genus Cryptomeria; species Cryptomeria japonica. The sequence continues at coordinate 74,800,098 of NC_081405.1, forward strand.
ATGCTGCATCATACTCAAGAGAATCTCACCCCATCCAACCGAAAAACCTTGTGATCTCCTATCAGGACATATGAATCCTCCAATCAGACCAGCAAGAATAATAGGAAGAGCCTTGTAATACATCATCATATCTACCCATCGGATCTCTCCTCTACCAATGCTATCATCAGTAAACACGACTCTGCAAGCCTCTGTCCCAACCCTATCCTAAAAATCATATTGCACTAGCTCGCCAGTCACTGGGATGTGCAAAATTGTGTAGACATCCTCAAGAATCACACTAATCTCACCCATCGACAGGTGGAAAGTGTTATGCTTGCTATGCCATCTCTCGGCCAACACCGTCAATAATCCTCTATTATGCGTAATCTCAAGCATATACAATAAATGGTGTAAACCATAGACATGTATATGTCTAATCTCAGCCTGTGTCAACTCTGGAACTAAATGACGCACTGACGGTAATTTTTCCCGACATTGGAGAATATCAAGTTTCTCCTATTTGTCAAGAGAAATCAATCAATCATCAAATCATATATCTATCTATCAAATTAAATTGAAGCAGTCTGCGCTATCTATTTATCAAATCAATCAATCATCAAATCATTTATCTATCTATCAAATCAAATTGAAGCACTCTATGCTATCTATCTATCTATAAAATCAACACTGAATCATCATCTATCTATCTATCAAATCAAATTGGAGCAATTTACGCTATCAAAACATTTTAAAACCTATCAATCATGGTTTTCTATCAATCACTGAGTTCACTCAAAACTCTATTAAACTCTTACATTAGAAACTAAATCGATTTCTTAGAGCTACTCTATCAATCTATCAATCAAGCTAATCAGAGCTAATCTATCAATCAAGATAATCAAAGCAATCTACTCTATCAATCACGCTAATCAAAGCAATCAAATCTATCAATCAAGCTAATCAAAGAAATCCTATCAATCAAAGCTATCTATCGATCTATCAATTATGCAATCACTCAATCAAGACCCTATTTCATCATCAATACGTATTAAATACGTTAAATCTAATCATCAAAGTGATTTTTAACCTTTGCACTTCTCAAAAACATCAAATTTGAGCAAAAACGCTATCCTATTGAGCATTTGCGCTAAATCTAATGGCATTTGCGCTAAACTAAAGCATATGCGCTATCTTTTTGAACAAATGTGCTAAATCTGCAAGCATACACGCTAACCCATGCAAAAGCGCTACCTTTTTGAGCAAAGCGCTAACAAACGATGCATTTGGGCTATTCTATGCATAAGCGCTAACAACTTTAACATATGCATAAACAAAAAGAGCATATGCGCTGATCTAAGCATTTGCGCTAAACCTAATTACATATGTGCTAAAACAAATTGCAAAAGCGTTAACCTAACGTCGAAAAAATTCAATTTTTTTTTAAAATTCAAAAATGCGCGAAAACATGAAAATTTTGCACAAAAAATTCAAAACAAAGCTCAGGATAAGATACCTACTGGATATCCATGCTCGACATGTCGTTGATAACGTTGAACATGCTCAAATCAATGATTCTCCACGGGAATCACCATTTCGCCACCTCAACAAGAATATTTTTCTCCACAAGCTGACAAAGATAACAATGAAATTAAAATTAGCCTTGGTTAATTTTATATTTACTATTTGAAGAGTAATTAATTTCAAATGGGACAATTTAATTTATTTTATCCAAATGAATTTAATTGACTAAATTTTTATCAGTTATCATGAGATCAATCATTCAAACCAGAATTTTTGATAATTTCACGATCAATCTTCTGAGGGGGCACACAATTAGGATTTTTATCTCTATTAGGTGCATTATCGAGACTTGATTTAATCTTTGAAACAATGTTGTCTTGACATTATTTCAAAGAGGGGCAAAATGTATACACATAAAAATTGGCTATGAGCAATTAAATAAATATTTTATATTTATTTAATAATTATTCTTCTATTAAATAGTTAATTTGAAAAGATTAATTTATTTAATTCATTTTCATGTCTTTCTATTAATTAATATTTTATTAATTAATTCATTTATCCTATTCTTCTAATTAATTAAATATCTAATATTTAATTATCTCCTTCAAACAATTAAATATCCAATATTTAATAAGTTATTCTCCTATCCTATAGTCTCAAATATTAAATAATTCTTAAATTATTTAATCCTTTTTCCAACTCACCCTCCATCTCCACTTCATCTTCCCTTTGCCAACTCATCAAACATGTGGCTAAACAAGTTAATATTTCTTAAATATTAATTCATCATTTATCTCCAACTTCCAAATTTAATGAATATTGTGTACGTACACATATTTCATAACCATTTCCTATATTCTCTCCAACACCCCCTACATCTTAGGAAGGACTTGAGTCCATTTGTCCTATCATGTCTAAATTTCGTCCAACCATCCTTAGATTCTCTCAGTCAGCAATTCAGTCAAGGTGAGATGAGTGACACTTGTCTTCTCCTTCCCCCTTTCTCTCAACCTTCACCTTTTCTCACAACCATTCAAATCTGCAGATCTGATCATGACCGTTGATCTGAGACACATCATCTAATCCTCTCAAAGTCTATAAAATCAAGAGCTTTAGTTGAGAGAGAGTTAGTCTTGAAATCAATCATATGCATCCGTGAGTTTTTGAAGCAAATAACAAATATCAAATAGCAATTATCATATAATATCATATAGCATTTTAACATAATCATGTAGTATTGCATATCATAGCGTCAGTTAACTACAAGTTATCAGTCCATTCTTCATATGCCATCTTGGAAGCCATCAGTGCATTGTCTGTGAGCACACCATCTGCAACCAGGAACAGTGGAGTTAGGACATAATGAGACATAAATCATGAAGGTAAAATAATGTTTTATTTTAATATGTATTTCATGTAGTTTCATTGGTTGAATTTGGATTTCCTGTATGAATTTCTATTTGTATTTTGTGAAACTAACTTATTTCTGGTAACATTTTGAGGATGAAATTCAAGTCGACACAAGAAGCATACACTGATGCTGATTGGGCAGGTTGCATTGATGATCGAAAGAGCACAAGTGGTGGTGCATTCTTTCTAGGTGACTGGTTGGTCTCATGGCATCGCAAGAAGCAGGACTTAGTCTCTCTATCTACTGCTGAAGATGAATACATTGTTGTTGCTACATGCTAATCTCAAGTGCTCTGGATGAAAAAGACTCTCAAAGACATACAGGTGGACATCACTGATCCTATTCTCATCCGGTGTGACAATTCGAATGCAATCAACATAGCAAAGAATCCAGTCATGCATTCCAGAACAAAGCACATTACTATCAAGTATCACTTTCTCAGAGAGAAGGTTGAAGGACAGGAGGTAAGGATTGATTATGTTCCTACTGGCAAACAAGTAGCAGACATTTTCACCAAACCATTACCGGTAAGCACTTTTGAGTACCTTCGACACAAGTTGGGAGTTGTGTCATCTGTCTAGGAAGGCTTTATGTGGTTTAGGGGGAGCTGATAACGGTCAAAGGGGGAGTTTGGTATGGATCAAAGGGGGAGAAATGTACCGACATAGTGTGTCTCGCGAGAAGTTGATATCAATGCCAAAGGGGGAGATTGTTGGCATTTTGGCATTAAGCTATCATTGATGTCAATTGACATGATGGGTATTCACATGAATGTGAGCAGACAGAATGAAGGCTTACTGGTAAGGCATAAACCAGTCTGAAGGATAATTACTTGTTTATGATGAAGAGGCAGATTGTTAAAAGTTGTCACAAACTACTGGAAGGGAAGATGTGTTACCGGTATAGTGTGCACTACCGGTTAGCAGAAGGAGAAGAAATTACTGGTAAAAGCGTGTACCAGTATGAGTTTGCTGAATGATAGTCTTAACCGACTGTATGTCGGTGAGAAGAATGATTGACCATAGTGATGTCATGTGGAGCCAAGGTGGAAAATAGGCAGAGGTTGGTAAAACCATCATCGACACGGTTGGTGAAACTGTCTATCGATATAAATGAAACAACCTCAAATCACAAGATTGTATTTGACCGTTGCGACTCGAGGAAGAAACAATGACAGATGAAGATTAGGGAGTAGTTGGCGCCTGGATCAATGCAAAGGAAATCTGATTCAGAAAGACCTCGAAAAGGAAACAGTTAAAGCGTTTTATGTGTTGACGGATTTCAAGGTAGGAGATCTTATTCCAGATTGCTATTTTCAGAAAATATGCATTGGATAATGGAAACCGTGTATAGATGCATCCTTAAAGGGCAAGTGATCGATCTAATAAAGGATAGATCGGATCTCATGAATATTGTATCGAGAAGAGGAAACCCTAGCCATTCAGAAGTTTGAATTTCTTTTTGGCGAGAAATCATGGGATAAAAGAGGAGAGCTCGAAACAAAGCACGTGGATGTTGTGGAGAAGTGGAAGAGAAAAGAGAGAGAGTTAGAAAAAGAGAAGATTTTCTAGCCTTAGAAATAGTTCTAAGAAAGTTGCAGTGTATGTGAGCAAGCAATACTGGTGAGAGGATTCTACTGGCATAACTATAGTTTTTCTTTTGACTCTAACCCGCAAGGTGTGCCAGAGCAAATAGCATCCAAGTGTGACACAGTGTGTTGAGAGTCTGTGTGAGAGGGAGAAAAATATAATAGAGAATGAAAATTAGAGAAAGTAATCTCACAGCCGGTAGTGTGAGATACAATGGAGAAGAAAACACTGTCAATCGATAGTAAGTTATTTGATCAAAGAGTTGCAGAATTCATTTGCAACAAGAAGCCTTAATTATATTCAGATGTATTTCAATATACATCACCAAGTTGAAGCTTGGTACAGGGGTTGGTGCTCCTTGGGTTGGTTCCCTAAATCTTTGTAAGTCTATATTTTACCCATGAGGTTGGATTGGAGTAGTAGTCTCTAGTAGCTTTTCTCACCGAGGTTTTTCCCATATTGGGTTGTCCTCGCAAATCTGGTGTTGTGAGTTACTTTTGTGTGAATGATCTCTTTGGCCTTCTTTCTTGTATTACTAGTATGATTGTTTAGTGGTTAAGTGAATAACTGATAGTCTGAAGTTAGATCAGAAAAGAAAAAGATTAGAAACCACTGATTCACCCCTTCTCTCAAAGGTATTCTGTGTTCAACATATGTCACATATGCTTGATGCACGTGATGAGTTTCAAAGTTGTTTTGGTGCATAGAGATAACTGTTTTATCTTGGGAATGAGCAAGTGCATAACATGAAGAGGAAACGATGTGATGAGTTACAGGAATCAATGAGGGGTGATCAAGGAGCAACCAAGGTTGTCTTGTACAATGTGCAATTCTTTCTATGTGATTTAATGGTCATGTTTGAACCAATTTTTTTTGTGATCTCTATGAGATCTTAGGTTTGTGATGTGTTACCGACCTATTAATTTTCTCTAAGGTCGATAAGTGTTTTTGTTGTAGTGTTAGCAATTTGGGTTAAGTGTCAGTGTGATTGATTGCCAAACTAGAAGGAGTATCTATAGTATGTTTGAAGGCAGATAGGAGCATGAAAAGGATCTGATCAAGTAGAGTAGTGCTATTTACGAAATTAGCTAAACCCTGTTGTTCTCTAACAATTACAATAGTTAAATCCCTTAATCGGGTAAGCTTTAACATGCTGAGTGCCATCTAAATCCTCTAACCAGGTGATCCATTAGCTTGGATTTAAAACCCTCTATTGAGGTTACTCCTAACAGGGTATTGCTTTTAATAGGGCATTATAGTCAATCCATTAACCAGGTGGTCCCTAACAGGATCTGTTTCTAACAGGACATTTTTGTAAAGCTTCTAACAAGGCTTGGCTCCTAATAGGGAAAACTTCATAAGAGTTTATAATACTTATGGGTATTCATCCTCACCGTGGTTTTTCCCATTTGGGTTTCCACGTCAAAAATCATTGTGTCAAGTGGTGAATATTTTTTGTGGCTGGGTTTTGATATGGTTAATCTATTTAACTGGTAAAGCCACTTAGATGTTTTAAGATGACCGACAGTAATCTAAAATATGCTTTTACAAATGTTAGTGAAGAGGTTTGATGTATTGGTTAAATGGTTTGAGAGTTTCAGATCTGTTATACTGTTATTCGGTTATGCCAGTCAACTGGTAAACTATCAGTGCAATTGCAGTTTGTAGTTGAATGTTTGAACTAGTTATTTCATAGATTATTTTTGAGTTTGGTGAAAGTTTAGTTGGTTATTCTATCTACTAATTCACCCCCCTCTCAATAGTTGTCTAAATCCTTCTTGATTCATCATATCATCTAACGTTCCCTTGTTAATTGAAGTCCTCATTCATAGAACACTCATTAAAAGTGTCTTTATAGATGGGGGAGTTGGCTTAAACATTTGCTCATTGAGTATTGTCTATGCTCTAGGTTATTCTGAAGATGTAGTTGATCCCCGAAAAAAGATCACATTCAAAGCATATGATGAAGAAGAGCGTTCCTCCAAAGGAATTGTGATATTAGCCATCAGAGTGGGACCTTTATAAAAAGATATAGCATGCCAAGTTCTAGACTTGGACTTACCATACAACATACTCTTGGGAAGACCATGGATACATGACATGCAAGCTATTCCATCATCATATCATCAGTGCCTAAAGTTTCCATACAATGGGCAGGAAATCACGATCTCAAAAACTTGAAATGCATTTCAATCCTGTAGTATTATTGGGGGAGTCTATTTCTAGAATTTGATTTGACAGAAGATAACTTATTTGAGCAAACCAAGAAGACAACCTAAGCACATAATGATAGATATCAGGTGTTTATGCTCACTGTAAATTGACGAAGAAAACATGACAGATCTGAAGAAGACAACTCTGGATTGACAGAGATAGAAATTTGTACAATATTTTACACAGTCCCAGACGACAATTAATATAGACCCATATGATAAACTAGGAATCTTGTAAGACACTTCTTACAGAACCATACGACAAAGGTATAATCTTGTACAATGATTCCCACAAAACCAGATGACAACTGATAACAAATAAGCCTCTGCTAATCTGACTCATACGATAATTCCAACAGGACCAAATGACAAACTAGCTTTCTCGTACGACAAACTAGAAAGCTCGTACGACTGAGGACAAAGCAGAGACAAATTTTTTACTTTGACAGATTTTTGACCAAAAATGTTTGATGTTTTGATTCTGTTTTCCAGTTTTAGATGTCTGAGTTTCTGTTTTAGGGATGAATACACAACAAACATGTGATTGTGAGAATCCAATAAAACTAAGAGGGGGGGTTGAATCAGTGTTATACCAGAATGATGAAATTTAGCCCTATTAAAACATGCCTATACCAATCGGTATACTAGTACATACATAATTGAAAGAAGTAAAGCAACCAATAAGCCAATCACATAAATGAGAACCATAACACACATAATTATACATGGAAAACCTCAAAGAAGAAAAACCACAGTGGGATTTGTGACCCACAATATCAATCCACTGGCCATATGAAGATATATTACAAAATATAAGTGGCCTGCACTTGTAGGAAGGTTTACAGCCTAGAACACACTGCTAAATCACAAAAGGAGCTTCACTGACTACATATAAATCCAGACTATAATCTAGAGAAGTGTTGAACTGCTAAGATAACATCTTCTATGCCAGAATATAGTTCTGGTTTAAGCTCTGTCTGTTCCGGTCTGAAACCCTAAACCCTTACATAAATATCCTCACATACATAATCTCTCTAATATATTTTACATTATATCACATTCGCATATCCATCATCATTTTCTATTACCATGTCTAAAATGATTTAATCCAACTAACCTATAAACCCTATACAACTTATCATGGCTTATGAGGACTTACAAAGATAATTACAATATCAAATTACATGTCGACTAGATAACATGAATGCATAAATATTAAAAACAATTTTCAATGCCGGATCCAAGAGATGTCGACTTCCAATGCTGATAACCTTATTCTAAACCATGTCGGCCTGCATTGCCAGTAAACAAATAAATCATTCTATCCTGTTGGTACACAACTGAACCAAAAAATGAAGCAGAAATAAAATGTCATGTTGCCATCAATGACAACATAGTGAAATCAACCAATAGAGTGTCAATTGCCAACAATCTCCCCCTTTGACATTGATGGCAACACTCATGTGAAAAATGGTCAAGGTTTCATCTACCGGTTCTATCCTGCCTGCTCCCCTTGAGCTGAATATTCATTAATGGAAAATACTCAATACTCACATATCTCCATATCTCCATATCTCCCCCTAATGTATACAACTCCTTCTATTATTTTCACATCTATATCACTCTCCCTTTGACATCAATGCCATCAAAAAATCTAAAAAGAATGTCAAAGATCCAAAAAGAATTGTACAATGAATATCCCAAAAATATCTTACCGGAGCTTAACAAATTTCAAAATTTTTGGATAAGCCTTCTCCAATATTTCAAGATAAGTATCCCAAATAGTTTTGAAAGTGCCGAAAATAGATAAAAGTCCATTTAATATATGTGCAAGTGACTCTTTCTCATTTACCTCTGCTGGTGTGCGCTTTCCAATCATATGCATACATTCTTTCTTGCATACACTGAGTGAATCCAACCGGGGACTCACCAAGCCTCTCAGAATTATAGCTCTTATTATGATTTTGTCTCTTTCCTTCTCAAGAACAGAAATTTTGGCTTCCAAAATCAAAATTTGACCATCAATGGATGTAGTCAATGAAGTCAATCCATCAAAAGAATTAGCTGTATTTGCAATTTTCTCCTGAAATTATTTTATCTTCTTATCCACATTAGCTGTAAGTATATTAGTGTTACAAGATACCCTATAAATATTTGTATACTGCTTCAAAGAGTTATCTATCAGTTTCATCTTTTCATCAATCTTCTTCTTTTCATATTCAATCACCTGATCAAATGTAGCTCTCTTAGCCTGAGTGAACCTCTCTAGTGCTTGCCGGCCTGAAATCTATTGTAAGGATTGAAAATCCTTTGAAATGTGCTCATTAATTGTCTTAAGGTTGTCAGATGGACTCGCTTCATTGTCAATCTTGCACTCCAGGACTAGTCTGTGTAAAATAGTGATTGATAGATCAATAATCTCTTTATCTGTAGATCCCTCCTTCATTAGTTTTTGTGCTGCCATCATCATGAGTTCAATAGGAATCATCAAGGTTATGTTTTCATTTACAACCTCCAAGGTGTCAATTGACAACAATGATTGACCAACTACCGGTTCTTTGCCAAATTCCTTTTTCTTCTCCTCTGATGATTTGTGGTTTATGGCTTCCTCACTTGCAACAGTGGCTTCACCACTAGGTGCAGTCTCTGTAACTATTGGTTCCTCTATTGGAACTGTAACCTCAACATGTACATTTGTATCCAAAGGACTATTATCCTCAATATTAGTATCGTGTACATCATCAGGCTTTTCACTCTCGGTATTAGCCAGTATCTCAACATTTGTCTATACATTTGTATCTACCGGGGGCTTGATTTCCACTATCTTAATATTTTTCAAAACTAATGGTGAAGTACCCATAATCCCCTTTCCTTTTCCTTCAACCGGGGTGTCTGCAGTGTCTATGTTTGATTCTGGTGAAGTAAATAAACCTCTGTTCTCTCCAAATAACTTTACCCATTCCTTTTGAGTCTCCTTTATTATTTCATTTACCCTTCCTAGCATCAGACTGGTTATTCTATGTTTTCTATTAAAGACTTTTCTATCTGCCACCTCAAGTGTCCTTTCCATTTCCTCTGGAGAAATAGTAACACAAACAAATAATAACTCTGGAATTTTAATATGCTTGTTTTCTTGCATTGCTGACAGTCTTCTAGCATCTAACATATTATATAATTATGTCGGTATTTGGTTTTCAATTTCTATTAAGGTTTTCTTATAAATATCTAAATATAATAATACTGCCTCCTCTACTTCTCTTTGTTCATCATCCTCTAAGTGTTCATAATAAAACTGTACATTCTTTAACATGCCATCCTTAGTGATTTCATCTACTAACCTTGCACAAGTTTTAGGTGGAATGATAGTCATATTACCAGATTGAATTGCCAGATCGATGTCACTCTTCTTCTTCCTCTTTGCAGTACCAGATGCAACTGAAGTGGTTACTTTTGGTGCTTACTTCTGTGCCAGTATTTTGAATGTAACCTTCCTAACCAGTTGATTTTTATCTTCTACCTTTGTTTCCTCTGTTTTCTTCCTTACAACCCTCTTGAATTCCAAGGGTGTGTCATCCTCAGATTCAGACTCTATTGTAATAGGCTCAACGTGTATTTCTAGATTCTTCCTCTTTCTACCTTTCTCCGGGACAACATCAATTAATTCTTTGATGTCCTGTGAGACCTTCTCAACAAATTTTCTAGCCTTTCCTTCCTACTTCTCTCTCTTCTTTCGTTTGAATTTTGTTTCAACCTCTTGTGATTTTTGTTTTGCAGTACCACGGGGCTTCTTTGCCTCATCAATAAGTGCATCAATCAATATTTTTGCATAAGCCTCAAGAATCTGTGCATCCACTTCATAGCCCATTTCCTCAATCCAAATCTTTTGAGGCTTAACCGCTTCCATAAGTGTTTCATTCTTCTTCATCATGAAGCATATGTCTATTGAATATTTTTCTACAACATGCTTAGGAACCCTTTCCCTAGACTTCATATATTTATGAAATGCTTTGAAATATCCCCATACTTTATCATCTCTTTGACTACCTAAGGTAGCAATTAACTGTTTCAATTGTTTCCCTACTGGGATATCAAATGCCCATTTCCTCTTCCCAAAACCAGGTGTGTCATTCATGAAAAATAACATTAAGCATATAATTAAGTTTCCATACTGGAAAGTTCCTTTCTTTTCTCCCTTAATCTTGTTACGAGCTAGGCTTGCCATTGCACTAAAAGATTGACCTGTCAATGCCCGATACAACCACTAGACTTATAGAATCCACAAGAGGTTGTTAAACCATGTTGCGAATCTTTGGGAGGGACGCTGGCCCATTGCCAACAATCCCCCTTCCAGTGGCACTCGTCGTGGTTTGCGTGATTCAAACGTGTGATCAAGCTTTGATACCACTTGTTACAAGCTAGGGTTGTCGTTGCACCAAAAGATCGACCTGTCAATGCTCGATACAACCACTAGACTTACAAAATCCACAGGAGGTTGTTAAACCATGTCGCGAATCTCTGTGAGGGACGCTGACCCATTGCCAACAAATCTTTCCTAGGTTTATTAATAACTCATCTAACATCCAACCACATAGATCCAATTTCACATTCTCTCTCATCATTTTGTATGCAGCAAAAATGTAGGAACTAGAAACAGAATTCAGTCGGTTTGATTGAGCTACCTTATATCCGATGATCATGCTACCAAATCTGATGTCTGTGTCGGTAATAGTGCTTATTCTCATAGATCTCCTATGAGATGTCGCACTGGTGATTTTGTTGACATAATCATTCAAAACCTTCTTATCTGGATGTTGTCCAACCGATGGTAAACCAGTGATTGCCCGAATGACTTCTTTGGTGATCTTGTAAGGTCTATCCAACTAGATAAATTCCCCATGTACTCTTCTCAAAACATACCTAATTATCTCATCTTTGAATTTTGGGATATCCAGAATGATGGTAAACCCTAAGTCTTCAATGTGCTTGTATGCCAGTTTGATCTTTCTAGATTCTCCCATTAGCTCTCTCATGTACATGCCATTTATTTCAAAGGTTCCCAAGTGCTCAATGTGATAGTGTATGTATGCCCTAACATCTTCAACATAGACAACTCCTTCCAGAATAGGAGAAAATGCTCCAACTGAATCTTCCAGGGTAGCCACATGCGGATACCTCTTGAAAATTGGCTTGGGGCAGTCCTTAACCTCTACTACAATCGGATTTGTAGCAAAGATAGGAATAGATGATGATCCTGCTTCCATGTTTAAAGATAGATACCTGTTGATTTCTTTCAGTGACAATCCTTAAAAAATTCTTCCAATCGCTAGAGAAATCGCTCAAGAAGAAATTTGATTGCTTTGAAATGCCTTTGATCACTTTGACTGCAAGGTGATCAATAATGAAGTGAATTCGACCTTTTAACTTCCAAGAAAAACCCTAATCTTCCATTGACATAAATGACTGCTGGTGAAAGATACCCGATCTCGAACAGAACATATCCATGTCAGATAAGCATCTCCAATGTCTAGAACATATTTCAGAAACCTCTTCCCAGTGCATATGCAACATCTTCATGAATTTTGCCTACGCCTAAGGCATCCACCTCAGTTACTGAATGAGCTACCTGCTAGTACACGAGCAACCTCCTCTACCAAATAGGTAACTAGTGCATTTTCATATGATGATTGTTCTTCAGTATTTCGAACCCATCTCTAAGTATGATCTTGCCGAATTTCACTAACGTTCTCTTTCCCTTTCTCATTTGATCCTCCATTACCAACCGATGGATTTCTGCTTCTACAGAATTTAGCAATATGTCCAACCTCATTACATGCATAACATGTAACATTGTTCCTTTGAATTGCTTTACTAAAACTAGTGAAATTGCTTGACCTGCATTGATTAGCCATATGTCCAAACTTTTCACATGAATAGCATTTAACATTCATTTTGCAATCTTTTGTCTTATGACCATACTTATTGTATTTAGAACATTTATCGGAAGTAGAATCAGGGTTCTGATTTGCTCTATTTCTACATTGTCTAGCCATGTGACCAAATCTATTGCAAACAAAACATCTACCATTAAATTTATAAGCATTAAATTGCCTTACCGGTGCCATATGGTTTTGATCTTCATTAGGAGTACCATAACTTTGTCCTTGCTCAAATCCAAGTCCACTGGAATCTCCAATTTGCCTTTGTCTCTTCAATAACTCATCTAGCTATGCTGAGCTAATCTTGAATTTTTCTTTATACTCACTTGCAGTAGTTAGATATTCTCCTAGAATTATCATTTGTCTCTCAAGCTCTTGTTCATTACTCCAGGATTGTGCTAAATCAGCTCTCAACATATCATTCTCATGAACCAACCTACCACATTCTTCAAATTTGTTCTTCAGGGATAAAACAAGATTTTCTTCCTTTTTCTTTTAGTCCTCAATCTCTTTAGACATTCTCATAGTTATAACTTGCAATTTATTTCTCATAACCATGTTCTCCTAACTCAATTTATGACATTGTTCCTTGAGTGCATCATTCTCTTCATCATCTTGACTTTGCAAGAGTTCCTTCCTTCTAGCCCAAACAAATGATAGCCTCTCTTGTAGGACAAGAATGAATTCCTTAGCAGAATTCAATTCATCTTGTAGCTTTAAATTCTTCAACCTTTCAGCATCATAATCTTCAAGTGCCATCTCAAGTTGCTTCTCCAAAGCTATGTCCATGGATTCCGAATTCAGAATCTTCCTCAAGATGTTAAATTTCCTTCAAGGCACAATACTCTGATACCAATTGTTAGAATCCAATTACACTGAGTGGGGGGGTGAATCAATGTTATACCAGAATGATGAACTTTAGCCTTATTAAAACATGCATACATCAATCGATATACCAGTACATATAGAATTGAAAGAAGTAAAGAAACCAATAAGCCAATTACATAAATAAGAACCATAACACACAAAATTATACGTGGAAAAACTCAAAGAGGAAAAACCACGGTAGGATTTGTGACCCACAATATCAGTCCACTAGCCATATGAAGAAATATGACAAAATACAAGAGACTTGCACTTGCAAGAAGGCTTACAACCAAGAGCACACTGCTCAATCACAAAAGGGGCCTCACTGACTACATATAAATCCACACTACAATCCAGAGAAGTGTTGAACTGCTAAGATAGCATCTTCTATTCCAAAATGCAGTTTTGGTTTAAGCTCTGGTTGTTCCGGTCTAAAACCCTAAACACTTTACCGGAGTAACCCTTACATAAATATCCTCACATACATAATCTCTCTAATACATTTCACATTATATCACATTCGCATATCCATCATCATCTTCTATTACCACGTCTAAAATGATTGAATCCAACTGACCTATAAACCCTATACAACTTATCATGCCTTATGTCGACTTACAAAGATAAACACAATATCAAATTACATGTCAACTAGATAACATGAATGTATAAATATTAAAAACAATTGTCGATGCTGGATCCAAGAGATGCTGGCCTCCAATACTGATAACCTTATTCTAAACCATGTCGGCCTGCATTTTCGGTAACCAAAGAAATCCTTCTGTCCTTCTAGTGTAGTGTTTGTGAAGTGCCAGTCGGTACACAATTCAACCAAAAAATGAAGTCGGAATAAAATACCATGTTGCCATCAATGACAACATAGTGAAATCAACCAATAGAGTGTCAATTGCCAACAATGATATGATAAGTGACCTCAAGTGCAACACGCTAAATACTAAGGAAGTTGGTTGAGAGAGAAAACCTTTGCTTGCAAACTTAGGTACACACCCAATAGTTAATCAGAATATGGCCACTGAGTCTCACACAATGAATTCTCAACGCCCTATTATCCAACTCGAAACACTAATGGGGGCATGATATGACAAGTGTCTTGGGAGAGTTACTATCTCTCTTGCACAAAGATTACCCCCCTTTCGGAGGTGATTCGGGTAGCTTCTATCTTAGGGTTCGTAGTAAGGATTTTCATTTGGAATTACCCCTTGCAGTCGTGCAAGTGTGATTGAGGCCTGTAGCCCAACAAGGTACCAAAAAAAGTAGTCACACAAGCATGATTGAGACTGCGAGACCCTACTAAATTTTTGATATGAGAGATCTCAAAAGAGAAAAATGAAATAATCCCATCCTCTAAGACTTTAATCTCGAGAGACCTATTTTTTAAAGTGAGTGGGAAAGATTAGGTCTAGTTGTACTCACTTGGGTCATTTTCATAGAGTGATTACTTTTTCCCACTACGACAAGCCAGCTAAAGGTATTCAAATCTCAAACATAGAAGCACTTCAAGGGTCGGGATTTCTGATTGTCCAAATGGACAAAAGCATACTCTCCTACCTTTTAGACAACTTCTTAGACATAGAAAACAAGATGTTCATTAACCATTAGCAAAATAAGTGTGCCTAGAAAACTTAAGAATACACAGTTTTGTTGATTTTCCTTAGGCAACCTGCAAAACAAACACGTTAGTAATCATGTTGTTTTAAGAAATTGAATCTTTGGCAAGTGTAATCTTCCACAATTGTCCTGAAAAAACCAGTTAGGCTACTAGAAACTCAAAATCAAGCAAGGCTTAGCATTAGTGATATCAAATTTCAAGTACAAAAACCCTAAAATGCAAATTGTTTGAAAACACAGAAGTATAAATTCATATGAGTATTATCACCTAATCGTACGAGTATTCTCACATACCCATACGAGTGCACAAAGGAACTCGTACGATACTGTAAAGGTACTCGTACGAGATTCTGAAACAGGACCGACTAGAAACCCATGGGATTGAAGATTTGGTGATGAGAGAGACCAAGAAATTAGATTTCCTATCCCACGGTGGGTGCCAAAATGTTGTGTGTGTGAAGTAGGATACCTGCAGCAGAAACACAAACACTCAATAGATCATTAAAAAAATGGTTAACAAATTGAAATAAAAAGATAAACCATGACAAAGTGACCTATCACCTCCTAAGAGATGAAAGTATGGATTTTCTCTCAGATCTAGATTAGCAATCCCAATTAATTGACTACACCTAGGTGGAGGATTTAAAAGGATATGATATGAAAGCTAGATGAGTATATGATTACTCTAGATTGATCCAAGAAGATAAT
Source organism: Cryptomeria japonica (assembly GCF_030272615.1). Classification (NCBI taxonomy): domain Eukaryota; kingdom Viridiplantae; phylum Streptophyta; class Pinopsida; order Cupressales; family Cupressaceae; genus Cryptomeria; species Cryptomeria japonica. The sequence goes on from NC_081405.1 coordinate 74,815,957, forward strand.
TATGCTAATTATATGCATGATTATGCTAAATGATGCTGCAATTAAGTTAGATGAGAGATTGATTATGCTAGAATATGATCAAACTAAGCTAGATCTAAGATGCAATTTCTTATAATAACAATGCTTAAAATGATATGAGATAGATGTGCCTATAATAACAATGCATAAGATGAAAATGAGATGGGATCCTTTGTGCTGCAAAATGGGGGATATTTATAGGATTTACAAGGCCAGGGGTGAGGTGGTAGGAATCAATGATCACGATTGAGTCTGAAGATATCAAGGGTCAAATTGGAGGAGGTTGGAGGGAGGGACACTTGTCATATATGTGGTGACAAGTGTCAAGGAGCCTTGCTCATAAGAGGGCAAGTGTCCAAGGGAGGAGACATGTGGCCTAAGTGCCATGTATCTCAAGGGGAGGATATCCAACCCATAGAAGGTTAGGATAAGGAGGTTAGGATGTGCAAGATAGGATAGGGTTAGGTGGAATGGGTTAGGTTAGGGGATGGTTAGGTAAAAAATGTCATGTGTGTGAAGTAGGATACCTGTAGTTGTAAAACAAACACTCAATAGATCATTACAAGCATGGTTAGAAAATTGAAATCAAATGAAAGATAAACCATGACAAAGTGATCTATCATCTCCTAAGAGATGCGAGTGTGGATTTGCTCTTAGATCTAGATGAGCAATCCTAGTGACTTGACTACACCTAGATGGAGGATTTAAAAGGATATGATATGTAAGCTAGATGAGTGTATGATTAAGCTAGATTGATCCAAGAAGCTTATTATGCTAATGATATGCATGATTATGCTAAATGATGATGCAATTAAGCTAGATGAGAGATTGATTATGCTATATGATTCAACAATTATGCTAGAATATGATCAAACTAAGCTAGATCTAAGATGCAATTTCCTATAATAACAATGCTTAAAATGATATGTGATAGATGTGCCTATAATAACAATGCATAAGATGAAAATGATATGGGATCTTTTGTGCTCCATAATGGGGGATATTTATAGGATTTCCAAGGCCAGGGGTGAGGTGGCAGAAATCAACGATCAAATTGGAGGAGGTTGGATAAGAGGTTGGAGGGAGGGACACTTGTCATCTCTATGGTGACAAGTGTCAAAGAGCCTTGCTCATAAGAGGGAAAGTGTCCAAGTGAGGAGACATGTGGCCTAAGTGCCATGTGTCTCAAGGAGAGGACATCCAACCCATAGGAGGTTAGGATAAGGAGGTTAGGATGTGCAAGATAGGATAGGGTTAGTTAAACCCAAGGTTAGGTGGAGTGGGTTAGGTTAGGGGATGGTTAGGTTAGGTGGTTAGAAGTTAGGAGGCATGTGGGTACTTTGAATTTAAAAATTCAAATAATAGGAAAAGGCTAATTAACTTTCAACAACTCATAAATTGATTTGTTTTAATTAATTAGGGGATTAGAAGAAATTAATTAAATGGGTGAAGGATTAATTAATCAAAGGGGACCATTGAAATGAACTTATTAAATAAATCCTTACATTTATTAATAAGTAGATGAATGGGATAATTTAATCATATTGCTAATGAATTCAATTAAATTGGGAAGGGGGATTAATTAAATAATTGATTATCTAATTAATTATCTTTAGACTATTTTTAGTTGTATACAAGAAGAAATAAAGGCAGAACTGGATATGGCAATGTCTCTTAGAGAGACTCTTATGAAAAGGAATGAAGATATTACAAAGGAACTTGCTGATACTAATGAAAAACTTGTCAAGTTTAACAAAGGTTCTACCATGCTTGATGAACAGGTTCAATCACAAAGGATGAACAATGACACAATAGGATTGGGTTAGACTTCATTTGAGAAAGGTGAGTCTTCTGGTACAAAGGACAACATGGAAGAAGGTAAATCTATACCTAAAATTAAAGAAACCACTGGTAAGAAACCTTATAAACCTATATGTTTCAATTGTTATAAGCCAGGACATACTGCTAATGTTTGTAAAAGCAGATCTAATGTTGCTAATGATTATAAAAATAATACATATTAAGGATATAAGCCTAGAACTTTTACTGGATATTGTTATACTTGTGACGTGCATAGGCATAGAGCTACTGAGTGCACATATGGAGAAAATAATCTGGCACCTCACATGAGTTAGAGGTCTATTGGTCATTGGAAAAGAACCTTTAATGACCAAAGAGGTCCTAATTGGCAGAGACCCTATCGTAATAGATCTATCCCTTATGAGATGGAAAAGAAGATGAATATGGTTTACATAATTTATCATAACTATGGTCATGTAGCTATGAATTGTAGAAGAAGGACTAGTAGAGGTAATGCTAGACCTTGGAGAGCATCTAGTATGACTTGTTATCATTGTCATAAAGTGAGACATATTGCAAAGTTTTGCAGAGCTAAGGTGAACCAACCGGTGAATCAACTTGTTGAAAAAAAAGAGAAGATGAAAGTTGATGTGGAGGAGACCAAAGCTAAAATAAACAGAATCTGGAAAAACAAGGATGATGAGAAAATTGAAGACAAACCATCGAAAGATCCTAATTCTTTACCTAGTGTGGAGAACCCTTCACTGACAAACTAAGCTATTAAAAAGCTTAGGGGGAGCTTAATGTTAGACCTATTTTAGAACCCCCTAAAGGACCACAAGGTATGTTAAATCTACATACTTTGATGTATTATGATATTAAGAAGTGATTTTATGATCAAACTAGTAGGTTTGATGTGTTATGAGAACCGACAATGTGCTAAAAGATATTTTAGGGTTTTACCGTTAATGAAATTTAAACTGAGGGATAATGGAGAAATAAAAAGAACTTTTTGAATATAATTTGTCACTTTGGATTCCTGAGAGCACTTGGAGAGCGAGAAGAGCAGAGAAAAGTTTGTGTTTGCAGTATTGACAAAGATTTGAGGAGATTTAAGGTGATCCACGATTGACCATCGACGAGAGATCAAGGGGAAAGAGAACATAGTTGCAGATGCCTTGAGTAGGAGACAACATGAGGTATACTCCATATCTATGAGCACAGATTTGAGAGACCGTATATTGTAGAAGTTGTCAGAGGATAGATGATACCTAGAGGTTTGCCAGATGATTCGATCTCAGGAGACCCTGGAGGGGAAGTATGTGGATTACTCTTTAGAGTCTGATGGACTATTACGCCATAGAGGGCACATCTATGTATATTCTCCCAGGGGATTGTGACAGTTCATTATCATGGAGGCTCACAGAGCTCCTTATGCAGCGCATCTCGGGGTTAAGAAGATGCATTCAGACTTGAAGCAGTTATATCATTGGCCAGGTATGTGGCAACTTATTGCCGAGTTAGTCACCCGATGCCTTGAGTGTCAGAGAGTCAAGGCGAAGCACCACAATCTAGGTGGGTTGCTCGAGTCTCATATTAAACCATAGTGGAAGTGGGATACTATATCCATGGATTTCATCATTGGTCTTCCGATGTCATCTTGTTGCCATGATGCTATCTTGGTGACAGTTGACAAGTTGACCAAAGTGGCCCACTTCTCACCAGTTCAGACTACATTCACAGCACCAGCAGTGGCATAGGTGTTCTTGCGAGACATTGTCAAACTTCATGGTGTTCCTTGCAAGATTATTTCTGACAGGGATTCCCTCTTCACTTCTTCCTTTTGGAAGGCATTACAGGCAACAATGGGCACCGAGCTCAACTTCAGCACAGCCTATCATCCAGAAATAGATGGACAGACAGAGCAGGTTAACCAGGTGTTAGAGGATATGCTCCACATGTACATCATGGATCATCAAACCAGATGGGAGGAGTACCTTCATTTAGTAGAGTTTGCCTATAATAATGGGCATCACACTTCTGTGGGGATGCCTCCTTTTCAGGCTTTGTACGACAGACCTTGCAGGACACGTTTGAGTTGGGACCGTATTGAGGATAGAGTGGCCATAGGCCCTAAGATGGTTCGGGATATGGAGCAATAGGTAATTTTGATTAGACAGTGCCTTAGAGAGGCACATGATAGGCAGAAGAAGTATGCAGATGCAAAGAGGATAGATCGGAGTTACATGGTTGGGGACAGAGTTTTTCTAAGAGTGCGGCCACATAAGAGTCCAATCCATTATGGAAAGGGTTCTAAGCTCGCACCTCACTTTGTCAGACCATTTGAGATCCTTGAGAGGATAGGACCAGTTGCTTATTACCTAGCTTTGCCACCTAGCTTGTCACGCATCCACGATGTGTTTCATTTTTCAGTTTTGAGGAAGTATATCTATGATGAATCTCATATTTTAGATTGAGATGCCTTGCAGGTGGAGTTGGACGGGCAGCTAGCTTTGGAGCCCATTCGCATTTTGGCTCACCGGACATTGGCCCTTCATGGTCGAGAGTTGGACCAGGTTAGGGTCCAGTGGGATTGCTATGATGAGGTTACAACCTCATGGGAAGATGCAACACGTATGAGATCACAGTACCCTCATCTTTTTGATGAACTCCAAGAGGAAGTTCATGCCTAGAGGGGGAGGGTGTGAGGCCCTACCCCGACCCATCCTAGCATTTCAGTGATTTTCATGTTGGAACTATTATGGTTGCTTTATTTTTATGCATTATGGATATAGAACTTTATATGATCCCAGGAATTTGATAACATTGATATATGGATGCTTCATTTCTATGCTTTGTGGATATAGAATTTTATATGATTTTAGAATAGGATAACATTCAGACGATGTATGTCGTTATTTGATTTGCAGGACTTTACTAGGATGCTAGAAATATGATGCATATCTTATGAATGGATTAAAATTATGAAGATTATGATAATTGCCTATGTGGATTTGCTTTGATGTATGGAAAACTGGAATTGTATGATGTCAATTGTATGCTGAGTGATTGATGTGTATTCTTATTTATGTAGTTTAATATTATATGAGACTATTGGAAAGTACTAATGTGTAATTGAGATGCGCAGGAAATTATCCATGTGACCATGGAAACATTATGGAGAATCAATCCTAGACCTATGTACGTTTGTAAAACCAGGGGTTGTTTATTTGGAGAGACAACACCCTGTATGTATCATATTTTATTCGTAAACGTAAATGTTTGCATGTGTAAATTGTATTTATTAATTTATTTAAATCATGCATGAGACAATTGCCATGAGACAATTGCCAATTGACATATGTTGTATGTTGAGTTGGCATTGTCATGTCACCTTTTGTGGAATTTATTTTTACCAATGATATATTTCCAAATTATCCTTGAAGGTCCCAAGTAAATCTAGGATAGTGAGCCATTAGGAGGGTCAACTCAGAGTTGACCTGTAGGTAAACTTTAGGTGGATTTTCAAAGGATTAAACCAACTCCTAGAGTCAGTTTTGGAGCATTTTTAATAGGCCTCATGGGGTACCTATGGGTGAAGGCCAAATTTGGCCATGTGTCCACCCCCTAGGACTTGTTTAACCTCCTAAAAAAGTGGATTTTCCTAGATGGCTGAATTTCATCTTTAGGAGTGCCATCCTTGGTTAGATAACCTTCTTGGTATGTTTCATTACTCTTCCCCATTCCATTCCTCTTTTTGAGGTACCTTGGTTAGGGAGTGTGTAAGACCTAGGGAAGACCAACCAATGGGAGTCTCTCACTCTATCCAAGAGGTTGGAAGGAGTGAGAGAAGCCTTCTTAGCTTAGAGATTCAGACTTAGTGAGTTAATCACCAACTCTTCATCTTTGGAGATTTTGACAATTTTGAAAGAAAAACCAGTTTGAGAATAGAAATTTTGGCTAAGTGTTGTAGAAAAGATTTGAGGAATCGGGTTGCTCTTCTCCAAGCTATCCCTAGAATACCCTTGGCAGATTCAAGGTAGGTGCATTTTTTTACTTGTTTATTTGAAAACTGTTTGTAGGATTGCTTGAATGTAATGTTGTTTTCCTTGCTCTTTCCTTTGTGAAAACATTATGTGATTTTCCTCTTATTTCTGTTTATGCATTTTGTTGTGTTTTGGGAGTATCCAAGACCATCTTATTCTTGGTCTTGGGGGTGGAAGGAGTTTGACAGCCTTAGAGTGAGAGGCTCTCATTTTGAGAGTGATCACAAGGGTTTGTTTATGTGACCCTTGTTGCATAAGTTTTGTTTATGCATTCGGGGGTCATAAGGGGAGAAAATATGACATGTATGCCTGGGGGGTCATAAGGATGTAGGGTTAAGATGATTTCTATTGTGTTCTTGGTTGCCATGAGTTGGTTGTGATTTACTATCTTGCAGTTCTCCTCAAAGGTGCTTGGTCCACTTCCACCCTTGTAAAGCATCACATTATGTGATGAAGTTTCATCTTTGGGAAGGGAATGTGTTTGTTGAGTTTTTCCCCTTGCTTGTTTGTGTTTTCTTGAATGTAACCCGTCTAGGACCTGGTTCTCCAAGCTCAAGGGTGGCTTCTAGTAAGCCTAGGTTGGAAGGTGAGCACCCCATGGTCACAACCTTATATTTTGTATGCAGGTTGCTTGGAAAGAGGAAAGGAAAAAAAAGAAAGCTAGGGTGTTGCTGATTTGTTTTTAGTTGCAGAAAGAAATAAGAATGTAATTGTTGTATTTATTTTGAAAGAAAGAGATGTGTTTATTTAGTTAAGTCCTCATTTATTAGGAATGAGAGACTAGTTGGGTATTTTACCCATTTGTAAAAGTTGACAACTTGTGTTCAAAACATTCTTATAAGAAAAACATTTTGAATAAAGTCTGTAATGTATTATGCTGCTATTTTTTTTTTAATTTAATTCTGTCTTATACTGAAATCTATCATTTATTTATCTCTGCAAATTATATATAGAAAAAAAAAGGGAAAAGCAGAAAATGATATGTTAATGTTATAAGTATTTTCTGTACTATTTATATGTTGTTGTAATTGTATTTACCACTATCATTTTCCTAATTAAAAAAAATAATAGAAAGCTAAAGTAGATAAATTTAATCTCTTCCTATAGATGACTACATGACATAGAAAGTAAAAATGCATTGATCCCAATATGCAATAGATATATGCATTCCAACCGCCATGGTTCTTCCCCTTGCGGCTCTCTCCCTCAAACCCGTTGCCCTGTTTCCATTCGGTCGTCGCCTCCATGGCCGCCGCCTCCACCGTACCTTGCAACATTCACAAAACACACACACACTTAAAAAAGGAGAGAAAATATAAAACCCTAACCCAATTTTGGGTTAGGGTAAAAGCAATAAATAAAAATGAAATAATTCTAGTTGTTAGAAATGCAACCCTAACCCAATTTCGGTTTAGGGTTAGCATTTAAATAATAGAGATATATTAGAAATGAAACCCTAGCCCATATTCAGGTTAGGGTTAGCATATAAAGATAATAGAGAAATTTGAATTATAGTTTTTAAATTATAATCTTTTAGGGATTTATAATAAGTTGTAATATAATATTTAATGGGTATAGTTGGCTCATTTTATTAAAGAAATATACATGTATAAATAGGTATAAATTTAGAGTTGTTTATCTTATTGTTTATATATATAAGAGGTTAAGTTGAATACCTATTTAATTTAATTTTATTAATAAATATTAATGAACGCTTAAGTAATAGTTAGACCTCTTTTCACTTTTAGTTGAAATTTTAAATTGGGGGAATTAATTTTATATAGTTCTAATATCACAATTTATTGACGTAATTTTATATATATATATATATATATATATATATATATATAAGAGGTTAAGTTGAATACCTATTTAATTTAATTTTATTAATAAATATTAATGAACGCTTAAGTAATAGTTAGACCTCTTTTCACTTTTAGTTGAAATTTTAAATTGGGGGAATTAATTTTATATAGTTCTAATATCACAATTTGTTGACGTAATTTTATCAAAGATATTTCGTAGATAATTTTTGTATATAATTATATGTGGACGTCAAGTTAATTTTAATTTGGGGAAAATTTGTCAATGGGAATCATTAATTATTTTATACGAATTTTTAACCTATGAGGCCAATTTTTGGCCAGATTATTTAATCGTCAAAATTTGAAGGTTTAGGGGAAATTAAACTTGGCTATAGTATAAATTAGATATATATGGCAAATAACATTATTAATTTTGAAACCTCATTGGCTAAATCATGACATTTGTGTGCGCTCAATTCATTAAATTTTAGATTTAAGATATCCGCATCATTATTCAATTAGCCTGAAATAATTTAAATGCAATTGAAATATTTGATTTTCCCTTGACTTTAATTAATGGCAATTTAATTAGGTTAATTAAATTGCGAGGACCCTCTTAGGGAATAATTAATCTTCATTAATTAATGTCGCTTATTTGAATTAGTTAATTAATCCAACTTTAGAAAACAATTCTATTTACATCTTAGTTAGGACAAAACTTAATTGATTTCATTTTAATGTAGACTATTTTGTTGGTTTATGTTGTCAAAAATTAAAAAAAATTAAAAATTGTTCCGTTTTTCGCCCAAAAGTTTGGGCACGACAAGAGAACTTTGTCGATGTCGAAACCCTAGTTGTGAAAGAGGAAAAAGGTATTTATCTGGAAAATCCTATTTTATATATCTAAAGTTTGAATCTTTGAGAATGGATACCCCACATTTGGTAGATGTTATAGATAGACCTCATCCTGAATTTAAAAGGCACCCGTTTAAGTCTGTTGAAACTAATCCCACCGGAGCCCTATCTGGGGTTCCTTATGGAGTGTTGCATGTAGAAGATGTTAGATCTTTTTATCATTTCAAATTGGAGGATCTTGGTGTTATTGCGATCTTTTACCAATATAGATTACTGTGTGATAAGAACAGAGTGATAAAAAAACAGTTTAAGAAGGTTACCAAGAAAGGTTTTCACCATGCACTAAATTCCATTGATGATTTTGATGGTGAACATGTCAAATATGTTCTTAGCAGGATTCACAACCAATTTATGTGGCTCGATAGACCACATAAGATTACAAAAGAAGCTATTCATGCAGTCATCAGACTTTGTGCCACCGGTGAGGTTCTAGTATTGAGATCCGTTCCTAAGAATGATATTGAAAGGTTGAGTAATTAAAGATGGGATGGAAGTGCAATGACAGTGAATGATATTAATGATACGACAATTAAATATGCTTCAATGGTTATTGGTTACCAGATATATCATTCTAGCAAGATGAACAACATCCCTGCTGCATCTATTCATACATCTTATGGGATGATAAAGGAAGATATTGATTATGATTTGTCTGAGGCACTGCGAAGTCAACTATTACTGAATCTTGAATCTATCAAGAAGGATAAGAGATTGAAGTTTAAATTTGGACAGTTGATCATTGAGTTATTTTATACTTTCAGAATTGTTTTCCCGGTATCGGTGATGTTCAGTGGTCTAAGGACACCGACACTGCTACAGATGAAGAACAACATTAGAATGTTGGGAAATGGTTTTGACAAGGTTGCATGGAGATATTTTAAATATTTTCAAAAGAAAATGCATGAAAGGGTGATGCAGAGTGGGCAACTAGAAGGTTAGAAGACCCAAAAATCACCCTTCTATGCCTAGTCCAAGGTCTAATACAATCCCACAACTAGGGTTCTACACACTCTGATGACAACCAGTCACAAATTTCACTTCCAAGGGAGGGTTTGGAATGTTTCACAACTAGGATAACTCACCCTAACCTTCCAATCAAGTTTGGAAGTCTCCTTTGTGCACCCGGGTCAAGAAACCCCTATTTAGGCCTAGTTCTAGTAGCCCTGCCAGACCGATATTTCCAACCTTATCCAAAATTATTTCAAAGAAACCTTGGAAAAAGTTATATATTTGAGTACCCTTTTGGATATTACATCTAATCCCAAGATATTGAGGCTTGAATCTACTCCAACACCCCTAAGCACCTACTATCGACACAGACCTAATAGGCCTAATTAGGCTTGTTTTCCAAAGCCACCACTTGAGAATGGGTTTGAAAAAATAAACTCATTGCTTGGAAATGTTCCTTTGTCCTCTAATAGACCAAATAAATCATGAAACCAGTCTCCATACACTCCCTTGGTGACTGTGTGTTCATTCCTCCTTATAGTCTAGACTAAACACATTGTCTGGTTTAGCCTAGGGCTTGGTGGTGACCGCATCAACCCTCACTCCCTTATTCCACCCTTTTGAAATCTCAATTTACACTCCCTTAAATTTTATTTCCAAAAGGCCATTGAATCCCACAATGGAATTTGCAAGTTAGGGCCACATCTTGGGTGAAAGCCTATGAACCAAGGTTTTGAATGACATTTTTTAGGAAACTGACCACTACTCGCTCCAAATGATACCGAATGGAGTCAGACCACTTGCATTAGAACCTAAACTCACACCACTACACAACCAATTCAAAATTTCATGAAATCAAATCCTCTATTAGATCATACTGTACAAAAAACTGCAAGAATTGGGCAAAATTTGAGTTTTATTGTTGCTCAATCCACCAAATCTTTACATATATCATCCAACGCCAACATGGATGATCTTAGAGGCCTAAATAGGGCTTCGGAAAATGGCTATAACTATTTTTAAATGGTTATGGCTATTGGAACCTCTTTTCCACAATCGGTGAAAATGTTGCTTAACAACTTTGAAAAGTTGCTTAGCAACCTTTTACAACTTTGCATTTTGACTAGAGTATGTGCAACATTGTTTTGATATTTATCATACTGAATTAGATGGCGGTAATGGAAAAAGTGGGAGTAGCTAGCGGTAATGGGCGAACTCAAATTTCAAATTCTCAGCAAGGCGGGAACCCTGGTTCCAATGGTGGGAGCGGCCAGATCAAAGCTGCTAGTCCCATAGGCAATAAAGATAAGCCTCCGGACATCCCAGAGGCTGTTGTTGACTTATAGTTTGATGGTACTCTGCCAGAGGAGACAACGGGTTCATCTAGGATTCTAGGGGAAGGGTCCAATGGGGGGCCCATTCCACGTGATGACTCTATTGATAGCGGAAGGGAAAAAAAGAAATGGTCATCCCTTTTTGGAACTAGACCTACTGGTAAATCCTCCCTACCTCCTGTTAAGAATATTTCTGACCCTTCTGGTGGTAAGTTCGCTATCTCTATCCCTGACCAGGTTCTGGACCATAATATCAATAGTATGTTGAACTCCTTGGTAGGGAAATTTATGGGTTCACATCCAAATATTGAAGTTGTAAGGGCTTTTGTCAAACGAAAATGGGTCCTCAAGGGAAATGTTGAAGTATCGGCTTTACCTAAGGGCCTTCTATCTTTTTCTTTTTCATGCGAAGAAGATAAGGTTAAGATTCTATGTGGGATCCCTTGGATGGTAGGAAAGACAGCTCTGGTCCTTAGAAAATGGCATCCAGACCTAAACATGAACGATTCTCTCCTGGTGCAAGTTCCAGTCTGGATAAAGCTACCAAGATTACCTCTTGAATATTGGGCAGAAAGTATTTTCTCTGGAATAGCAAGCTCCTTTGGCGAGTTTCTCTCAATAGACCCAGTCATTGCTTGAAAAAGAAGACTAACTCATGTAAGGTTCTGTGTAGGAGTAGCCCCTGAAGCAGATATGCCGGAACAAATAGATCTAGTTTCGAAGCTGGGAACTTGGAAACAACACATCAAATATGAATTTATCCCTTTTGCATGCTTCCACTATAAAAAAGTAGGTCATTGGGCAAAATCCTGCCCAAACAAGCCAAAGGTGGAACCTAAGCAGCCTAAACCCCATATTGAAAATCAAAAGTTGCCAGAGAAAATGGTGTGGCAAGTTAAAAATCCAGAGAATAAGGAAGAAAATTCTAATCGCTTTAATCCTTTGGGGGAAAAGAAGGAAGTCACCTCAAATTCTATCTCTAGTCCCTCAACCCAGGAAGTAGTGAGAAATGAACCAACCAAAGTCAGCCCCTTGGGTAGAACTCAAAAAAAGGAAATGAAAGATCAGAATGATCCTTCAAATGAGATAGTTGAAGTGGTTGCTGACACTTATGAAGGCAAGAAACTGGAAACAAAAGATTACCAACCTGAGGAAGGAGAGATCCCTAACCCCGAAGAAGAAAGGACTGATTCTTCTCTAGCCATGCCAAGTTTTGAAATTCAAGAAGCCCAAAAATGTGCAATTTTGGGTATGAACCTCTCGGACTTAGAACAGAGCTCAAGAACAGTGAACAATGTTTCAACTGATTCCAGAACTCCTAATGGGGCAATGAAGAAGAAATCGCTAAAATCCTCAACAACATGGAAGCGGCTCCTGTGATAGAAACTGAATGGAAGCAAACAAAATATAGGAATAAGAAAGGATCTACTCCCTCGACTTCTCTACTAAGGAAATCCAGCATAATAGCTCAAGTTGATGTGGGGTATATTTCCTCTTCCCCAGGATGGCCCTCTAACCACAAAGTCAAAGACAAGGAGGCCAGCAAGAACATTATAGATGGAGCCCAAAAGACTCTCAAGGAGCTGGGAATTGGTAAGTAGCTATGAAGATAATCTCTTGGAATATTAGGGGACTCAATAATCCCCATAAACATGATATTATTAGGAATATGATAAGAGATAGTAATCCTGATATTTTTCTAATTCAAGAAACCAAAATGAGTAGAGAAAAAGTTGAATCTTTGAAGTTCTTCAAAAATGGTAATGTCAGTGGTGGCAGTTTCGAAGGTGCTTCAGGAGGCATTGCTACCATCTGGAACCTTAATACTGTTAAAGGTCAGGTCACAATTCAGGACAGTAATTTCTCTTGTATCAAATTTGAGCATTTAAAAGATGGTACTTCATGGGTTCTTACCAACATTTATCCTCCTAATACCTTAAAGGCTAGAAACTCTTTTTGGAAAAAAATCATTCATGCTAGGGACAACTTCAAAAATCTTAGTTGGATGGTTATGGGGGACTTCAACACTCCTTTGAGAGAGGAGGAAAATTTTGGAGGTAGTCCTCCTCAATTGGAAAGTAGGATGGCCCTTATGGATTTTATTAATTCTTAGGCTCTCAATGACTTGGAAATACAGGGTTGTAATTACACTTGGACTAACAGAAGAACTGGTAATGACCTTATCCAAGTGCGACTTGATAGGACTCTCATCTTTGATGACTGGTATAGTCAGTACTTCTATTTTTTGTCAGCCCACATTCGGGTTGGATCTAATCATTTCCCTATCACCTTCATTACTGACTCAATCAATAGAAAGAAAAACTTTCCCTTTAGATTTGAAAAAATGTGGACCCTCCACCCCGAAATCAGAAGAAATATTTAGAAATGGTGGAGCATCCAAGTTGAGGGAATGACTATGTTTAAAGTTGTCAAGAAGCTCAAAAGTGTGAAGGACAATATACGACTCTGGAATAAAACTAATTTTGGAAATATATTTGAGGCTAAGAGTAAAATTCAGGAAGACCTTAAAGAATTACAGGATCAGATCCAGAAGGATGGTTTTAGTATTGTGTCTATTGTTGATGAAAATGAGACTCTCAAAAAATACCATGATATTATTGCGAAAGAGGAAACGTTCTGGAAGCAGAGATAGAGATACATCTGGCTTAAGGAAGGAGATAGGAATACAAGATTCTTCCATATGTCAACTATAAAGCATAAAGCAGTTAATAGGGTGAACAAGCTAGTTGTGGAGAATGGGGAGCTAGTCAAGGAGGATGAAATAAGGAATGAAGCTAAGAGGTATTTCTCGGACCTCCTCAAGAGGGATCATAGTCTGGATGCTAAAGCCCAATCCTCTTTTCTTCAAAACATTCCTTGTCTCATTGATACTCAAAAGAATGCCTCCCTCTCCTCCATTCCCTCTAACTTAGAAATTAAAAATGTTGTTTTCTCCTTTGATGGTAACAAAGTGCCTGGCCCAGACAGTTTCCCAATGTTCTTTTTTCAAGATTTTTGGGAGATTGTTGGAATTGATGTTTCCAATGGGGTTAAGGAATTTTTTGGGGCTAGAAAACTCTTGAAAGAAATCAATGGAACTTTTATTGCTCTCATCCCCAAGACTCAAGGTGCTGATTCTTTGGACAAATTCAGACCTATTAGCCTCTGCAATTCATTTTACAAGATTATTTCCAAGGTCCTTACCTCTAGAATTTTGGCTGTCCTTCCTGCCTTAATTAAACACAAGCAAAATGGGTTTGTTCCTAGAAGACAAATTCTTGACTCCATTATTACGGTCCATGAGAACATTCACTCTCTTGTTAGAGAAAAGAAGCAGGGTCTCATCCTAAAGCTAGATCTCTCCAAAGCCTATGATAGGGTTGACTGGTCTTTACTTCAGAAAATCCTCACTTCTTTTGGGTTCTCCTCTAGAGTTGTCGACCTTTTCTCCCAACTTACCACCTCTACTACTTTTGTTGTTCTTGTGAATGGTTCTCCTTCTACTTTTTTCCAAGCTTCTATTTGTCTTAGGCAAGGAGATCCTATCTCCCCCATCCTCTTCATTATTATGGCCGAATGCTTTGGAAGGACCATGGAAAAAATGGTGTTGCAAGGCTCCTTTAAGGGCCTCCAACCATCCTTTGCTGACCTTATCTATTCCCACCAGTAGTTTGTTGATGACACTATTATTATGGGGGAATCAAGTATTTCAGAAGCTAAAGTTTTGAAGAGCACCCTGTATAAATTTGCCTCTGCTTCGGGTCAGCTTATCAACTGGGCTAAAAGTGAAGTCTTTTTCATTAATATTCCAGAGAGAAGACAAAAGAGGATTACCAGAATCTTGGAGTGTAGGATTGTTGACCTTCCTGCTACCTACCTCGGTCTCCCTATGGGAGTTGTCCCTCCTGATGCCTTCTGGAGTTCTCTAGTGGACAAATTTCATAAAAAACTTGCTGGTTGGAAAGGGGCCCTCTTAAGTGAAGCTGGCAAGCTCCAAATCCTTAAGGCTACTCTTCAAAGTATTCCAATTTATGCACTTAGTCTTTTCAGAATTCCAGTTAAGTATGCTGAAGTAATTGAGAAAATTCAAAGAAGATTCCTATGTTCTGGGGTTGAGGATAAGCAAAGAATGACTTTGGTGGCCTGGGACCAGGTCTGTAGGCCGAAAAGCAAAGGAGGTCTGGGCCTCAGGAGGATTCGTACTTTAAATGAAGCTCTCCTGTCCAAACAAGTCTGGAGAATGTTTCATTCCGATTCTGAATGGTGCAAAATTTGGCAAAGTAATTACTCTCTTTTGTCCTCCTCTCTCTCCTCTTTTATCAATTCGGATCTCAGTATTAATGGATCCCACATTTGGAATCATGCCTCTAAATGTAAAGAAAGTATAGCTAAAGGAGTGATATGGAAACTTGGAAATGGTAGGAAAGTAAAATTTTGGGAGGATCCCTGGCTTTTTGATAAACCTTTAATGTACTTCAATGAATGGGCCCCCCATGCTCCCTCCTATATTAGATCTTTCAGCTCCTTAGTTGCTGAGTACTAGGATGGTAATGAATGGCAGAACATTGAAAGTATCCACCCTAGCCTTTCCAAGCCCAAGATCCATCTGTTTGTGGTATGGCTAAATAATGAAGAGGACTCCCTTATTTGGAAACATGATCCCAAAGGAACTTTATCTATGTCTTCTATGTATTGTGTCCTTTCCCCCCCATCCTATTAACCCTTATTGGTCTAAAGCCTGGATTAAGGGTCTTACCCTCAAAATCAATTTTTTCTTTTGAACTATTCTCCAAAATAAGATCCTGGCCCTTAACAACCTCAAAGGAAAAGGTTTTGCCCTCCCGAATAGATGTGTGCTATGCCTTCAAGAGGAAGAGTCTGTGGACCACCTTGCTCTCCATTGTTCCTTCTCAACCTCTGTTTGGGAAAGCTTCCTCAAGAGCTTTAGTATTGCTTGGATGTTTCCTAATAACATCAAAGATATGTTCTCCTCCTGGAATATTTAATGGGCTAACCCTTTTTTGAGATGTTTGTGGCAGCTCTCTCTTCCTCACATCTTGTGGGGTCTATGGAAAGAAAGAAATAACCGAATCTTCAGGGATGTCTCCCTCAATCAAGATATTGTGTTCTAGAAAATTCAATGGTCTATTTAGGAAAATATAGGGATCATTGAGTGTCCTTGTTACTCGAACAACCCACTGGATTCAAATATCTTAAGGGTATGGAATATGAAGATCACTGATGGTCCTAATCTCAACCATGATAAAAGGCTTGAAGCTAAATGGCAAACTCCTCCTCAAGGTTGGCTCAAAGTTAATTTTGACGGTGCTGGCAAAGGTAACCCAGGTCCTTCAGGTTGTGGAGCTATTTTTAGAGATCATAAAGGAGTTTGCAAGGAAATGGTTGTTGTCCCTATTGGAACCCAAACCAACCATAAAGCTGAAGCAATGGCAGCTCTTCAAGGCATCATCCTAGCCAAAAAATGGAAATTCCCCTATCTATGGATAGAAGGGGATTCAAATAATATAATAAAGTGCCTTAATGGGACTTCAAAACCTTCATGGCTGATTCACAACATAATCACCTCTACTATTGACATTATTAGCACCTTTAAAAAATGCCATATCTCTCACATCTATCGAGAGGCTAACAACTCTGTTGACTGGGCTGCCAATACGACGGTTAAAAGTGAGGCAATTACCACGTGGATGGGTGAATGCGGACTCCCCGAAGATGTCAGACAAATCATTAGTAATGAGCGATATAGAAGCACTCCAAAGACTCTTGATGGACAGGATAATTATGAAAAGTACTGATATGAGTACTTCGAGTTATTTTAATAATGAGAAAATCACTCATTATAACATCAATGCCATAAATTCTCATGCTTTCTGGGTAATTGTTATAGCTCCGAAAAGCTCTCAGTTTAATTAGCCCTGTAAGTTTCAAAATTTGGTTGTGAGTGCAACAACATGGGCGGAAATAGGAGGTGATATGAACCAAATAGCTGTAAAGATTGGAAATAGAAGGAAGAGGTTTGGGGTATCCTGCAAAAAGGTGGTCTCTCGAACTTCATGGAGAGACTCCACGATCAAGATGGTATGGTAACCAGTCTTTTCTGCAAGAACTGGAAGAAGGGCATGTTAAAAATGGGCGATCAAATGGTTGAAATTGACGAAGATTTAATTGCTCAAGACACAGGCCTCACCAGGAAAGGTTGCAACTTCTACAGAGATAGGAAGGTCAGCAGGGAAGCTATTGAAAGGTACCTAGTAACTAAGAAAGAGAAAAAATGACTGGTAAAGTTGAGCAAAACCTACTACCCACCTAGGGCTTTTGCCAAACCCTGGTGAGAGATTCTTTTTGTTTTAATGCATTATATCACTCTAGATGGTAGGTTTACGAAAGTTTATGGGTATCACTTTGTTTTGTTAAATCACTTTAGGCACAATGATAAGGTTAATTTCTCTTATTTCATGCTTTGTTCGATGAATGCATCCCTTAAGGCCTACAAAGAGAATCCTCTGGGTGATACTGCTATGCACCAAGGCCTAATGGTCCTAATTTATGACCATTTAAAGGCCACTCAAATTGCTCGGATGCAGCCTTCTGTGGACTCTAAGGAAGAGATGTCTGATTCTACCTTTTCTGAGGAGGAGGAATCCGATAGTGACTCTTCATCTGATACATAGGATAGTTTTGATGACTTGGATTATGAAAGCAGGAAGAAGAGGAAATACAGAAAAACAAGACCCTCTTCATCCAAGGGCAAAAAGCCTCAAAGCAAACCCCTGATCAGTATCTCTTCGAAAGGGGAGGACTCGGATGATTCTGAGAAGGAGAACCCTAAAGGGCTGCTGAAGAAGAAAACAAAAATCCATACCCAGACCCGGAGAAAGCATAAGAAAAAAGAGGAGACTGACAAGGAACCGGAAGTTGACAAGCAAGCAAGGACCCTGGAAGCTGAGCACAACTTGGAAAATGAGACCATGGAAGAGACTCTCAGGGCTGCCGACACAATTTCCACCCTCCACATCCCCAAAGATGAACAGGTTACCCCTGGAAAAGCTGCTCCCTCATCTGGCCCTCCTCCCAAGGGTTTGCATGGTTTCATGGAAACAATGGAGTGGCTCATTAATGGTTACAAGAAAGTTGTGGATGAATACAAGAAACTCCGTAACAAAGTCTTGATCCTGGAAACCATTAATATTGGGGAGGGGAATACAATGGCCGACTATATTGAGGACCTGAAAAACACCATTGCCAAAGCTGAAGACATCAGAGATGTTTTCAACCCCAGGTTCGAGAAGATTGAAAAGGAGATGCTAGACAGAAAAAGCCTTGCGGACACTAGCGAAAAAACCCTCTCAAACACTATTACCAAAGTTGATAAAATTGAGGAGTGCCTGAAGAACATCGCTGAACAGAGCCTAAGTATCTTGAAGATCTCGGCCAGCAACACCCACACCCTCATCAGTAAGATGGATGACGAAAAGGAAATCCAGGACTTAGAACTAGAAGCTGAAGGAAAAGGGGAAGCTCAAGGTCCTAGAACCCGCACCAGAGGCAAGAGGAAGGAAAAGAAACCAAACAAGGATTTAGAAGACCTGAAAGCTGTCGGGGCCACCTATGACGAGCTGGTGACAAAGGTGGAGGATCTACTAAAGAAAATTGCCGTGTAGCGCTTTCCTTGTTTCTTTGCTATTTTTTTGTTGTTAAGCTATTCTTTCTATTCGCTGGTCTTTTGGCCAGTCTTTATGTTTGCGAACTCTATTGCACTATTCTTCTCAGTGCTTTTTCTCTATCTATGCTGTAAAGGTTTCGGATCCTGAAAACCTATTTTTTAATTAATCAAAACTTTGCATTTTGACCTTTTTTGCTATGCCAAAGTCCCCAATAAAATTTGTAGACATATCCTAGGCCTTAAACTACTCAAAACAACCTATCAACATGCTTCCTACACTACATGAGTCCCATGGCCTAATTTGGTCTCTAGGTTTATAAATGACCTTAGAGCCAATTGGCCTTACAAATGGGTTCTTGATTACATCAAGAGGAATGGGTTCCTTATTACATCAAGAGGATCCAAACTGATCCAACACACCAACGTAGGATCTAAAACCTATTCAATACTCAATAACAAATGGAATCAGGGGGGTGCCCTACACCAAAGGGAAAGGATACCGACACTAATACATTTGACCTCAAATTCCAACGGACAAGGCATTTTGTGATCAAATGTGATTTTTTTTTTAAAATGCCTGATAACGTCAAAATGCCAATGAAGACGCCGACAGCGTTTTCTGACGAAGCTTGTGTTAGTTGGAATTATGATGAACAGAGGCATTATTAAAAAAAAAGAAACGCATGTTCATTTTCAAACCACGCGTGATCGATTGAAATAACTCTCGACTTCCTCTGCCTCTACCAATTCCTTTGTTTCTTTTGCCTCTTCCTCTACCTCTGCAAATCGGGTTCGACATGTCCTTTGCCTCTTTTGCCTCTGCCTCTACAAATTGGGTTGTCTAGTAGGTGATATCGAAGGATTGATTCTGTAGTTTGGAGGGTATCGAACTATTGGAGATGGCGAAATTCCTATAGATTTTTGCATGCCTGTAAATTCCCATGGACTTGCAGGTTGTGTGTTTGAATCATGTAAATTTGGTTGCAAACAAGTTCATTTTAGAGTGTGTGTCTCATAAATTTGAGCTCGTCATCCTATCGGTATGTTCTCATTTATCTATTTTTCTTTACTTTCCTAATGTTGCAGTTCCTAGTTATTGAAAAGTCTTCCAATTATCGATTATGTTAGATAAAGGCTAAAAGTATTGTATAAATTTTTAAAAAATAAGTAAACCCTATTTATTATACTAGAATCAATCTTCTTGCTTGCTTGTAAATGAATGTTTTCCATTTGCTTGCTTGTAAATGAATGTTTATAAAGTAGTGATTGTATGAATTAGAAATATGATTCCTTAGTAAAACTTGCTTTGGAAATACTTGATTCAAATATATAAAATCAATAAAAGATCAGTCCCTTGATTCCTTATTGGTTTCATATCATTTCAAATGAAAAATCCTATGTTTAACCTTAGAGACAGTTTTAATAACTTCTTAATGTAAAAAGACCATCATCTCAAAGGCTTCCATATGAATTGCAATTAAAATGTGACATCTAGTTAGTCTTAATGGATTTAACTTTACTTTGAAAGACCAATAAGACAACTTGAAGTTTTCCAACCAATCCTTCAAACTGATATTCAAACTGAAAATGAATCTTAATTACAACAACATAAGATTGCACAATGAACCAACCTATGTAAATAGATTTATCCAAGGAACTGATCAATCCATTGAAAATATAGATACCATCATGAATGAGAAACACTTGAATCTTTATATTGAAAATAAAATACTTAAACCAGTTGATTTTAGTGCATACCCTCCATCAACTTGGTACTTCCAGACAACGAGTTCATAAGAAAATGCATAGAGATTGTCTTGATAAAAAAACTATAAACTTATGATTTTTGTCTCTCCTAAGAGATCCTCCACATATAGATGAGGATTCGGTTTGAAAAATGAAAGGGCATATCCTTTCATTAAACTAAAATTAACAAAAATCTAACTAGAAACTAACTACCTAAAAACTGCCCTAACAAACTAAAACTATAAAATACAAAGTCACATCTTTAAACATCTTTTGATATCTATGAATTCTCTCCAAGCATATGATCGCACTTCTGAATGTTCTTCAAATATCCCTCTGATTTGTAGGTATCTGCATTGTAGATAATGTCTTTGATGACAATCTCCAAAGTGATGAAGTTTTCCATCTGCTCGATTGTGTCCATCATGTCAAGTACATTAGACTAGGAAATGTTAAGGGAAGCATTGAGAAGACTTTGGTACTCCACAATCCATTTATCCTTATCCTTAATTTGTCCATTCTAATCTTCAATTTCTGGAAAACCATGTTGTACTATTTCCTTACATTCATTAAATTCATTTTGCAATTCTATGTCACAGTTTTCATGCTTTTTCAACAGCTTTTGTATTCCTTTAATGACTTTATCATTTGTATTGGCCATTGTTTTATAATGCAACGCCATTCCTAGTCTATTATAAATTCGGTTGTGAGATATTGCATTATCCATATTCTTTTGATAAAAAACCTAGAAATCTTCAAGGAAACCCTGCAATTTTTCAAATCTCTTAGTCAATAAAATAGAGGTTTTGTTAGCCCTCACACTCTGCATTTCCCTTTTCATCTTTTATTTTCTAGTTGTACTTCCTCACATTTCTTTTTCCACTAAGACCCATCATGGATTTGTGGCACATGTCCTCCTCCTCTTTTTAGTAATTCTTCGTACAATCCCTTGTATTGATCTCTTTCTTTGATCACTTTGACCAATTGTGTTTTATTAAAATTTAAAATATCAATACCCATATTAGTAGTAACAATGGGATCTACTTCACCAAATTTCAATTTCATCATGTGACCAAAGGCTTTATTTGATGGTATGATGAAAGAATAAGTATCTGGTACAATACTGAGAGGGCGGGGGGGTGCGGGTCAATCAATATACTGAAAAATTGATACAAAGTTCCCAAACTCAAATTCAATCACACAAAGTAAATATATCTCAGTCAAGATAAATATTCATAAGAACAATTGACATCAACCGGTTTGACTGTTATGACAACTTAACAACAAACAACTTCAATCTTGTAAACATCAACAATGCTTAATCATATCTCAGCATATTCATCTTTCAATGCTTCTAGTTATCATGACTTATCAAAAGTTAATCAAATCAACAAATAAGATCATAACCACAAAAACATTCACCACTTGACACAAATGTTTCTACGTGGAAAACCCAAATAGGTAAAACCACGATGAGATGAGACTCACAAGGATAGCTATCTAAACTCTTCTGAAGTTTGCCCTGTTAGGAGCCAAGCCTATTAAATCTTTACAATAAGTCTTGTTAAGAACTAATCCCGATTATGAATCACCTAGTTAAGGGATTTACAAATATGCCTTGATGAAAAGCACAATACCCTGTTAGGAGTAACCTCGCGGGAGGATTTAAGAATCCAAGCTAATGGACCACCTTGTAAGAGGATTTAATGAGTAACCAAGCTTGTTAGAGCTTACCCGATTAAGGGATTTCACTTTTGTTGTAATTGTTAGAAAACAACAAGTTTTATTGATCTGTCTGAATAGCACTACATTTGCTTGATCAGATCCTTTTAAGATTCAATCTGCCTTCACTCAAAGTGCAGATCTATTCACTAGTTAGGTAGACACACTCAATAGGTTTCTATCAATCTTGCCAACAACTTTTACAAGCAACTTCATCAACCTTAAATACAAATCAATTAGGTCAGTAACACAACAAAAACCTAATTATCATCATCAAGATTACAAACAAGTCGGTAAAATCTTGACCGTCAAAAATCATGACAATCTCTACACATTCTTCAAGAAAATTCCAACCGCTCCATGATCACCGCTCCATCAGACTTTGTAACTCATCACACACTATGCATTAGATGCAATCCAATTTGCTCCTTCGCTAGACAATAAACAAACGCGCCAAAACAATTTGAACTTATCCTCATACAATGATCACATGTGTCTCCATCATTGCCGCTCATCCGATAATAAACCAACAAACTTGATCGGTTAGGGTTTAATAGCTAATAGGGTTTACCTGTTACATTACATAGAAAGGTTTAACCCTTTACATCGGTTTACCGGTTCAACTCATAAACTCAACATACCGGTTTACAACATCTTCCACAAATCTCTTCTTACTGGTTAGTAGCCAATATAAAAAATAACAATATATGAAATAACATGAATACCATTACCGGTTCAATTGATATCAATGACAACATATCATTAATGCAATCTCTATGCAAAATGCCAACAATCTCCTTCTTTGGCATTGATGGCAATACAAATATCAAGCCTCTGATTGCTCTTGAGATTATTGAATAGGAATCCTGGTTTACATTACTTAGTATTCACCTTGCTTTGTTTGTCTTCAGCCTGCCACTAGTTCACCTAATTAGACACATAATTCTTCTCCTCAATCACATAATTCTTCTCCCCCTTTGACAGAAATGCCAAAGTGAAAGTAAAAACATGTAATTCTGCTCTCACTGTGCATCAACATCATACTGCAATTTGATGCTCCCCCTGTGGAATACATCCACTTCTTCATCAATCCATGTAAGATTCTACAAGTAATTCATGGACTGATGCAATCAACATCATGCTCAACTAACTTCATGAAGAGGGACAACCCCTAATTGACTTCTAAGATAATCAAAAGTGGTCTTAGGCAGAGGTTTGGTAAAGATATCTGCAAGCTATTCCTTGATAGAAATATGCTCCAAGATAACATCTTTACTTTGAACTTTTTCCCTCAAGAAGTGATACTTTATTTCAATGTGCTTAGTCTTTGCATGGAAAACAAGATTTTTAGAAATGTTTATTGCACTTGTATTATCACACAAAATCTTTATTGGTTCTGAGATTTTCATCTTCAAAACTTCCAAAATGTGCCTCATCCACATAGCTTGTGTGCAATTCATATAAGTTGCTACATACTCATCTTCAACAGTAGATTGTGAAGTACAACTCTGATTTTTACTACTCCATGAAACTAGCCTTTCTCCTAGAAAGAATGCTCCACCGATAGTACTCTTCCGGTCATCAATATTTCCTTCCCAATCAACATCTGTGTATGATTTCAAATCAAAATTTCCACCATATGGATACCATAACCCATAGCCAATAGTACCTTTCAGATATCTAAAAATTCTTTTGGCTGCCATCAGATGTGCCTCCTTTGGATTCTTCTGAAATCTAGCAACAATACCAACTGCATGGGCAATATCCGGTTGACTGTGAACAACAAAGTGTAATTTTACAATCATTGACCTATATTCCTTTTCATCTATAAACTTAGATGCATCTTCCTTGGACAACTTACAACGTGTAACCATTGGGGTTCCAATTGGTTTACAATCACTCATATCAAAAGTCTTCAAAACCTCTTTCACATACTTGGATTGAGCTATGAAAATACCATTCTTCATTTGATGTATCTACAAGCCTATGAAATTTTTTATTTCCCCTACTAGTGACATCTCAAACTCATTGTTCATTTCATCTGCAAAACAATTACTCATGTCATCATTACCTCCAAATATAATGTCATCAACAAATACTTCACTGACCAGTATTTCATCTCCTTCAGACTTGAGATAAATGTTGCTATCATCATTGGTTCTAGCAAAGCCTATCTTCATCAGATGAGTATGAAGTCATTCATACCATGCTCTGGGTGACTGCTTTAATCCATACAAAGCTTTATGCAATTTGCATACCATGTCTTCCTTATCTGTCAATGCATAACCATCAGGCTGCTCTATATAAACCTCTTCTTCCAATATCCCATTCAAAAATGTAGACTTAACATCCATCTGGTATACCTTGAAGTTCTTGTGAGCTACAAATGCAAATAATGCTATGACACCTTCTAGTCTTGCTACTGGTGCAAAAGTTTCTCCATAATCTTCTCCTTCTTCTTGCACATAACCTTTGCATACTAATCTTGCCTTGTTGCAAACTACAATACCATCTACATTTAACTTGTTTCTGAATACCCATTTAGTACATATAACATTCTTGTTTACCGATCGGGGTACTAGGGTCCAAGTGTTGTTCTTCTCAATTTGATCCAACTCCTCCTCCATAGCTTTAACCCAATGATCATCACCAAATGCCTCCTTAGAAATTCTAGGTTCAAAGGTGGAGATCATGCAAGAGTTCTCTCTTATTCTCCTTCTAGTTAGTACTCCAGCATCCTTATCCCCAATAATCTATTTAGGATTGTGATTTAGTCTCACATACCTAGGAATAACATGATCATTCTCTTCAGGTTCAACTTCTTCATTATCATCTTCTTCTGCATTTATTTGTTCCGATTGAACAAGTACATCAAGATTTTCTTTACCGGTTTCTGATTTAATAGTTTCAGGTTCCAAAAGCAAAATGCAGGGATCTCCATCCTTCTTCTTAGAACTAGTTTCTTCTGAAACTTTAGGACATTCATCTACATGAACATCAACACTCTCAACAATTTTTTGTGTCCAGTTGTTGAAGTATTTATAGGCCTTACTCTTGGTGGAATAGACAAGAAATATGCCTTCATCACTCTTAGCTTCAAACTTGCTTATGTAATCACCTCTTTTAATAAAACTTTTTCTTCCAAATATCTTAAAATAGCTAACATCAGGTGATCTCCCATACCAGTATTCATAAGGGGTCTTGTCCTTACCTCTTTTCACCATAACTTGGTTCATTGTGTAAACAGCTATACTTACAACTTCTTTCCAAAATGTTTTTGCTACACCTCCTTATATCAACATATTCCTAGCAGCTTCAACCATTGACTAGTTGTTTCTCTCTGCTATACCATTCTGTTGTGGTGTCCTTGGTGCAGGAAGCTACCGCTTTATACCATTCTCATCATAATACTTAGTGAATTCCTCAAAAGTAAATTCACCCCCTTGATTTGTTCTCAAACATTTTATCTTTTTACCACTCCCTTTCCCAGCTAAGGCCCTGAATTCCTTGAATTTACCAATAGCTTCATTCTTATCCTTCAAGAATGTGACCCACATCATCCTTGAACAATCATCAGTGAAGATCATGAAATATCTGTCACCTTGAATGGTTCTTGTTCTTATTGGTCCACATAGATCTGTATGAACCAATTCTAACAAGTGCTCCACTGAGAAGGACTTGCTCTTGAAAGTTGAAGAAGTCATCTTTCCTAATTGATATTCTTTACAAAGAGAATTAACCGGTTTGTCTAGCTGAGGTAGACCTCTTATTGTCTTAGACTTGCTTAAATTAACAATATTGTCAAAATTTATATGACAAAATCTTCTATGCCAAAGCTATCTATCATCTATTTTTGCAATCAAACAATTGCTAACTTTAGGATTAAAATAAAATAGATTACCTCTGGTCTGTTTTCCAGTTGCAATCAATTCACCTTTGTTGTCAAAGATTTTGCACGTACCATTTCTAAACTCCAGTGGATATCCTCTGTCATTAAGTTGTGCCACACTCAAAAGATTGTGCTTTAGGCCTTTAACCCAATAGACATCATTAGGAATTCTCTTCCAATTAAGAGAAATAACACCCTTACCTTTAACCATACAGGGTGAGTCATTGCCAAATATGACAACACCGCCATCAAATTCCTTTAGGGAAATAAATTTGCTCCGATCACTGGTCATGTGATGTGAACAACCACTATCAATGATCCAATCATTAGAGTTGTCCATGCTGAATACTAGTGCCTTTTGATATGATGTTTCTTCCTTAATAGCTACAAACACAACATCTTCACTAGCATCATCATCAGATTCTTCATCAGTAATACCACTGTCAATAGCTACAAGACAATCTCTCTTGCCTTTACCCTTATACTTCTTAAATTTGTCTCTCTTGTAATCATTTTCACCATTAGGGCAATTAGCTACTATATGACCAATCTCGTTGCATGCAAAACATTTTAAAGGTAGCTTACCTCTATATTTACCAGTGCCTCTAGGCAGTCATTTTGCCAACAATGCTTCAAGTTCCACTAAGCTGTCTTCATCATCAACATCTCTGCTAGATCTAGATTCATAACCATGGTCGGTATCTCTACTTCTTCTCACAGATTGGTTAGAGACAAAAGCTCTAAATGCAGATTTTGATTTTTGTACACTACCATCATAGCCATTTAATTCAAAGGCAGTAAGTTTGCCAATAATAGAGTCAAGAGTTACCTTTGTCTTTTCAATGGATTTCAGCTCCTGAATAGCTGCAACTTGGATAGCATAGACCGATAGCAGGGTTTTTAGTACCTTATTGATTATGTGGCATCATCCACTTTCCCTCGCGCACTCTTTATTTCACCAACTATCTCTTTAATCATTTGACCATACTACTGGATATTCTCACCTTAAGACATTCTCATGTCGTCAAGTTTTTGCCACACTTCATATGTAGTTTCAAGACCATGAACATCTACATATTCAACATCAGACAGGGAACTGATAATAGCCTCTAACGCTTGGTGATTTTCTTGTTGTTCTTTCTTCTGATCATTAGTTAGGATTCTAGTAGGTGTAATATACTTAGTTCCTATATGATCCCAATACTGACTACCAAGACTCTTAATGTAAATCTTCATTCTATCACTCCATATTCTATAGTTATCTTTGTTGAACTTTGGACCTTCTTTCTTCATCATGATCTACAAGATCTTTTCCTCAAGCTGTTAGGCTTTTGGATAAAGAGGACCTGAGATGCTCTGATACCAATTTATGGTATGATGAAAGAATAAGTATCAAGTAGAATACTGAGAGGGGGGGGGGGGGGGGTGAATCGGTATACTGAAAAACTGATACAAATTTCCCAAACTCAAATTCAATCACACAAAGTAAACATATCTCAATCAAGATCAATATTCATAAGATTACTTGACATCAACCGATTTGACTGTTATGACAACTTAACAGTAAACTACTTCAATATTGTAAATATTAACAATGCTTAATCATATGTCAACATATCCATCTCTCAATGCTTCTAGTTATCATGCCTTATTAGAAGTTAATCAAATCAACAAATAAGATCATAACCACAAATACATTCACCACTTGACATAAATGTTTATACGTGGAAAACCCAAGTAGGTAAAAACCACGGTGAGATGAGACTCACAAGGATAGCTATCTGAACTCTTCTGAAGTTCTCCCTGTTAGGAGCCAAGCCTATTAAAGCTTCACAATAAGTCCTATTAAGAACTAATTCTGATTAGGAATCACCTGGTTAAGGGATTTACAAATATGCCTTGATGAAAAGCACAATACCCTGTTAGGAGTAACCTCGTTGGAGGATTTAAGAATCCAAGCTAATGGATCGCCTTGTTAGAGGATTTAATGAGTAACCAATCTTGTTAGAGCTTACCCGGTTAAGGGATTTCACTTCTGCTGTAATTGTTACAAAACAACATGTTTTCTCAATCTATCTGAATAACACTACATTTGCTTGATTAGATCCTTTTAAGTTTCAATCTACCTTCAATCAATGTGCAGATACATTCACTGGTTAGGCAACTACACACTCAATAGGTTTTTGCCAATCTTTGCAATGAATTTTATAAGCAACTTCATCGACCTTAAATACAAATCAATTAGGTTGGTAACACAACAAAAACCTAATTCTCATCATCAAGTTTACAAACAAGTTGGTACAATCTTGACCGTTAGAAATCATGACAATCTCTTCACATTCTTCAACAAAATTCCAACCGCTCCATGATCACCGCTCCATCGGACTTTGTAACTCATCACGTGTTGTGCAATAGATGCAATCCACTTTGGGCCTTCTCTAGACAATAAACAAACGCGCCAAAACAATTTGAACTTATCCTCATACAATGATCACACGTGTCTCCATCATTACCGCTCATCCAATAATAAACCAACAAACTTGATCCGTTAGGGTTTAACAACTGATAGGGTTTACCGCTTACATTGCATAGAAAGGTTTAACCCTTTACACCGGTTTACCAGTTCAACTTAGAAACTTAACATACTAGTTTACAACATCTTCCACAAATCTCTTCTTATCGGTTACTAGCCAATATAAAAAACAACAATATCAGCGATAACATGAATACCATTACTAGTTCAATTGACATCAATGACAACATATAATTAATGCAATCTCTATGCAAAATGCCAACATTATAGACATCAATGATTTTTGGCCTCTTTTTGGAGGGTAAAGAGCCCATAAAAGAAAAACCTCTTCATTCTGGTCAAATCTAGAGCCGACATACACATCATTTACCCCCCGAGTATCCAATTTAAAATCCTTATTCTTATAATGTAACATGCTATCAAAAATAAATGATGCACTCATGTCCCATCCTGGAAAGATGATGATGCCTGCTTCACTAAGAAGTTTCTTTCCCTTTGAGGGGTTATAGTAGTCAATTCTAAACTAGTTTCTTCCTTTAGTTTCCCCAACAATTCTAATTCTTTTTCAGGGGTTACATTTGGGATAGAGTCTCTCAGTTTTTTCCCTTTGAAATTATATAAAAAATGATTTAAATTCTTTTGACTTAATAAAAACATCATCAGACAGAAAGACAGAATACTCATCGTATCTTGCATCACTATGGATGTTCAGCCTGGCAAAAATTTGCTCTTGCAAGTCTGGCTCTTGTGCTGTGTCTAGTGCTTGATGCCTAGATACCACCTCAACTTGTTCGAACTCACCTTCACTCTCTTCTTCTTTAGTTTCCATTTCTTGCAATCTCTTTTTCTTTTCTTCCAATTTTTTATTTAATTCATCAATGACCATCTGGGCCTCTTCCTCCTCCATGTTTCTAAACATATCCTCTACTTCCAAGTAAACATGAATATAATCTCCTAGATTTTTACTTTTCTTGCAATTGTGAATATATCCCTCAGGGTCATAATTGATCCTAGTAGCATATTTGAACAAATTGTATTCTTCAATCAATTATCTATCAATGGCTTCATAAGCCTTTATTGATACAATGGCAAAATCCCCAAAACTAGGAGTCCCAGGAAGGAAAGTCTTCTTATGCATACCTCCAAAATATTTGGCATTCAAAACACTTAACCGTGTCACAATCTCCAGATAAAAAATGATGTCTGGTACAAGTTTTGGCAACATATATGGTGTTCCTTCAAAACCATAAATCCTGAAGCATGTAAAATCCTTGTGAACAAACCAATCGCCCCAGTTGTCATTGATAATACCTCTTTCATCAAAAACAATAGGTGTAAGAAATATTTTAACTTCAGTGGAAATAGATCCTTCACACGGGACACCATACATCTGGTATCATGGCTTTACTATTAGTTCTTCAAACTTGATGTAGTTTGATTTCACATATCGTGAATCCCAAACTGATGTCCACATTTGTACTAGTTATTTCTTTACCTACTTTGTCCATTGTGTTCAATTTTAAATTCATTGGCCACATACCCCTAAATCTTCCATAAAATCAAATGCATTAACAACGCGTAAAACTTGAAAGTGGGCTCCCTATTATCTCAGAGGTTCAAGAAACCTTCATGCAATTTTTATACAACATAAGTAGCATAATCAAAGGGTCTTGGCTCATACATTTGTTAGGATAAGATAACCGGTGAACAACTAAGAAGTGGTGGGGGGGGGGTGAATCAGTTGTTAACATATTATATCAATTAAACCACTTTACAACCTTTAACCAGATCACATAAATATTAAGTACCAAAATAGCATAACCAAATACCGATAGGCAATAAAACTTAAGAATGAATAAATAATCAACACAATGCAACCATACCACATAACACCATGATTTGTATGTGGAAAACTCGAAAAAGGAAAAACCACGGTGGGAAGTCTACCCACAGTCAGATGATACTTTTGCAAAAAGTATGTGATACAATGAGGGGCCTACACATGCAGGAAGGCACACTGCCTAGAGCGTACTTCTCATTACAAAAGAGTCTCACTGACTGCAAAGAGGTTATAATCACCTCAAGATAAATTGACAACAATCCAGAATAATGAACTGCCACAGATAGCATCTACCATGCCTGATTACAGTCCTGGTTAAACTCAATACTAGAGGCCTTTGACCTCTTCCTTAATCCCAATTCAATCACCTATGATTGACCAAAACTCCTTCACATATGATATTACATTTCATGACCATGAACATATTATTTATAATGAGATCTTACATCAATTTATACCAACCCAAGGCCTAAACCAATTAGGTCGGACACCTAAAAGATATTACAATAAGATCATTACATACATCCATATTACAATGATGTTCCATGTCGTCTTAAGACTAGAACAACAATAACCGATCCATAAATCATCCTAGTAATGTGTAGAGAACACGTTAACATGATACCGATCCATAACCTAGATAGGTACCAGACCTAATCTGGGTCCACCACGCCAAAGCAATGTCTTCAATTAGTTGAGGAACGATCAAAGAACATCTTCAGCATCCTGAAATCCATCTAGAAGCCACACCAACACCACTTATGCATTTTGCCAAGATTTCTTAGTGAAAGCTCTGCCGATTAAACCTTAAACCCATGCTAGTAAGGGTTTACAAGAGTGTGTGATAGAATCCAATTACCAAGTCAGTACCAACTGACCAAAACATGCTCCAAAAGCATGTAACACATAAAATCAATCATACTCCATTGATCCAAATATTTCAGAAGTGTCCAACAAATAGTCTCTTCTGTCGGTAACACTAGATCTTCTACCGGTAACCAAGTCGGTAAGCAACCATAACAACTAGTGTTGACATCAATGATAAAACCTCAATGCAACACATAATCAATTCATCCATATTGCCAACAATATCCCCCTTTGGCATTGATGGCAACACTAGATGTGAAAAACATCTAAGTACCAAGAAATGCCAAACAAGTCTCCCCCTGTGGAAGACAACCAACAATCTCCTGAATATCAATAACTCTCCCCCTGTGAATGATATCTATGAATTTATTTTTCACATCACTATCTCTCTCCCTTTGACATCAATGCCAGAAATATGACAAAAATATCAAAGAAAGAATGTAAACCTCTGAATCTCAAAGCTGACTACTCCCCTTGAGTAGTAACACCACTCATCAATGCCAGAATGAATAATATCTCTGATAATGCATGCCAGACTGATGACAAAATGCATCAATCAAGTTTCTGCTGGAGGGGCAAAAACCCCTAACCTGTCTCTCAAATACACAAATGATTTCTTAGACAACGCTTTAGTGAATATATCTACAATCTTCTCTTTAGTGTTCACATAAACCAATTTGACTTCCTTTCCTTCTACCTTGTCCTTAAAAAAGTTATACTTTATTGATATATGCTTAGTCTTAGAGTGAAATATCGGATTTTTAGACATGTCAATAGCTGCAGAAATATCACAGTAGATAACTACCAGTTCACTATAATTTACCTTGATATCCTTCAATATTTGCTTCATCCATAAGAATTGAGTGCAATTAGTTGCTGTTGCAACATACTCAACTTCTGCAATAGATAAATAAATGCATGTCTATTTTTTGTTGATCCATGAAACCAATTTCTTTCCAAGAAAGAAAGCTCCACCAGAAGTGCTCTTCCTGCCATCAGTATCTCCTGCCCAATCTGAATCATTATATGCACATAAAGTGAAATCATCATCTCTAGAATATCATAAGCCATATTTTGTTGTTCCTTGCAAATACCAGAATATCCTTTTGACTGCACATTCATGATTTTCTTTAGGATTACTTTTATATCCTGAAACAATACTTACTTCATTCATAATATCTGGTCTAGTCTGAGTTAGGTATAACAAGCCACCAATCATAGACTTATACCTTGTTGGATTTACCAGTGCAGATATATCTTTGGTAGATAATTTCTCACTTGTCACCATAGGAGCACTTACCGGTTTGGAATTATCCATAGCAAACTTCTTCAAAAATTCCCTCAGATACTTGGTTTGACAGATAAAAATGCCTTTGTCAGTTTGAGTAATATGCAAACCTAAGAAAAATCTCATCTCACCAATCATGGACATTTCAAATTCATTCTTCATATTATTAGAAAATTCCATGCACAATTTATCTGCTCCTCCAAAAATGATATCATCAACAATTACTTCAATAATCAGAATATCATCATCAATGATCTTATAATATAAATTACTATCAGCACCACCTTTAGTAAAACCACGCTTCAAAAGATATTTATCCAACCTTGCATACCAAACTCTAGGAGCTTTTTTCAATCCATATAATGTTGGAATTACACACTCCAATGAGAATTGTAGATGATTGAAGGTATTGTCATTGATGGAAACGTTTAAATCCTATGGTACTAGAAGGAACCGACACCGACAAACTCTACACCGATAGATAGTTCATCGACACCCCAGCCGATAGTATTTTGATTATTGTATTTTGTATTTAATTGCAATATCTTTTTGTAAACCAACAAGGCGTATTGTAATAATACTCATATATAAGTATGAGATCTTGTAGATCTTTTAATATGTGGACATGGGAAGATTATTGCAGAAGTAATGTGCAAATATTAAGGCAGATTTTGGAGTAAGGTTTAAGGTTATTGTATGAGCTTAAACCAGTACTGAACTTGGCATAGCAGATGATGAACTAAAGCAGTACATTATATTGGATTTGCATAATCCATTTTGTAAGTTAGTGAGACTTAATTTAGTAACTAAGCAGTGAGATTTAGGCAGTTGGCCTTCCTGCATGTGTAGGCCCCTATTGTAAGTAATATCCATTTATTGGCTAGTGAGTGAATATTGTGGGTCACAAATCCCACCGAGTATTTTCCCGCACCGGGTTTCCTCTTTAAAAATCTTGTGTTATGGTGTGCTTTCTATGTTGTGTTTATTGTTCATATTTATTGCATTAATTCTTGTTTACTGGTACACTATTTTGGAATGCAATTTATTTAATAAGGTTAGAAAATTTGTTAACTAGTTAGATACTGGTTCACCCCCCCCTCTCAGTATCTTTGGAAATCCTAACAATTGGTATCAAAGCCTTGTACTCTATTTTTAGAAGCCTAATAGCTTGAGGAAGATTCTGACACCGGTATAGATGGAAAGTTTGAGAAAGCAATTGGAAACAACTCTTTCAGATTATGATGTAGAAAAGTTAAAAAATATCGAACTTGAAGATGATCTGAAGATTGCACAGGAACTCATTCAAGGACTTCAAGAGAATCTTACTATTGCTGAAAAAAAAAGAAGAGAACTTCATGAGAAGATATAGAGTGATGATGATGAAAAGGAAACTCTTAATGATCTTGTGAGCAAGATGAGGCAAGAAAACATGACCTTGAGGAATGAGATGCAAGATATGACTATGAAGTTTTGAAAAGACATTGAAGATAGAAAGAAGAATGAAGATGACTTGACTAGAAGACTCAATGATGCTGGAACTGAAAATCTAAGACTTAGTCATGAAAATGATATGTTGAAGATAGATCTGATCCATATGGAAAATGATAAAACTAAAATTATGAGACAGAAGGATTTCTTGGAAAATGAGTTGGCTACTACAAATCAACACAAAGAGAATTTCAAGAAAAGTTCAGAGGAATTTGATAACATGCTGAAAAATCAGAAACCTAATGGAGACACTAATGGAATTCACTTTGAAGTTGGTGAAAGCTTCGGTACTGCAAACAATCATGATCAGAGTAAACAGGTAAGACAACCTAATGCCTACAAATTTAATGGGAAATGCTTTAACTATAATAAGTATGGTCATAGAGAAAATCAGTGTAGATCTAGAAACTATCAGAACACTAATGCACCCTTCGGTTATTATTCTAAATGCAACAAAATTGGTCATAATTCAGAAAGTTGCAGAATGAATGTAAGATGTTATGTTTGTGGAAGATTTGGACACTTATCTAATCAATGCAGAACACATACCAGCATAGGATATGGAAAGGCTATTCAGAAAAACAATGTGACTTGTTATGCTTGTAACAAGATTGGACATATTGCAAAATTTTATAGAAGTAAGGCGTCACCGACAAATAATAAAGGACTCAGTTTGAAAGGTAAAGAGAAGGTTGATGAGGTAAAGCAAGAATTTTCAAAACAATGGATTAGAAAGAGAGATCAGAATGTTGATGAGACTATTCCTTCACCGGTAGAACAAAGTATCACTCCACCGGTAGGAGATTCTTCATCTAACTGAAAAGAAACCTTTTGGGGGTATGGTAACTAATTGAAAATCATGCTAGTTTACCCTCAGTTGATGGTAAGAAGATGAATTGCTTCTTTACCGGTAGATGTGTTAAGTTTCACTTAACCGGTAGGCATTTATTGTGGTAGTTGAAGGAAAAGACATTATAAAGCAAGTGTTTTTCACTCTTTTTCACTCACCAAGCATTTAAATTTCCTAAGAGCATGAAAAACCCAAGCGAAGGCCTCCACAACAAGAAGTGAAGAAAAATCTTTCAAGCATCCAAACCTAAAGGCAGATTAAGGTATTTATCAATGGCTTCCTCTTTTGCTCCTCAATTCATTGCAAACCCTACTGTTGTTCAAGTCGTTAAATGCCCTAGGCTCATATTCAAGATAATACCTGAAGTAGTGAAGCAGGATGATACCCTAGGTGCATTCTCTAAAATCCCTAAAGGAGTTGCATATGCTGAAGATCCTAGGATATACATACATTGTCATATTAAGGAACTAGGTGCTGATAAAATCATGAATATGTATAAGACTATCATTTGTGATGAGAATGGTGTTGTAAAACCGAAACATAAGATCATAGAAACCCTAGGTTTTGTGTAAATACTTGATATTCCAGATTTCTCTAAGGAGGTTGTGAGGATTGTACTTAGTAGAGTTCATGGAGAATTCTTTTGTCTTGATTCTATCCATAAGATCACTAGAGAAGCAGTAAAGGTAGTGACTAGCTTACCTTCCACCAGTAGCAGGCCTGACGAAACTAAGAAAGTTTTAAATAACACTATGATGACATTAACTGGTGCAACCCATGACAATAGATCCTCGAGAGTCAATGATGTGAAAGACATAAATGTCAGATTCATTAGCATGATACTAGGATACAAAACTACACATGCTAACAGATTAAACTCTATTTCTAGTCTATGTATCAAGAGTTCTTATGATATGGTGAATAGTAATGCTAAGATAGATATATGTGAATGGTTGAAGGATGAATTGATTGACTAGTTGAAGAAAATTAAAGGTGATAAGAAAGGTACTTTCAAATTTGGTAATCTACTTGTGTGCCTAATGCTATATATTACAAAGGAAGTTCCCGGTATAGGTAGGAAAGAATTTGGTTTTGACATACCGGTAGGTAAACAACTAATGGATATCTTTACCGGTATGGGAATAGACAGAGAAAACAATATAATTGAATATTTCCAAGCATTTAAGGATAGAATGAAAACAAGGGAAAGGCTACCTCAGAACATTGTTGACAAATATCAGAAAGAAATTTGTTTTGTTATTAAGAAAGATGAAATCTGGATGGAGGCAGTGGTTCCTAGAATTGTTTGGGTGACAAAAATGGGTTATGAGGCTGATGTAAACATAATTGAGACATATGCCAAATCCCTACTTGAAGCCCCTAGAGAACCTACAAAGAAAATATTTGGTAGTGCTGAAACCATTGAGAGCAAAGTACAAACACCTAAACAAAGGAAGAAAAGAGAGCAATATATCAGGAAAGCAACTAAACAGGTGAAAGAGATCAGGGAAAATGTATTGAACATCACCAGTATTAAGGAAAGTGATTTGGAAGGGTTACAACCGGAAGCTCACCTCTCACTGGTTGGAACTTCATCTGATAGTGAAATACCAACTATGTTTAAAAGAGTAGAAAGGAAAAGAAAACCTTCATCGACACCCTCTACTACACCAAAGAAAACAAGAAGGAAACAATAGGTAGTAAGGCCGCCAACAAAGAAAATGACACCAAGGAAGAAGAAAGAAAAACAAGTTATCCCTCATTTAGAAAATCTTTTGAATGAAATAACGGATGATGGAAACTTGTCTAATGTTAGTAAATTGTATGATACTTATACAAATGAGGAAAAGGAAAGCATAGAAAATAGTGTCATTCTACACCTAGATATCTATAAGAAATTTTTGATAGAGGTTGTAGATGATTTGGCCAGTGACTTGTATAGATGACTTGATGCCAAGAGACTAGCTATTATGGAATTGGATAAGAAAATAAAAGTTGAAAAGCTACTTGTTGTACACCCTGTTAAATCAGCAAAACAAATTGATGAGTTAATAAGTGAAGCTAATAGGACAATATTTTCTAGTGGTCACTGGCATGTATCTTTAATGGCAGACAGATTTAATGAAATCATTGAAGAGATAACAGATAAATGGGATATCTTCTTTGTGGAGAAAGAGAAGCAAGAAGAACTCAATAGACCCAAAACTTTCAAGGTCTATCAAAAGGATAAGGACAAAGGTAAAGGAAAGGCAGGTGGACTACCCAGCATAAAAGTAATAGACAATTCACCACCACCTCCTTCTATTACTCCACCGGTTGAAACTGTTGACACACCGACAACTAAGGATATGGAGACTACACATGAGGATACAAATCTTGATTCTAAAGTTTTATACACAATGAATATTGATACACAAGAGGTTAATATTGTGGCTGATAAGGAAACCATAGGTGAGAAGAAAGACGTGGATACTGAGCCACCAGTTGACAATATTGTAGTTGAAACACCAGCTGATAATGTTGAGATTGGGGTTGAGACACAACTTGAGCAAACTGAACAATTAGTTGATCCCCTGGTTACTGGAATGGATACTGACAATACCATTAATACCAACATTGAAAAACCTACAGAGTTAGAGCAACCGACTGATAACACAGAGAAACCAGTTGACATACTGATAGTGGATAGTATCGAGGTGCATACTGAGAAACCAATAGTGAATATCACTGAGACATCATCAGAGAAACCGGCAGTTGAGAGCACAGTGAAACCCACTGATGCACAGGTTGAGAAATAGGAAGAGAAAAAGGTTAAGTCATAGGTTCATGCAGAGACAGTGCCACCGGAAACAACTAAGATGCCTAAGCCTTTGTTGATAGAAATGCATACACAAACTGACCTACCAGAGGTCAATACAAGTAAATAGGTTACTCACACCGGCAAAATGCAGATTGTTAAGGTAGTTGGACAATCATCTGGTTCTTCCATGACAAAATTCAGACCAACTAATGTTACAGAGGTATTATTGGATTCAATTAAAAAAATCACATAGTGTAATGCACTAGCATATAAGGCCATTGATGATACCATTCCTATTCTAAAATTTATTGCACCCAAGTGCAATGTGGACAATAAAGATTCTTTAAGTCAATTAGACACATTGTCTAAGTATATCACCGGTAACATATTGACATTGGAAGAAATAAATGAGGAGACATTTAGAGAGAAAATGAATAAGGAAAAAGATAAATTCTTTGATGAGACACTAAAGAAGTGCATGGGACACATTGACACCCTCCTACCAGTACTAAGCAAAACAATAATGGAGTTTAAGGAGTTGTACAGAGACACATGCAAGACTAACATATTGACAGTGGATATAGACAAGAAGACCAGTAATGTGCAAAAAGAAATAAATGATATAGCTGACAACATCATTGGTTCACCAGAACCAATATTAGTTATTGAACACGAGATAGCTGAATTTGAGGAAAAACTTGAAAAATTGGAGAAGGAAATGGAAAGAATAAAAGGAAAGGCAAAAGATCTAAAATGCAGATTCGGTCCCAAATTGGATTACCTCATCTCTTTGAGGAAAGAGATATCAAAGGCACTTGTTCAAGGAATGAAGACACCAGAAGAGAAAATGCATCACCTCACCGGTACCATTCAAAGAACAAAGGCAACATTGAAGGACAATGATAGGTTCACTAAGAGCCTGAATTTTGTATTAACAGACCTTTTTCAGATTGTAACCAACCGGTTATAGGGTTCTAGCTGATAACTACACTCAATTGACATTTTGACAACCTTTGTCATTGATGCCAAAGGGGGAGTAGTAGAGACAAGAAAAATCCAATGACTTAGAGATCATCTGCTCAGGGGGAGGACACAATTTTGGTAAGATTTTTGGACTTTAATTTTTGGATACAATTTTGAATTTTTCTCATGGGTGTTGCCATCAATGCCAAAGGGGGAGATTGTTGGCATTGCAAACTCCAATGAGAATAGTAGATGATTGAAGGTAATATAATTGATGGCAACCTTGCAATCCTATGGCATCATCAGGAACCAACATCGACAAACTCTACACCGACAAATAGTTCACCGACAACGACAAAGATGATTACCGCCACCCTAGCCAACATGATTTTGAGTATTGTATTTTGGATTTATTTGTAATATATTTTTGTAAGCCGACAAGGCGTATTATAATAAGACTCATATATAAGTAAGATATCTTGTAGATCATTCAAGATTCAGACATGGGAAGATTATTGTAGAAGTAATGTGCAAATATTAAGTTAGATTTTGGACTAAGGTTTATGGTTATTGTATGAGCTTAAACCGGTACTGAACCTGGCATAGTAGATGCTGAACTAAAGCAGTACATTATATTGGATTTGCATAATCCATTTTGTAAGTCAATGAGACTTCCTTTTGTAATTAAGCAGTGAGATTTAGGCAGATTGCCTTCCTGCATGTGCATGCCCCTATTGTAAGTAATATCCATTCATTGGCCAGTGAGTGAATATTGTGGGTCACAAATCCCACCGAGGTTTTTCCCACACTGGGTTTCCTCGTTAAAAATCTTGTGTGGTGTGATTTCTATGTTGTTTTTATTGTTCATATTTACTGCATTAATTCTTGTTTATCGGTACACTATTTTGGAATGCAATTTATTTAATAAGGTTAGAAAATATGTTAACCGGTTAGATACTGATTCACCCCCCCTCTCAGTATATTTGGGAATCCTAACATATAAAGCTTTCTTCAGTCTGCAAACCATATCTTTATCATCTGTCAGTAAAAATCCATCAGGTTGCTCAATGTATACTTCTTCCTCAAGTTCACCATTCAAAAATGCAGATTTAACATCAATTTGATAGACCTTATAGTTTTTATAAGCTGCATAGGTAAGAAATAGTTTAACTTCAATTCTAGCTATAGGTGCAAATATCTCACCATAATCAATTCCTTCCATTTGAGAATATCCTTTACAAACCAATCTATCATTAT
This sequence comes from Cryptomeria japonica, assembly GCF_030272615.1. Lineage (NCBI taxonomy): Eukaryota > Viridiplantae > Streptophyta > Pinopsida > Cupressales > Cupressaceae > Cryptomeria > Cryptomeria japonica. The sequence goes on from NC_081405.1 coordinate 74,855,750, forward strand.
TTCTTACAACTTGACCATCCTCATTCAATTTATTCCTAAAAACCCATTTAGTTCCAATAACATTCTTATTTTTAGGTGGAGGAACTAAAGTCCAAGTCTCATTCTTTTCTATCTAGTCTAATTCATCTTCCATAGCCTTTAACCAAAGTTTATCATTACAAGCTTCAATAACAGATGTCATTTCAATTTGAGAAATAAGACATACCTCTTCATTTGCCAGTTTTCTTCTTGTCAAAACTCCCTTGTTCCTATCTCCAATGATTTGATCTTCAGAATGATTTAATCTTACATACCTTGGTGTTTTCTGAACTTTAGGTTCACTGCTCTGATAATCAGTCACAATTGAATTTCCTGATTGTACTGGTGTAACTATCTCATTTTCTTTTATCGGTTAAGGCATTGTTAGTTCAATTATGATCATTTCCACTGCCAGTTCCCTGTCATATGATATATATTGATTTCTATTTTGCTCATCCACTTTCACATTAGCACTCTCCACAATTTTCTGCAATCTTTTGTTATAACATCTATATGCTTTGCTTTGAATTGAATAACCAAGAAATATCCTTTCATCACATCTAGGATCACACTTCCCATTTGAATCATCCCTTTTGATATAATTGTTGAACATAGAGTACCACTGAGAGGGGGGTGAATCAGTGGTTGCTAAACTTTTTGACCTTTCAAAACAACTTTAGAATACCGGTTATTAACTTAAGCACTAAACAATCAAGCTGGTAAAGTAGAAAGGAAAAACAAGGAGAACAATCACACAAATTCAACTCACAACACCAAAAGTACGAGGAAAACCCAATATGGAAAAAACCTCAATGAGAAAAGCTACTGGAGACTACTGTTCCAATCTAGCCTCACAGGTAAAACATTGTACTACAAAGATTTAGGGCACCAAACCAAGGAGCACCAACCACTTCTATTTTAGGGACCAACCCCTACACCAAGCTCCAACTTGGTGATGTATATTGAAATATAATTTAGATATAGTTAAGACTTCTTTTTGCAAATGAATTTTGCAACTCTTGATCAAATATCTTATTGCTGGTTGACTATCTTTTTTCCTTCACTGAATCTCACACTGTCGGTTGTGAGATTTCTCTGTCTGATTGTTGGCCTCTATTATATCTCTCTCTCACAGTCTCACCACATGCTTTGTCAAACTTGGATGTTGTTTTTGCTCTACCAAACCTCACCGGTTTGCTTAACTGTTGAACTACAATTATACCGATACCCAGTCACTACCGGTTAAACCCTCTCACCGATTTTCCTGCTCACTTACTCTGTAAATTTCTTAGAAACAATTATAAGGCAGAAATTATTCTGTGCAACGTCATCTTTCTCTATCTAGAGCTGATCTCTTTATACCATGGTTTCTCGCCAAAATGCAATTCAAATTTGAAGTGGTTAGAGTTCCCTTTTCTTGACACAATTTGTATGAGATCTGATCTAGTCTCTCTTGGGTCAATCACCTGTACTCCAGGGATGCATCTATACACCTTTTCCATTATCCAATGCATACTTGCTAAAGATATCAATCACGTACAAGATTTCCTACCTTGAAATTTGTCAACTCATAAAACGCTTAGCTATTTCCTTTTAGAGGTCTTCTTGCAATCATATTTCCTTTGTATTGATCAAAGTGCCAACTATTCCCTGATCTTCCTCTATCATCCTTTCTTCCTTGAGTTGCATTAGTTAGTTATAATCCCTTGATTTGTGGTTGTTTCATTAATGTCGACTAGTTGTTTCAACAACCATGTCGATGGAGGCTTCACCGACCTTTGCATGTTTGCCACCTCAGCTTCACATGGCATCACAATGGTCAATCACTTAGCTCACCGACACACAGTCGGTTCATACTTGATGATTTAACAAAATCATACCAGTGCATCCCTTTACCGGTGAGACCTTCTTCTTCTGCTAACTGACAGTACACACTTTACTGGTAACACATCTTCACCTCCGGTGGTTTGTGATAAATTTAACATTCTACCTCTTCATAAAAAAATACGCAACCAACCTTCTGACCGATGTATTTCTCTATCGGTTGTTTACTCAACAAGTTAATATGAATAGTCTTCATCCCACTTTATGCCTTACCAGTAAGGCTTCATTCTGTTTGCTCACTCTCATGTGAATTTCCATCATATCCGTCACTCCTTCTTTCTTACTGGTTACCTTGCCAAACCGGTTGACAACAATTACAACTTAATGCCAAAATGCCAATAATCTCCCTGTTTGACATTAATGTCAACTTATCGTAAAACACTTCATACTAGTACATTTCTCCCCCTTTGACACAATGACAAAGGGTACTGTACACTCCCCCTTTGATCCATACCGAGCTCCCCCTTTGACCGCTATCAACTCCCCCTGAGCCACATGAATCCTTTCTAGGTAGATGACACAACTCCCAACTTGTGCCAGAGATACTCAAAAGTGCTTACCGGTAATGGTTTGGTGAAAATGTCTGCTACTTGTTCTCTGGTATGGACATAATTCATCCTCACCTCCCGTTCTTCAACCTTCTCTTTGAGAAAATGATACTTGATAGCAATGTGCTTTGTTCTAGAATGCATCACTTGATTATTTTCTATGTTGATTTCACTCGAATTGTCACACCGGATGAGGATAGGATCAGTGATGTGCACCTGTATGTCCTAGAGGGTTTTCTTTATCCAAATCACCTAAGAGAAACATGTAGCAGTAGCAATGTATTCAACTTCAGCAGTAGATAGAGAGACTAAGTCATGCTTCTTGCTATGCCATGAGACTAACCAGTCACCTAAAAAGAATGCACCACCACTTGTGCTCTTTCGATCATCAATGTAACCTGCCCAATCAGCATCAGTGTATGCTTCCAAGATGAAATCTCCTTGTTTAATATACTGTAATCCATAACTAAGTGTCCCTTGTAGGTACCTAAAGATTTTTTTTACATGCCGGTGCACATAGCCAAAGATCTTCAGTGCTGAAAAGTGTTGACAAGTGTTGACAAGTGTTGAAATCAATGACAAAACCAATGCAACACATGCATAATACCAACAATCTTCCCCTTTGGAATTGATGGCAACACAAGATGGAAAAACCATCTAAGTGCCAAAGCAGAAATGTCAAAAACCAAAAACCAACAATCTCCCGAAGAGATCAATTACCAGAAATCAAAATACATAATATTTCTCCCCCTAGGAATAATCTCTCCCCAAAAGATAATGTGTTTTTCCATAGATATCTCTCCCCCTTTGACATAAAATGCCAAAGAAATACAAAACCAAATACAATCAGTTCATAGAACTTATTAGAAATACCATTTGTTATAACCAAATTTATCCAATCTGCTCCCCCTCAGAAGTAGCTCTCCTTCTTCAAAGCCAAAAAAATATTTCTTTGTTAATTTTACTAGTCTGATGCATGCTCCAACTTTGTAAGTTTCTACCGGTGAGGGTATAACTCCAAGCTTCTTTATGAGATATTCAAAAGTTTCCTTAGGCAAAAGCTTAGTAAAGATATCTACAATCTTCTCTTTAGTATTCACATAAACCAATTTCACTTCTTTTGCTTCAACATTCTCTTTCAAAAAATTGAATTTGATAGAAACATGTTTAGTTTTAGAGTAAATTACCAGATTCTTTGATATATCAATTGCTTCCATATTATCACAGTAAATGATTATAGGTTCTTTACATTTTACTTTTATGTCCTTCAACATTTGCTTAATCCATAATACCTGTGTATAATTAGTTGTTGCTGCAACATATTTTGATTCTGTTGTTGATAGTGATGTACAACTTTTTTTCTTGCTCAACCATGAAATTAATATGCTACCAATAAAGAATGCTCCGTCGTTGGTACTCTTTCTGTCATCTACATCTTCTGCTCAATTTGCATCTGTGTATGCACATAAATCAAAATTTTTATCTTTAGGATACCATAAACCAAGATTTGTTGTGCCTTGTAGGTACCAGAAAATCTTTTTCACTGCTGATTCATGATTTTCCTTAGGATTACTCTGAAATGTTGAAACAATACATACTGCATTCATAATATCAGGTCTTGTTTGTGTCAAATATAGTAAACCTCTAATCATAGATTTATATCTTGTCAGACTAATAGGTGTTGATTCATCCTTCAATGCTAGTTTATTAGTTATAGTCATAGGAGTACTTACCGGTTTAGAGTTTTCCATACCAAATTTCTTTAGTAGTTCTTTCAAGTACTTTTATTGATTTTTGAATATACCTTTATCAGTCTCTGAAATTTGCAATCCTAAAAAGAATTTTATCTCCCCAATCATAGACATTTCAAATTCTTCCTAAATCTTATTAGAAAAGTCTTTACACAATCCTTCTTCTCCTCCAAAAATGATAAAAACTTCAATAACCAAGATGTCATCATTAGTCACTTTGTAATATAAGTTATTGTCAGCATTACCTTTAGTGTAACCAAGCTTCAAAAGATATTTGTCCAATCTAGCATACCAAGCTCTAGGAGCTTGCTTCAATTCATATAAAGCTTTCCTTAACCTGTATACCATATCTTTGTCACATGTCAAAGAAAATCCATTAGGTTGTTCAATGTAAACTTCCTCTTCAAGATCACCATTCAGAAATGCACATTTAACATCCATTTGATATACTTTATAGTTCTTGTGTGCTGCAAAAGCTAAGAATAGTCTCACTGCCTCAATTCTAGCTACCGGTGCAAAGGTTTCAATGTAGTCAATTCCTTCTTTATATCATTATCACTTACACACCAATCTTGCTTTATTTCTGATTACCTTAACATCTTCATTAAGTTTATTCTGAATATCCATTTAGTTCCAATTATATTTTTGTTTTTAGGTTGGGGTACCAATGACCATGTGTTATTCTTTTCAATTTGTTCCAATTCATCTTCCATAGCCTTAATCCAATGTTTATCTTCACATGCCTCATTAATATTTGCTGGTTCAATTTGAGAAATTAAACATACCTCTTCATTTGCCAGCCTTCTTCTAGTCATAACACCTTGATACTTATTCCCAATTATCTGACTTTCAGAGTGATTCAATCTTACATACTTGGGTGTATTCACTTGATTCTGTTCTTCAGTCACTGTGGAATTCTCAGATGATGCCGGTGTGTCTGGATCAAAATTTTGTACCGGTGTACTAGGTTTAGGCTCACTTGTGATTATATCAACTACCAGTTCAGAGTCCATAGACCTTGAATTACCTCTAAACTATTCATCAATTTTCATATTTACACTCTCAATGATTTTCTGCAATCTCTTATTAAAACATCTATATGCCTTGCTCTTAGATGAATAACCAAGAGATATTCCTTCATCACTTCTAGGATCAAATTTGCCAATATAATCATCTCTCCTAATATAACATTTTCTTCCATATATTCTGAAATATTTAAGAGTAGGAGTATTACCAAACCATAGTTCATGAGGGGTGTTACTGGTTTCACCTTTAATGTGAACTTTGTTGAATGTGTAAACATCTGTATTCACTGCTTCTCTCCAATACACATGAGGTAGGTTTTCTTCTAATATCATGCTTCTAGATGCATCCAAATAGTTATGTTCTTCTTTTCTACAACTCCATTTTTCTAGGGCGTCCGAGGTGTTGATAATTGTCTTTTGATTCCATTCACTCCACATAATGTATTAAATTCCTTAGATGTGAATTCACCTCCTTGATCTAATCTCAAACATTTGATTTTCTTACCAATTTCATTCTCTACCATTACCTTGAATAGTTTGAATTTCCCAAAAGCTTCTGATTTCTCCTTGAGAAAAGTAACCCAACACATTCTAGAATAATCATCATTGATTAACATAAATATCTATCTCCTTGTAAACTTCTAGTTCTTGTTGGACCACATAAATCAATATGAATTAAGTCAAGAACATTATTAAATTTCTCTGGAATACTCTTGAAAGTTTCTCTAACTTGCTTTCCAAATTGACATTCCTTACATATCGGATTGTGAGGTTTAACAATCTTAGGTAAATCCCTTACTGCCTTAGTTATACTGATTTTCACAATGCAATCAAAATTTACATGACAAAGTCTTTTATGTCATAACCAACTTTCATCAATATGTGCAATCAAGCATGTCTTCTCAATGTTATTCAAATGAAAGATATTACGTCTAGTTTGATTATCAGTTGTAATTTCCAAACCAGTTCTATTCATGATTTTGCATTTACCATTCTTGAATTGTAACTTAAATCCCTTTTTAACTAATTGACCAACACTCAAAAGATTATGCTTCAAACCTTCAACATAATAGACGTTGTCAGCATTGTGCTTACTATCAAAAGATATAGTACCTTTTCCTCCGATCAACCAAGCTTTATCATCCCCAAATCTTACTAGACCTCCATTGTATTCCCGAAAGGTTAAGAATTTACTTTTATCACCAATCATATGATGTGAACATCCGGAATCAATGATCCATTCATTCTTTTCTTCAATTTTAGCTGCCAGGGCCTGCTCTACCGGTTGAACAGTAGGTGTCGGTTAATCTTCTGTTATTGCAATAAAATCCCATCCATTGTCTGGCGGTTCCTTATTAGAATCATCAGTAACTCCATCAGCATAGTAACATGATTTGTCTCTATTCTTCTTAAATCCGTATCTCTTATATTCGGGGTTAGGCTTATATGTTCTTTTAGCTTCTTCCTTCAATATTGCATGTCTATCAGGACACCTAGATGCCATATGACCAATTTTATTGCAGTTAAAACATTTAAATGGTGCTCTAACTTCATACTTACTTCCAACTAGACCTTTAGGCATTTTCCTTGCAAATATTGCTTCAAGCTCTTCAAGTTCATCATTCTCTCTTCTGATTTCTTCAAGTTCTCTAGCATAGAGTGCTTTCCAATCAGATTTTTTAGATGATGATGATGATGATGTTGCAGATGATGATGCTTTGAAAGCTAAATCTGTCTTAATTGTAGCAACATGACCAAATTCCTGAAGTTCAAAAGATGAAAGTTTTCCAACCCAAGTATCTCTAGATACTGATGTATTAGGCATTGTTCTCAATTCATTAATAGCAGTTACTTTCATTTTGTATGCTGGTGGCAATGCTCTTAAAACTTTACAAACAATTTCATCTTCACTTAAGGTTCCTCCACAACATTGTATACCCAGAATAATTTCATTAACTCTTTCCATAAAAGGAGAAATCCTTTCATCTTCTTCCATTTTTCAGATTTTTATACCTGACCCGGAAGCATTCCAGTTTTGCAATTTTGACAGTGGTATCACCTTCATTCAATGTCTCCAATCTATCCCAAATAGCTTTAGTAGTAGATCGGTCTAATAATCCCATGATTTGCTGATATGACAATGCGCTCAAAAGTGCTTCTCTTGCTTTGCAATCATTCTCCTGATCTTTAGGTAAGGTAGGTGGATTACATTGACTCCGTGTAGGAACAACACATCCATTCTTTGTAACATCCCATTTGTCTTTTCCAATGCAATTCACATGTTTCTCCATTCTGATATTCCATATACCATAGTTAGTTCCATCAAGCTTTAGACTGTCCTTCCTGAAATAGTTAGTTGCCATAGAATCTCCTCAAGCTGTTAAACTTCTGTAAAAAGAGGACTTAGCTCTGATACCAATTGTTAGGACCCAAATGTTGGCATATGGACACTCTAATGAGACATTGTATGTGACTAAAGGTTTTATCATTGATGGAAACCTTGCAATCCTATGGCATCGGCAAGACATCATACCGGCAAATCATTATACAGGCAAGACAGTGCATCGACATCAACAAGATCACTCTACACTGGCACCGTCACCAGCACATAAGAAAAGATGTATACCAACATAGAGGCTGACAGGATTTTTGATATGTAATATTTTGTTTATTATTGTAAGCCGACTTGGCAAATTGTAAAATGACTCTTGTATATAAAGGAGATCATTGTAGACATTTAGAAAGGTAATGTAGCGAGCATAAAGAAAATTATTGGGCAGACCTAATGTGCGAATTATAGGTCAAGGGTATATGTAAAGAATAGAGCAAGAATCGGTACTGACTTTGGCATTGGAGATGCTATTGTAAAGCAGTACAAGTTGTTGGATTAGTATAATCCTTATTGTAAGTCAGTGTGACTTCTCATTGAGCAGTGAGCTCTAGGCAGTTGGCCTTCCTGCATGTGCAAGCCCCTATTGTAAGTAATATTCTCTTATTGGCCAGTGAGTGAATATTGTGGGTCACAAATCCCACCAAGGTTTTTTCTACACCGGGTTTCCTCGTTAAACATCTTGTGTTATGGTGTTCTTTTCATGTGGATGTTTCTGATTCTGTTTATTGCATTAATTCTTGCATACCGGTATACTGTTATTTTATGTCCTGCATGTTTTAACTTAACAAAATCTTATCACCAGTTAGATACTGATTCACCCCCCCCCCCTCAGTATTTGTGGGAATCCTAACAATTGGTATCAGAGCCTGGTCCTCTATTTTCAGAAGTCTAACAACTTGAGGAAGATCTTGACACCAGTAAAGATGAAAAATCTGATGAAGCAACTTGAAGGAGCTCTTACAAACTATGATGCAGAGAAGTTGAAAAATATCAAATTAGAAGATGATTTAAGAGCATCTTAGGATATCATTCAGGCACTTCAAGAAAATCTTACTGTTGCAATAAATAAAAGAAGAGAACTTTGTGAAAAATTGCAAAATGAGAATGATGAAAATGAGTCACTTAATGACATGATAAGCAAGCTGAAACAAGAGATCATGACAACAAAAAATGAAATGCAGGATATGACTATGAGATTTTGCAAAGAGATCAAGGATAGAAAGAAGAATGAAGAAGAATGGACCAGAAGACTAAGTGATGCAGCAAATGAGAACACAAGACTTAGCTATGAAAATGACATGTTGAAGACAGATCTGATGCATACTTAGAATGACTCAAATGAACTGATGAGACAAAAAGAAATCTTGGAAAGGGAATTGGAAACTGCAAATCAACATAAAGAAAAATTCAAGAAAAGCTCAGAAGAACTTACTACCTTATTGAAGAATCAAAAACCTAAAGGTGACACTTTTGGGATTGGCTTTGAAGTTGGTGAAAGCTCCGGTACTGCAAATACTCAAGATCATAACAAACCGGTAAAACCACCTAATGCTTATAAATTCAATGGAAAATGCTTTAACTGTAATAAGTATTGTCATAGGACAAATGAATGTAGAACTAGGAATTATCAGAATATCAATACACCCACCGGTCAATGTTCCAAATGCAACAAAGTTGGTCATAACTCTGAAAACTGCAGAATGAATGTGAGATGTTATGTTTGTGGAAGATTTGGACATTTATCTAATCAATGCAGAACACAAACCGGCATAGGTTATGGGAAAGCTATTAAAAAAAATAATATAACTTGTTATGCATGTAACAAGATTGGGCATATTGCTAAATTTTATAGAAGTAAAGGTACACTGGTAGACAACCAAAGTGCTATCTTGAAAAGTAAAGAAAAAGTTGAAGAGGTTAAGCAAGAATTCTCAAAGCAATGGATTAGAAAAGCTGATCTAAATATTGGGAATACTCCTCCACCAGTAGAACCAACAAATGCTTCATCGGTAGGACAGAGTGATGCTTCACTGACAGGATAGAGTAGTGCTCCACCGACAGGAAGTTCTTCATCTAATTGAAGAAAATTTCCTTGAGGGTTTGGCAATCTAAAGACACATATGCTATTATTCCCTCGGTTAGAGATAAGAAGTTGAAAATTACTTATTATAGGCAAACAATGTTAAGTGAATACTTAACTGACATGCAATTAATGTGGTAGATGGCGAAAAGACATTATAAAAATAAGGTTTTGGCTCCATTTCATTTCACTGTGATTTCAAACTTTCAGAGAGCGTGAAGGTTCCGAGCTAAGGCATTTCGAGCAAGAAGCAAGCACACTCCAAGCATTCATCCATCCAAGACAAAAAAAGGTATTTAATCATGGCATCCACCTCTACAATTGAATACATAGCAAACCCTACTGTTGTGGAAGTAATTAAAAGACCTAGGCCCATATTTCAATTAGTCCTCGAGATAGAAAAGAAGGATGATACCTTAGGTGCATTTTCTCAAATTCCTAAAGGTGGTGTATATGCTGAAGACCCTAGAATGCACATCCACTGCAACATTGAAGAGTTAGGAGACAAGGAAATCAAAATCATGTATAAAATAGAGATATGTGATGATATCGACAATATTAAAGCTGAACACAAGATTATTGAAACCCTAGGATTCATAGAAATCCTTAGCATTCCTAAATTTCCTAAGGATGTGATTAGGATGGTGTTAAGCAGAGTTCAGGGAGAATTTTTCTAGCTAGATGCAATTCATAAGATCACCAAGGGAGCGGTAAAAGTTGTCACAGGGTTTCTGACCACCGGTAAGAGGCCAAATAAAAACAAGAAGGTTTCCAATGATTTAGTCATAGACCTAATAGGTGTGACATTCGATAAGAGATCTCTAAGGGTTAACGATGTAAAAGATATCAATGTGAGATTCATAAGTATGATATTAGGTTACAAAGCCACTCATGCTAATAGAATTAACTCAGTTTCAAGTTTATGCATTAAGAATGCTTATGATATGGTAACAGACAATGCAAAAATTGACATCTGTGAATGGTTAAAAGATGAACTGATAGACAACCTTGGAAAGATAAAAAAGGATTAAAAAAAACTTTCCGATTTGGAAATCTGTTAGTATGCCTAATGCTTCATATAACAAAATAGGTTCCCGGTATAGGATATAAAGAACTAGGATATGACATACCGGTAGGAAAGCAATTGACAAAAATGAAGAAAAGAATAAGGTTATCTCAAAAAATTGTAGACAAATACAAAGATGATATATGCTTTGTTATTAAGAAAGATGAAATATGGATGGAAGCAGTCATCCCAAGGACAATCTGGGTAACCGAAATGGGCTACGAGACAGATGACCACATAGTTGAAACTTATGCTAAAGCACTTCTGGAAGCCCCCAAAGAACCTAAGGATGCTAAAGCACTTCTGGAAGCCCCCAAAGAACCTAAAGAAGAAGTATTTGGTAGTGCTGAAACCATAGAAAGCCAAATATAGTCTAAGAAAAGAGTAAAAAAGGTAGAGGCATTTGTGAGGAAAGGATCCAGACAAGCAAAGGCCATTAAGGAAGATGTATTAAAGAAAACTGGCATAACAAAAGATGAGTTGGCAGCCCCACAACCTGAAGCTCATCTATCACCAGTAGGTACCTCTTCGGAAGGTGACATGCCAACAACTTTTAAAAGAGTTGTTAGGAAAAGAGATCCCTCACCGACAACCACTCCTTCACCTAGAAGGACAAGGCAGAAGCAACAAGCTGTGAGATCTCTAGTTAGAAAGGTCACACCTAAGAAGAAGCTAACCCCTAAGAAAAAGAAAAAGACAAAAACTGACTTGGTACCCCTAGACATATTGCTAAATGAGATCACAGAGGAAGGAAAATTGAAAAACATAGAGAAAATTTATGACGCTCTATCTGCTAATGAGAAAGGGCAAGTTGAGGAAAGTGTAATATTGCATATGGACATGTACAAAAAGTTTTTGATGGAAGTAATCAATGAAATTCCTGATGATTTGTACTAAAGACTTGAGGCCAGAAGGCAAGGAGTGATTGAATTAGACAAGAAAATAAAAATAGAAAAACTACTTGTTGTATATTCGGTAAACTCTCCATACGAAATTAATGATTTGATTGCTCAAGCAAACCGGACAGTATTCTCTACTACACACTGGCATATTTCATTTATGGCAGGAAGAGTTACTGAAGTAACAAAAGAAACAGAAGATGGTTGGGACATATTCCTGGTTGAAAAGATAAAACAAGAAGAATATAGGAACCCTAAGCCTATTAAAGTATATTAGAAGGACAGGGACAAAGGGAAAGGCAAAGTTGGTGGACCTCCAAGCATAAAGGTTAAAGACAACCTACCTCCACCTGTGAAAATTATAACCATTGAAGACCACCCGGCAGCAAAAAGTATGGATGTAGAGGATAGCAATCCAAATCTTGAAGTCCTATACACTGTAAATGTTGATACCCAAAAGATCAACATAACAGTTGATAAAGATACAACTGAAAAGTCAGATATGGCTAAAGAGCCTCCGGTAATAGGAGATATAGAGAAACCGGTAGAGGATATAGGGAAAAAGATGGAATCCGAGGCACAAACAGAGAAACCAGCAGAGCTAAAGGCTCCGAAACAGGCTCACAAGGAAACAGTGCCACCGGTAAGCAGTGAAGCAGGGAAACCAGTGCTAAAAGAAATGCAAACACAAACTGACCTACCAGAGGTCAATACAAGCATGGTTATTTCCACTAGCACTTAGACTCTTGGATCATCATCAACATTCAAGTCAACTAATGTGACTGAGGTATTATTAAATTCTATTAAGAAAATAACTGACTACATTTCATAGGCTTATAAAGCAATAGATGATTCAATACCATTTTTGAAGTTAGTTGCTCCTGATTGTAATATAGATAATAAAGATTCTTTAGGATAATTGGATACATTATGTAAATACATTTCTAGAAATATTGAGAAAATAAAGGAAGAATCAGTAAAGGACATGGTAGAAAAGGAGAAACATAAATTCTTTGATGAAGAAATAAAGAAGTGTAACAGAGACTTTGACACACTTCTACTAGAACTATGTAGTTTGTTGAAAGAGTATAAAAATCTATATAAAGATACATGTAAAACAAACTTCTTGACTGTAGATATTGACAAGAAAATAAGCAAGACACAGGATGAGATAAATAAGCTTGTAGACAATTTTGTCAACTCATCGGATTCATTATCTGTTGTTGAAGAGAAGTTAGCAAATTTTAAGGAAGAATTGCTCAAATAGGAGAGAGAGAAAGAAAGAATAATAAACAAGGCAAAACACTTGAGATCTAAACTGAGTCCAAGATTGGACTATCTAGCATATCTGCGGAAGGAAATCTCAGAGGCATTAGCACAGGGAAGCAAAACACTGGTAGAACATTTGTAGCATCTCACCGGTACTGTGAAGAGGACTGAAACAACAATAAAAGATAGAAAAAAGTTTATGGATAGTATAAACTTAATTTTGTTTGATCTTTTTTAGATAATAACTACCCAACTACAGGGTTGAGGATATGGACAGATGTAACTACAAACTCTACTAACATCTTGAAAACCTTTGTCATTGATGCCAAAGGGGGAGTAGTAGGATGAGAAAGTTCAAAGACAGGAATCATATGCTCAGGGGGAGCCCTTCATATTTTTGCTAAACATTTTTTGGTAAATTTTTTACTATACATTTTGGACACTTTTTGAAATTTCTCATGAGTGTTGCCATCAATGCCAAAGGGGGAGATTGTTGGCATATGGACACTCCAATGAGACATTGTATGTGATTGAAGGTTTTTTCATTGATGGAAACCTTGCAATCCTATGGCACCGGCAAGACATCATACCGACAAATCATTATACAGGCAAGACAGTGCACCAGCATCAACAAGATCACTCTACACCGACACCGACACTGGCACAGAAGAAAAGATGTATACCGGCATAGAGGCCGATAGGATTTTTGATATGTAATATTTTGTTTATTATTGTAAGCCGACTTGGCAAATTGTAAAATGATTCTTGTATATAAAGGAGATCATTGTAGACATTTATAAAGGTAATGCAGCGAGCATAAAGAAAATTATTAGGTAGACCTAATGTGCGAATTATAGGTCAAGGGTATATGTAAATAATAGAGAAAGAACCGGTACTAAATCTAGCATAGGAGATGCTATTTTAAGTAGTACAAGTTATTGGATTAGTATAATCCTTATTGTAAGTCAGTGTGACTTCTCATTGAGCAGTGAGCTCTAGGCAGTTGGCCTTCCTACATGTGCAGGCCCCTATTGTAAGTAATATTCTCTTATTGGCCAGTGAGTGAATATTATGGGTCACAAATCCCACCGAGTTTTTTCCCACACCGGGTTTCCTTGTTAAACATCTTGTGTTATGGTGTTCTTTTCATGTCGATGTTTCTGATTCTGTTTATTGCATTAATTCTTGCATACTAGTATACTGTTATTTTATGTTCTGCATGTTTTAACTTAAGAAAATCTTATCACTGGTTAGATACTGATTCACCCCCCCTCTCAATATCTGTGGGAATCCTAACACCAAAGGCAATTGAGAGGGGAGGGGGTGAATCAGTTGTCTATTAATTTCAACTCAAATATAACTTAACCAAACTTAATGCATAATACCGGTTAACCAAACTTAATGTCAGTTGACAGTTTAACAGTTAATAACAGTACCGGTAAAGTTTAATGTATGAAAAAAAAAGAAAAATAAAATCCACAATACATAACACAGATATTTGTATGTGGAAATCCTGTAAGGGGAAAAACCATGGTGCAAAATCTTACCCACAATCAGATGATACTACTGCAGATAGTATGTGTGTACAAATGGGGTCTGCACATGTAGAAAGGTCAACTGCCTAGAGCTCACTGCTCAATCACAAAATGGGAGTCACACTGACTACAATTGGACGGTTAGATCCAATGATATTATACTACTCAAAATAGCATCTTCATATGCTGGATTCAGTACTGGTTAAGCTTTGATTTCCTTCTTCATACCTTCCTTGAATTTTCAAATGATGTCTGCGTATAGCTATGCTCATATTCACATATACCTTATTATATTTCCTTTCACACCTTCTACATAATCTCACAAATGAGATCTTACATATATACCAAAACCTAAGACCAAATGTGTAGGTCGACTCACTAAGAATATTACAATTAAATCAATTACAAATGAATCAATATGCGTTGTATCATGTCGGCTCAATGCATTTACAATAATAACCAGTCAAAAAAATATCTCCATAACATGTCATGCTGATCTAGAATAGATATCGCTTGCCGGTCCATAACCTAGACCTATTTATTTGTAATAGAAAATATGCAAATGCAATTAGACCAATGACCAAATCACCAAAACAAAGTGTCCAAACAATGTCTTCAACATAACCAAGTAATATCCAGATGATAACAAATCATGACTGTGCATAAGTCACTGAACATGCCGGTGAACATAACCAAAGATCTCTAGTGCTGATAAGTGTTCACAAGTGTTGAGAAGTGTTGACATCAATGACAAAACCAATGCAACACATCTATAATACCAACACTTGTCCTAGTTGGACCACACAGATCTGTATGCATAATTTCAAGTGGTCTTGAGGTGTTGTGCTCTTTTGTCCTGAAGCTCACCTTATTTTTCTTACCTTCCACACATTCATCACAAAATATGCTTACTGGTTTGATGATGGGTGGATTATTCCTCACACACCACTTTTTGCTTACTGCAACTAGGTTATCAAAGTTTATGTGGCCTAATCTTCGGTGCCACAACAAAATTTCATCAACTTGTCCTAACATGCATTGGGATTCATAGCATTCCTTCAAATTATAAACATTGTCATCTATTCTCTTTCCTTCTTCCACAATTTGACTGGTACTGTCTTTCTTTATCTGGCAACCGATTGAGTCAAAGGTGAATTTATAACCTTTGTCACACATCTGACTCACACTTAGTAGATTGTGTTTTAGGCCTTCCACATAATATACATCATGTGCCTTCAATTTTCCATCAATACTTAGAGTGTTTTTTCCATTTATTTTGATGGATGAGTTGTCTCCAAATCTTACTGAACCACCATTTTAGTCTCCAAGTTTGATTTATTTCTTTTTGTCGCTAGGCATGTGGTTGGAGCAACTACTATCTATGACCCATAGATTTTTCCTTTTGGCATGTAAGGCAGTCTGCACTATGAGACTTGATTCTGCCTTTTCCTTTTCTTTCTCAACCCATGCCGGTTTGAGTTCCTTCTTCTTGTCAGTTGCTATATTGCGCTCAGGTTCCATTACCGACTCTTGATCATGATTTGTCTTCTTCTGCTTGATCTTCCTATTTTTGCACAACCTTGCTATGTGTCCAAACTCTTGACAGTTATAGCATTTTACATTTTCAATTAAAGGAATATCCTAAAAATTATTGTAGGGTACCGGTTTATTCTTCCTACATTCAAAACTCTTATGACCATATCCATTGCACTGATAATAAACAACATTCATATCCCAGAGTGCATTAAATGGATTTATACTTTCATAACTCATAGAGGGCTTATTGATTAATCTATAGTCAGCTATTATATGCCCAAATTTGTTAGACCAGTAACAGTAACCATGAAAGTTTGAAACATACCGGTTAGGTTTCCTTGGTCCTGAATGGGACTGCCTCATCGGGGGTCTTCCCTTCATGTTGTTGAATCTGGTGAATCCTTCATGGTCAACTCTTGCACTTCTCCTTGGATCGACATGATGGTACAATAAGTGTGGCCTCCGGTTCATTGTTGTATACCGATTTGATTGGCAATTTCCAACAACATCTGCATATGTATTTTTGTTGGTATCCTTGCCTACAGTGAATGTTTTCTTTTCTTCACCTTCAAAAGAAGAGGTGAAATTTATTTCTTTGCCAGATTTATCTTTGTGGGTTGAACTTTAACCTTCTTCAAAGCCTAAGCCACCAGTGTCTTTGAATTGCTTTTGTTTGCTCAACATCTTGTTTAAGGCCTCGATGTTGCCTTCATATTTGCTCCTTATTTTTATTTCTTCCTTACTTTCTTCAATCTCCTTTCTTAGCTTCACTATTTCTACTTCCAACTCTTGATGCTCCTTTTCCTTCTTAGACAGATCAGAGGATGTAGCTTCACATATCTTCTTAGTTTCTTCTAGCTGCAATTTCAAATAAGATATAATTTGATTGGACTCATCCAGGGATTGCTTCAGTAGATCTTCCTCATCTACTGCAACAAGCTTGACTTTTTTGAGTTCTCTTCTTGTTTTACTCAATTCCTCAAGAGCACTGATAAGTTCACCTTCCAAATCCACTTCAGCTTCAATATCCTCCTCTTCCTCATCTTCATCAGCTGGTTCACCAAGTGCCACGAAGTGATCGACTTTTTTGTCATTCTTATGGTAATCATCTTCTGATGCATTTTCTTAATCTATTGTATCATCCTCAATAGTATATAGGCTATTTTGATTTTGGTAGCCTCTCCTTCCCTCCTTGTAGTCGTTTCTTTCTCTATCTTTGCCAGCAGATTTTCTGAACTCTCTTGACTCATCTCCACTGGTTTCTTTGTGAGGACAATTTGCAGCAAAGTGTCCGACCTTCCCACAGTTAAAACATTTAAGTGGTAGCTTTCATTTATACCGGTTGGATCCTCTTTTGAGCTTCTTGACAATGTTTGCTACTTCTGCATCAGAATCTTCACTAGATTCTTTATGAGTAGTTGCTTCTTTGGCCTTTTTGGTGATGTTGAATGCTTCTTCTTTCCTTAAGGAAGTATCACCAGTTGTTCTCATCTCATAGGCTATCAGTGAGCCAAATAACTCATCCATTGTGAAAGTCTTCAGGTCCTTGGCTTTTTCTATGGCAGGCACCTTCGTATCATACTTGCGTGTGAGAGATCTAAGTACCCTCTTGACAAGAGTCTCATCTGCAATCTCTTCTCCAAGTCCTCTGATGGTGTTCACATTTTCATCAAATCTATGAAGATGGTCTACAATCTTTTCATCATCTTTCATCTTGATGCTTTCAAGTTGGCCTCTTAGTGCTTGCATCTTGGCCTCTTTGACTTTTGCATCTCCTTCAAACAACCTCTGCAATTTATCCCAAGTCTCCTTTGCTAAAACACAGTGCATGACTTTGACAAACTCATTATTAGACAACCCACTCAAGATAGCATGTTTGGCCTTTGAATTGTCCTCATATTCCTTTTTGGCATCTGTATCAGTGGGAGGAACACTAGGAATAAGATACCCATTCCCACACATCAAAACCTAGGGAGGAAATATAGGTCTCCATTATTCTTCTCCAGAAGGCATAGTTGGATCCATCAAACATTGAGGCTTTTGAGGAAGAAGACTCATTTCTTTCCATTGTTTTCAAAGTCTAGAATCTACCCAAGGTTTAACGATAACTGGGAACCTATGCTCTGATACCAATTGTTCAACATAGAGTACCACTGAGAGGGGGGTGAATCAGTCGTTGCTAAACTTTTTGACCTTTCAAAACAACTTCAGAATACCAGTTATTTAAGCACTAAACAATCAAGTCGGTAAAGAAAAAAGGAAAAACAAAGAGATCAATCACACAAATGAAACTCACAATACCATAAGTATGAGGAAAACCCAATATGGGAAAAACCTCAGTGAGAAAAGTTGTTGGAGACTACTGCTCCAATACAGCCTCACAGGTAAAACACTGTATTACAAATATTTAGGGCACCAACCTCTTCTGTTTTAGGGCACCAACCCAAGGAGCACCAAGCTCCAACTTGGCAATGTATATTGAAATACAATTTAGATACAGTTAACGCTTCTTGTTGCAAATTAATTCTGCAACTCTTGATCAAATATCTTACTACCAGTTGACTAGCTTTTCTCCTTCACTAAATCTCACACTGTCGGTTGTGATATTTATTTGTCTGATTCTTGGCCTCTATTATCTCTCTCTCACACATTCTCACCACATGCTATGTCACACTTGGATGTTTTTTTTTCTCTACCAAACCTCACCGGTTTTCTTAACTGTTGAACTACAGTTATACCGGTACCCAATCACTATCGGTTAAACCCTCTCACTAATTTTCCTACTTACTTACTCTGCAACTTTCTTAGAAACAATTCTAAGGCATAAATTATTCTTTGCACTTAATATCTCTTCTCGCTTTTTCTTCTCTGCAGCATCATCTTGCTCTATCTCAAGATGATCTCTTTATACCATGGTTTCGCGCCAAAAAGAAATTCAAATTCGGAGCGGTTAGGGTTCCCTTTTCCCGACACAATCTGCATGAGATTTGATTCATTCTGTCTTAGGTTGATCACTTGTACTCCAGAGATGCATTTGTACACATTTTCCATTATCCAATACATACTTTCTAAAGATAGAAATCACATACAAGATTTCCTACCTTGAAATTTGTTGACTCATAAAATGCTCAGTTGTTTCCTTTTAGAGGTATTCTTGTAATCGGATTTCCTTTGCATTGATCTAGGCACCAACTATTCCCTGATCTTCCTCTATCATCATTTCTTCCCCGAGCCACATCAATCAGTTACAATCTTGTGATTTGTTGTTGTTTCATTAATGTCGACTAGCTGTTTCAACAACCATGTCGATGGAGGCATCACCGAACTTTGCATGTTTGCCACCGTAGCTCCACATGACATCACAACGATCAATCACTTAGCTCACTAACACACAATTGGTTCATACTTGATGATTTAGCAAACTCATACCGGTACATACCTTTTACCAGTGAGACCTTCTTCTATTAACCGACAGTGCACACTTTATTAGTAACACATCTACACCTCTGGTGGTTTCTGATAACTTTAACATTCTTCCTCTTCATCAAAAAACAAGCAGCCAACCTTCAGATCGATTTATTTCTCTACCAATTGTTTACACAACAAGTTAATATGCACAGTCTTCATCCTGGTTTATGCCTTATTGATAAGCCTTCATTCTGTCTGCTCACTCTCATGTGAATTTCCATCATACCGGTCACTCCTTCTTTCTTACCGGCAACCTTGCCAAACCGGTTGACATCAATGACAACTTAATGCCAAAATGCCAACAATAACATTTACTTCCAAAAATTCTGAAATATCTAACAGTAGGTGTATTGTTGGGAAAAATGGTGTCTCAACCTTGCATTTATGCAAGGTTACTATTTATAGTAAGTTTTCATTTGAGCACGAAATGGTGCAAAACTCTCCCTGAAGCTTCTAGTTGGTTAGATAAGCATTCCGGTAAAGTTGCGTCGCAAGGTCACAGCTAGTTTTGAAGATATTAATGTTTTCATCTTGGAGGGGTGCGATAAAATATTTAAACTTAATTTTGGGGAATTAGTGGCCCCGAAATGCCCTGAAAAGTGGCCGTAACCGACGAAGCGGGTTACGAGGTGATAGAGCACTTCACGAGCTTTCCGGCGCTTCAAACGGTTCGTCAATCGGACACCCGGTTCTCAAGTTATGGCCTCCGGAAGATTGTACTCCTGAAATAGGAAAAATAATTTGTATCGGATACATAAATGAGCTGTAAAAGGGAGCGACACGTGTTGATGTGTTCTTTAACATGTCATAGGGCATCTAGAAGGGAGATAAGGTCGGCTACACCTTATTGGGTGGTTTTAACCCATGGTTTTGTAATACCGTTTGACGGTTTCTTGTATTGTATCTCCTATTTATGAGGTGTGTGAGATAGAGGTTGTGTGTAAAAAAGTCTTATGGCTATTGAGTTGCCTCTGAATCTCTAATTAATGGTACTCCTGTGAAGAGCTTGCTCTGCAAGTATGTTGTAATCTGTTTTTGATTGCTGAATAAAATATTGAGCTGCTTTTGGAGGGTGGGGTTTTTCTCCCGAAAGGGTTTTCCCCATGTAAATCATTGTGTTGTGGTATGATTGCTATTATATCTATTTCTATTTTCTGTAACTGTTGTAATGATCTAAAAAAGTTTTGCATTACCCTCCTCTCAAGGTTAGTGTAGGAAGTTGTTTTCGCTACTTAACTTCCTTACAAGTGGTATCAGAGCCTGATCACCTTTGGTTTCAATTGTGGGCAGTTGGGTTTTTTGAACTAATCCAGATTTGAGTGGGAGCTTGTGCAGAAGACACTTTTTGATCTTGTTGCAGGAATATTCAGATGGCGAGTTCGTTAGGGAGAATAGAGGTGGAGAAATTTAATGGAAGTAATTTTGAGATGTGGAAGCTGAAGATGGAAGATCTGCTAATAGATCGAGATCTTTGGGATGCTGTTGATGCGAATGTCCAAAGGCCCTGAGATCCTACTGCGGTAGCTCAGTATGATGTTATGGACCGAAAAGCCAAGGGTCTAATCAGACTGTGCCTGGTAGACACTGTTCTAATCAATGTCCATGAAGAAAACTCTGCAAAGAAGCTATGGACTAAGCTTGGTGAGATGTATCAAGTGAAATCTTTATTAAATCAAATTTTCTTAAGAAAGAAATTGTATTCCTTGAAGATGGAAGAGGGTGGACGAATTGCAGACCACCTGGAAGCATTCAATATGTTGGTGGCTCAATTAGTATCCGTCGGTGTTAAGATGGACGAGGAGGAGAAATGTCAGATCTTGCTTTGTTCTTTGCCTGATTCGTTGGATTCTCTTGTTATGGCTATCGGTAGTACTTCTGTTGTTTTGAAATCTGAAGACGTGGTGGGTGCCCTACTCGGTGAAGAGATGCGAAGGAAGGTATCCATCAGTTCAAAGGAAGCCCTAACCGTTCGTGGAAGACCTAAAGAGAAAGGCAAGAAGAATGAGAAGCGCGGCAAGTCCAAATCCAAAGGGAGATCGAAATCTCCTGGAAAGTCCAAAGTCATTTTCTGGAATTGCGGTAAACCGGGTCACATCCGTAAGGACTACAAAGAAGAAAAGAAGAAGAAGAAAAAGAAAAAGTTTGATTCTGATTCTGAGTCCGACAAGGAAGATGGCGATGCATTTATTGCGGCTTTGGCGACTCATGTAGGTAATGATGCCTGGCTAATTGACTGAGGTGCATCTTTTCATATGACTTCCAATAGAGATTGGTTTTCTGAATATGAAGGATTTAATGGAGGTAAGGTGTACTTGGGTGATGATTCATATCTAGACATTGTTGGTCGAGGTAAAGTTAGAATCAAGTTTTCTGATGGTAGAATAAAAAGGATTAATGGTGTGCTGCATATCCCTGGATTAAAACGAAACCTGTTATCTATGAGCAAACTGATAGATGCAGGTGTGCAGGTAGTCTTTTCTGAAGCAGGATGTAAAATGGTTAAGGGTGCTATGGTTGTTGCTAGAGGTGTTAGGTTTGGCACTTTGTATAAGCTTGAAGCATACACTGTTGAGTGTAATAGCACTTCTATAAAAAGTAAATCTGTGGATACTTCACTGGAAGATTTGAAGGTTTCACCTTCAGCAGATGGAAATGGTTTTTGGGTACCTAAGGGTGCTCTTTCGTCTGAAGCAAAGTTACCTGCAGAGAAGACTATGTTATGGCACCAGAGACTTGGCCACATTGGAGAAAAGGGTCTAAGGACCTTGAAAAATAAAAACCTTGTTGAAGGTTTGAATGACTGTAATCTTGACTTTGATTTCTGTGAGCATTGCATTCATGGAAAACAAAACCGCGTTCAGTTTTACTCGAGTTCTCATAAAACTTGTGGTGTTTTAGATCTTATCCATTCTGATGTGTTTGGTCTAGCAGATGTCTCTTCGATTGGAAAATCCACATATTATGTTTCATTTATTGATGATTTTAGTAGAAGGACATGGGTTTATTTTCTAAAGAATAAATCTGAAGTTTTTAGTCGTTTTAAAGAATTTAAAGCAATGGTTGAGTTGCAGACTGGAAAGAAAATAAAATGTTTGAGAACTGATAATGGCGGTGAGTTTTGCTCTAATGATTTTGATAGATTCTGTAAAGACTGTGGAATTAACAGGCAGAAGACAACTCCGTATTCTCCACAGCAGAATGGAGTTGCAGAAAGAATGAACAGGACACTGATGGAGAAGGCTAGGAGTATGTTGAGTGGTGCTGGTCTCGAACAAAAGTTTTGGGCTGAAGCTGTTGCCACTGCTTGCTACCTGATTAACAGGTCTCCTACATCAGCTCTTGTTGATAAAACGCCTATGGAAGCATGGTCAGGTCACAAGCCTTCATTGAGACATCTTAGAGTTTTTGGTTGCGAGGCATATGCACATGTGCCAAAGGAGAAGCGAACAAAGTTGGAGAACAAGGCTGTGAAATGTATCTTCATCGGGTATAGTTATGGTGTGAAAGGATACAAGCTTTGGGACCCTGTTGCACAAAAGTTAATTCACAGTAGAAGTGTTATTTTTAGAGAAATTAAGTCTCCTTCTGTTACATTGCAGCCAGAACAGACTAAAAAAGAAGATGTGATTCAACTTCCTTCTACACCTGAAAGAGTTGAATCGAGACCCCTAGATAGGCAAGAATTTGAGGAGAGCTCGTCTAGCTCTGAATCTTCAGAAGAGGAGGAAGAACCTCCAACTCAGTTTGTTCGAAGGTCTACAAGACATAGACAACCACCTGAAAGGTATTCACCTGATGATTGGAGATGTATTTTTGCTCTGAATACTAGTGTGGATGAACCGAAATCTGTAGAAGAGGCATTAGGTATGAATGATGCAGAATCCTGGAAGATTGCTATGGAGGAAGAAATGGCAGCTTTGAAAAAGAATGATACATGGGATCTTGTACCATTGCCTGAAGGACGAAAACCTGTTGGTTGTAAATGGGTGTTCAAGAAAAAGATTGGTTCAGATGGAAGCATTGAGAAGTATAAAGCAAGGTTGGTTGCAAAAGGCTACTCTCAGGTTGAGGGTGTTGATTACAGTGAGATATTTTCTCCTGTTGCAAAAATGACGTCCATTAGATTTTTGCTTTCTATTGCTACTGCTTATGATTTAGAGGTTGAGCAAATGGATGTGAAAACTGCTTTCCTTCATGGTGATTTGGAGGAAGATATTTATATGACACAGTCGTAGCACTATGTGGTGAAAGGAAAAAGTAATTTGGTCTGTAAATTGAAGAAATCTTTGTATGGCCTCAAACAAAGTCTTAGGATGTGGTACCGGAAATTTGATACATATGTGTTAAGTTTGGGATTTGAACATTCTAAATCAGATCATTGTGTTTATTATAAATCTGATGGTGATCATTTCTTATTCATTGCATTGTATGTTGATGATATGTTATTCATTGGTAAAGGGAAAGGTATGATTTCAGAACTGAAGTCTCAGCTCGCTGCTAAATTTGAAATGAAAGATCTTGGTGCAGCAAAGCACATTCTTGGGATGGAAATTAGAAGAGATAGGGTGAACAGAAAGCTATGGCTAGGCCAGAGTAAGTATGTGAATTCAGTGTTACAGAGGTTCAACATGCAGAATTGTAGACCATTGAGTGTTCCTTTTACAGTTGGAACGAAACTATCTGTTTCAGATTGTCCTACATCCCCATTGGAGATGGAAGACATGAGCAGAGTGCCTTACCAGAGTGCGGTTGGAAGCTTGATGTATGCTATGGTCTGTACTAGATCAGATATTGCCCAAGCAGTGGGAGTACTTTCTAGATATATGTCTAATCCTGGTAGAGTTCATTGGGATGCAGTCAAAAGAGTCTTCAGATATTTGAAGGGTACTTCAGAGTATTCTTTGTGTTATCATGGTAATTCAGTTGGAGAAATGACTTCCCTTGATATCCATGGTTATGTGGATTTAGATTGGGCAGGTGATATTGATAGCAGAAGATCCGCCAGTGCTTATGTGTTTACTTTGTTTGGTGGTGCAATTAGTTGGATGAGTAAGCGACAGGCTGTGGTTGCTTTATCCACTACTGAAGCAGAGTATATGGCAGCTACTCATGCTTGTAAAGAGGCCATTTGGCTTAAGAGACTGTGTTCGGATATTGGAATAAAAGAAGGTACAGTGACAGTTTACTGTGACAGTCAGAGTGCAATTAGCCTAGCTAAGAACTCGACATTTCATGCCCGGACCAAACATATTGATGTTCAGTATCATTTTGTTAGAGATATGGTCGAAGATGGTAGGGTGAAGCTGGTTAAGGTGGAAACTTTGATGAATGTTGTAGATGCTTTAACTAAGGCTGTGAGCACAGAGAAGTTCAGATGGTGTTCAGAGTCTATGGGCCTTATGGCCCCTAGCAATTGATTCATTGTGTTGACATTCCCTTCCGCTCTTGCAAGGTGTTCGACAAGTGGGAGATTTGTTGGGAAAAATGGTGTCTTAACCTTGCATTTATGCGAGGTTACTATTTATAGTAAGTTTTCATTTGAGCACGAAATGGTGCGAAACCCTCCCTGAAGCTTCTGGTTGGCTAGATAAGCATTCCGGTAAAGTTGCGTCGCAAGGTCACAGCTAGTTTTGAAGATATTAATGTTTTCGTCTTGGAGGGGTGCAATAAAATATTTAAACTTAATTTTCGGGAGTTTAGAGGCCCCAAAATGCCCTGAAAAGTGGCTGTAACTGGAAAAGCGGGTTACGAGGTGATAGAGCACTTCGCGAGCTTTCCGGCGCTTCAAACGGTTCGTCAATCGGACACCCGGTTCTCAAGTTATGGCCTCGGGAAGTTTGTACTCCTGAAATAGGAAAAATAATTTGTATCGGATACATAAATGAAGTGTAAAAGGGAGCGACACGTGTTGATGTGTGCTTTAACATGTCATAGGGCATCTAGAAGGGAGATAAGGTCAGCTACACCTTATTGGGTGGTTTTAGCCCATGGTTTTGTAATACCGTTTGACGGTTTCTTGTATTGTATCTCTTATTTATGAGGTGTGTGAGATAGAGGTTGTGTGTAAAAAAGTCTTATGGCTATTGAGTTGCCTCTGAATCTCTGATTAATGGTACTCCTTTGAAGAGCTTGCTCTGCAAGTATGTTGTAATCTGTTTTTGATTACTGAATAAAATATTGAGCTGCTTTTGGAGGGTGGGGTTTTTCTCCCGAAAGGGTTTTCCCCATGTAAATCATTGTGTTGTGGTATGATTGCTATTATATCTATTTCTATTTTCTGTAACTGTTGTAATGATCTGAAAAAGTTTTGCATTACCCTCCTCTCAAGGTTAGTGTAGGAAGTTGTTTCCGCTACTTAACTTCCTTACAAGTGGTATCAGAGCCTGATCACCTTTGGTTTCAATTGTGGGCAGTTGGGTTTTTTGAACTAATCCAGATTTGAGTGGGAGCTTGTGCAGAAGACACTTTTTGATCTTGTTGCAGGAATATTCAGATGGCGAGTTCGTTAGGGAGAATAGAGGTGGAGAAATTTAATGGAAGTAATTTTGAGATGTGGAAGCTGAAGATGGAAGATCTGCTAATAGATCGAGATCTTTGGGATGTTGTTGATGCGAATGTCTAAAGGCCCTGAGATCCTACTGCGGTAGCTCAGTATGATGTTATGGACCGAAAAGCCAAGGGTCTAATCAGACTGTGCCTGGTAGACTCTGTTCTAATCAATGTCCATGAAGAAAACTCTGCAAAGAAGCTATGGACTAAGCTTGGTGAGATGTATCAAGTGAAATCTTTATTAAATCAAATTTTCTTAAGAAAGAAATTGTATTCCTTGAAGATGGAAGAGGGTGGATGAATTGCAGACCACCTGGAAGCATTCAATATGTTGGTGGCTCAATTAGTATCCGTCGGTGTTAAAATGGATGAGGAGGAGAAATGTCAGATCTTGCTTTGTTCTTTGCCTGATTCGTGGGATTCTCTTGTTATGGCTATCGGTAGTACTTCTGTTGTTTTGAAATCTGAAGACGTGGTGGGTGCCCTACTCGGTGAAGAGATGCGAAGGAAGGTATCCATCAGTTCAAAGGAAGCCCTAACCGTTCGTGGAAGACCTAAAGAGAAAGGCAAGAAGAATGAGAAGCGCGGCAAGTCCAAATCCAAAGGGAGATCGAAATCTCCTGGAAAGTCCAAAGTCATTTTCTGGAATTGCGGTAAACCGGGTCACATCCGTAAGGACTACAAAGAAGAAAAGAAGAAGAAGAAAAAGAAAAAGTTTGATTCTGATTCTGAGTTCGACAAGGAAGATGGCGATGCATTTATTGCGGCTTTGGCGACTCATGCAGGTAATGATGCCTGGCTAATTGACTGAGGTGCATCTTTTCATATGACTTCCAATAGAGATTGGTTTTCTGAATATGAAGGATTTAATGGAGGTAAGGTGTACTTGGGTGATGATTCATATCTAGACATTGTTGGTCGAGGTAAAGTTAGAATCAGGTTTTTTGATGGTAGAATAAAAAGGATTAATGGTGTGCTGCATATCCCTGGATTAAAATGAAACCTGTTATCTATGAGCAAACTGATAGATGCAGGTGTGCAGGTAGTCTTTTCTGAAGCAGGATGTAAAATGGTTAAGGGTGCTATGGTAGTTGCTAGAGGTGTTAGGTTTGGCACTTTGTATAAGCTTGAAGCATACACTGTTGAGTGTAATAGCACTTCTATAAAAAGTAAATCTGTGGATACTTCACTGGAAGATTTGAAGGTTTCACCTTCAGCAGATGGAAATGGTTTTTGGGTACCTAAGGGTGCTCTTTCGTCTGAAGCAAAGTTACCTGCAGAGAAGACTATGTTATGGCACCAGAGACTTGGCCACATTGGAGAAAAGGGTCTAAGGACCTTGAAAAATAAAAACCTTGTTGAAGGTTTGAATGACTGTAATCTTGACTTTGATTTCTGTGAGCATTGCATTTATGGAAAACAAAACCGCGTTCAGTTTTACTCGAGTTCTCATAAAACTTGTGGTGTTTTAGATCTTATCCATTCTGATGTGTTTGGTCCAGCAGATGTCTCTTCGATTGGAAAATCCACATATTATGTTTCATTTATTGATGATTTTAGTAGAAGGACATGGGTTTATTTTCTAAAGAGTAAATCTGAAGTTTTTAGTCGTTTTAAAGAATTTAAAGCAATGGTTGAGTTGCAGACTGGAAAGAAAATAAAATGTTTGAGAACTGATAATGGCGGTGAGTTTTGCTCTAATGATTTTGATAGATTCTGTAAAGACTGTGGAATTAACAGGCAGAAGACAACTCCGTATTCTCCACAGCAGAATGGAGTTGCTGAAAGAATGAACAGGACACTGATGGAGAAGGCTAGGAGTATGTTGAGTGGTGCTGGTCTCGAACAAAAGTTTTGGGCTGAAGCTGTTGCCACTGCTTGCTACCTGATTAACAGGTCTCCTACATCAGCTCTTGTTGATAAAACGCCTATGGAAGCATGGTCAAGTCACAAGCCTTCATTGAGACATCTTAGAGTTTTTGGT
The DNA here is from genome assembly GCF_030272615.1 of Cryptomeria japonica. Lineage (NCBI taxonomy): Eukaryota > Viridiplantae > Streptophyta > Pinopsida > Cupressales > Cupressaceae > Cryptomeria > Cryptomeria japonica. The sequence continues at coordinate 74,883,754 of NC_081405.1, forward strand.
TGCGAGCCATATGCACATGTGCCAAAGGAGAAGCAAACAAAGTTGGAGAACAAGGCTGTGAAATGTATCTTCATCGGGTATAGTTATGGTGTGAAAGGATACAAGCTTTGGGACCCTGTTGCACAAAAGGTAATTCACAGTAGAAGTGTTATTTTTAGAGAAATTAAGTCTTCTTCTATTACATTGCAGCCAGAATAGACTAAAAAAGAAGATGTGATTCAACTTCCTTCTACACCTGAAAGAGTTGAATCGAGACCCCTAGATAGGCAAGAATTTGAGGAGAGCTCGTCTAGCTCTGAATCTTCAGAAGAGGAGGAAGAACCTCCAACTGAGCTTGTTCGAAGGTCTACAAGACATAGACAACCACCTGAAAGGTATTCACCTGATGATTGGAGATGTATTTTTGCTCTGAATACTAGTGTGGATGAACCGAAATCTGTAGAAGAGGCATTAGGTATGAATGATGCAGAATCCTGGAAGATTTCTATGGAGGAAGAAATGGCAGCTTTGAAAAAGAATGATACATGGGATCTTGTACCATTGCCTGAAGGACGAAAACCTGTTGGTTGTAAATGGGTGTTCAAGAAAAAGATTGGTTCAGATGGAAGCATTGAGAAGTATAAAGCAAGGTTGGTTGCGAAAGGCTACTCTCAAGTTGAGGGTGTTGATTACAGTGAAATATTTTCTCCTGTTGCAAAAATGACGTCCATTAGATTTTTGCTTTCTATTGCTACTGCTTATGATTTAGAGGTTGAGCAAATGGATGTGAAAACTGCTTTCCTTCATGGTGATTTGGAGGAAGATATTTATATGACACAGCCGGAGCACTATGTGGTGAAAGGCAAAAGTAATTTGGTCTGTAAATTGAAGAAATCTTTGTATGGCCTCAAACAAAGTCCTAGGATGTGGTACCAGAAATTTGATACATATGTGTTGAGTTTGGGATTTGAACGTTCTAAATCAGATCATTGTGTTTATTATAAATCTGATGGTGATCATTTCTTATTCATTGCATTGTATGTTGATGATATGTTATTCATTGGTAAAGGGAAAGGTATGATTTCAGAACTGAAGTCTCAGCTCGCTGCTAAATTTGAAATGAAAGATCTTGGTGCAGCAAAGCACATTCTTGGGATGGAAATTAGAAGAGATAGGGTGAAAAGAAAGCTATGGCTAGGCCAGAGTAAGTATGTGAATTCAGTGTTACAGAGGTTCAACATGCAGAATTGTAGACCACTGAGTGTTCCTTTTATAGTTGGAACGAAACTATCTGTTTTAGATTGTCCTACATCCCCATTGGAGATGGAAGACATGAGCAGAGTGCCTTACCAGAGTGCGGTTGGAAGCTTGATGTATGCTATGGTCTGTACTAGACCAGATATTGCCCAAGCAGTTGTAGTACTTTCTAGATATATGTCTAATCCTGGTAGAGTTCATTGGGATGCAGTCAAAAGAGTCTTCAGATATTTGAAGGGTACTTCAGATTATTCTTTGTGTTATCATGGTAATTCAGTTGGAGAAATGACTTCCCTTGATATCCATGGTTATGTGGATTCAGATTGGGCAGGTGATATTGATAGCAGAAGATCCACCAGTGCTTATGTGTTTACTTTGTTTGGTGGTGCAATTAGTTGGATGAGTAAGCGACAGGCTGTGGTTGCTTTATCCACTACTGAAGCAGAGTATATGGCAGCTACTCATGCTTGTAAAGAGGCCATTTGGCTTAAGAGACTGTGTTCAGATATTGGAATAAAAGAAGGTACAGTGACAGTTTACTGTGACAGTCAGAGTGCAATTAGCCTAGCTAAGAACCCGACATTTCATGCCCGGACCAAACATATTGATGTTCAGTATCATTTTGTTAGAGATATGGTCGAAGATGGTAGGGTGAAGCTGGTTAAGGTGGAAACTTTGATGAATGTTGTAGATGCTTTAACTAAGGCTGTGAGCACAGAGAAGTTCAGATGGTGTTCAGAGTCTATGGGCCTTATGGCCCCTAGCAATTGATTCATTGTGTTGACATTCCCTTCCTCTCTTGCAAGGTGTTCGACAAGTGGGAGATTTGTTAGGAAAAATGGTGTCTCAACCTTGCATTTATGCGAAGTTACTATTTATAGTAAGTTTTCATTTGAGCACGAAATGGTGCGAAACTCTCGCTGAAGCTTCTGGTTGGCTAGATAAGCATTCCGGTAAAGTTGCGTCGCAAGGTCACAGCTAGTTTTGAAGATATTAATGTTTCGTCTTGGAGGGGTGCAATACAATATTTAAACTTAATTTTGGGGACTTTAGAGTCCCCGAAACACCCTGAAAAATGGTTGTAACCGGTGAAGCGGGTTACGAGGTGATAAAGCATTTCGTGAGCTTTCCGACGCTTCAAACGGTTCGTCAATCGGACACCCGGTTCTCAAGTTATGGCCTCCGGAAGTTTGTACTCCTGAAATAGGAAAAAGAATTTGTATCGGATACATAAATGAGCTGTAAAAGGGAGTGACACGTGTTGATGTGTGCTTTAACATGTCATAGGGTGTCTAGAAGGGAGATAAGGTCGGCTACACCTTATTGGGTGGTTTTAGCCCATGGTTTTGTAATACCGTTTGACGGTTTCTTGTATTGTATCTCCTATTTATGAGGTGTGTGAGATAGAGGTTGTGTGTAAAAAAGTCTTATAGCTATTGAGTTGCCTCTGAATCTCTGATTAATGGTACTCCTGTGAAGAGCTTGCTCTGCAAGTATGTTGTAATCTGTTTTTGATTGCTGAATAAAATATTGAGATGCTTTTGGAGGGTGGGGTTTTTCTCCCGAAAGGGTTTTCCCCACGTAAATAATTGTGTTGTGGTATGATTGCTATTATATCTATTTCTATTTTCTGTAACTGTTGTAATGATCTGAAAAAGTTTTGCATTACCCTCCTCTCAAGGTTAGTGTAGGAAGTTGTTTCCGCTACTTAACTTCCTTACATGTATGTCCAAACCATAATTTATAAGGGGTCTTGCCTGTTTCACCTTTGATGTGAACTCTGTTGAATGTGTAGATTGTTGTACTCACTGCTTCTCTCCAGTAGATGTGAGGCGATTTGGCTTCCATCATCATATATCTTGTTGCATCCAAGATGGTTATTTCTTTCTTTCCACTACTCCATTCTGCTGAGGAGTCCGAGGTGCAGATAACTATCTCCTAATTCCATTTGTCTCACAGTAATTGTTAAATTCATGAGAAGTGAACTCATCGCCTTGATCTAATCTTAGACATTTGATTTTCAAACTAGTTTCTGTTTCAACCTTTGCTTTAAAGATCTTTAATTTATCAAAGGCTTCAGAATTCTCCCTAAGAAAAGTCACCCACATCATTCTAGAATAGTTATCAATAATCAACATGAAATACCTATCACCTTGAAAGCTTGTAGTCCTTGTTGGACCACATAAGTCAGTATGAATCAAATCAAGTACATCATTAGATTTATCATGTATGCTCTTTAAAGAAGTTCTAACTTGCTTTCCCAATTGACATTCCTTACATACTGGATTATGAGGCTTCATAATCTTAGGTATATCTCTAACTGCCTTTTTTGAACTGATCTTAACAATACAATCAAAATTAACATGACACAACCTTTTATGCCATAACCAAGTCTCATCAATATGAGCAATCAAACATGTCTTATTACCAGTATTCAAGTGAAAGATATTACCTCCATTCTGAGTTCTGGTTGCAATCTCCAAACTAGTTTTGTTAATGATTTTGCATTTTCTATCTTTAAACTGAAGCTGGAAACCCTTGTCCACCAATTGACCAACACTCAAAAGATTATACTTTAAACATTCTACATAATAGACATTATCAGTATTATGCTTGTCATCAAGAGAAATAATACCTGTACCTTTGATCATACATGCTTTGTCATCTCTAAATCTAATTTGACCGCCATTGTATTCTTGCAGAGACAAAAAAATTCTTTTATCTCCATTCATATGATGTGAGCATCCACTATCAATTACCCATCATCCTTATCTTCAACTTTTGCTGCTAGGGCCTTTTCTTAATTCATGATAGCTAGTTCTAGTTCATATTCCTTTAGAGCATAGAACACCCATTCCTTTCCATTGCTAGATCCACTAGCAGAGTCTGTTGTCGGTTCATCCTCAGAGTCATCACTAACTCCTTCCTTATCCGCTATGTAGCATTGTTTACTTTTCTTGAATCTATATATGTTCTGATTAGGCTTAAATGTTTTCGTAACTCTCTCTTCAAATCTTGCATTCCTTTCAGGATATCTAGATACAAAATAACCAGTCTTATTACATGAAAAAAATTTAAAAGGTGCTTTTCCTTCATACTTACTTCCTGTCGGTCCTTTAGGTACTCTTCTAGCAAATAAGGCTTCAAGTTTCTCAAATTCTTCATCTTCTTTCCTCATATATTCCAATTCTTTTGCATATAAGGCTTTCCAATCACTTTTGCTCGTAGATGATGATGATGCATGAAAAGAAGGTTTAGACTTTGCAGCTCCAGAAGATCCAAATTTTTCAAGCTTAAAAGTGGATAATTTCTCAATCAAAATGTCTCTGTTAACTAAAGTGTTTTCCATTGTTTTCAGCTCATTAATTGTAGTTGTCTTCATCTTGTAAGCTAGTAGAAGGGCTCTCAAGAATTTGGAAACTATTTCATCTTCACTCAGAGATCCTCCACAACATTGAATTCCCATAACAATCTCATATACTCTTTCCATAAACACAACAATTCTTTCATTATCTTCCATCTTCAAGTTTTCATATTTTACCTGGTAACCATCAAGTTTAGCAATTTTGACAGTAGGATCACCTGCATTCAGAGTTTGCAATTTATCCCACATAACCCTTTCTGATGATTTATCAGTCAATCCCATGATTTGTTGATTAGTAAGTGCACACAAGAGGGCTTCTCTAGCTCTACAATCATTTTCAATATTCTTGTTCTGGTCTATAGGAGCAGGATTGTCAGATGTCGGATCATAAGGTTTGTATCCTTTCTCAGTGATCTCCCAAATATCTTTGCCAAGACATCTAAGATGAGTCTCCATTCGAATTTTCCATATCCCCTAATTTGTTCCATCAAGCTTAGGGATTTCTCTTCTGAAAATAATTACCGATGGATTTGAAGTGTTAGTTGCCATAGGATCTACCTCAAGCAGTTAAGCTTCTACAAAAGAGGACCAAATCTCTGATACCAATTGTTAGGATAATTGGTGAACAACTGAGAGAGGGGGGGTGAATCTGTTGTTAACAAATTATATCAATTAAACCACTTTATTGTTGGCAAATGCACACTCCAATGAGAAATTGTAGGTGATTGAAGGTATTGTCATTGATGGCAACCTTGCAATCATAGGATACCGGTAGGCACCAACACCAACAGACTCCACACCGACGTACAGATCACCAACACCGAAAAGGAAGATTACCGGCACCATGGCCAACAATAATTTTGTGTAATTATACTTTGTAATTAATTGTAAAATCTTTTTGTAAGCCGACATGGTGAATTGTAATATGACTCATATAAGTATGAGATCATTGTAGATCATTTAGGTAGTGGAGAATGAAAAGTGTATAGCAGAACTAATGTGCAAATTATTGGGATAAGGGTTTATGTATATTGCAGAGCTTAAACCGGTATTGAATCTGGCATAGTAGATGTTGATGTGAAGCAGTACATGACATTGGATTTGTATAATCCAATTTTGTAAGTCAGTGAGACTTCATTTTGTAACTGAGCAATGGGCTCTAGGCACTTGGCCTTTCTGCATGTGCAGGCCCCTATCGGAAACAATAATATTCTCTTATTGGCCAGTAAGTGAATATTGTGGGTCACAAATCCCATCGAGGTTTTTCCCACACCGGGTTTCCTCATTAATAATATTGTGTTATGGTGTGCTTTTCATGTTGTGGTTGTTATTCTTATTTACTGCATTGATTTTGTTTACTGGTACACAGTTTTGAAATGCTTTCCATGTTACAATTCAAAAAAATTATTTTACCTGTCAGATATTGATTCACCCCCCCCCCGTCTCAGTATCTTTGGGAATCCTAACAATTGGTATCAGAGCTTGGTCCTCTATTTTCAAAAGCCAAAAACAGTTTGAGGAAGATCTTGACACCGATAGAGATGGAAAACTTGAGAAAGCAATTGGAAACAACTTTTTTAGACTATGATGCAGAAAAAGTGAAGAACATCAATCTTGAAGATGATCTAAAGGTTGCACAAGATATCATTCAAGGACTTCAAGAAAATTTCACTATTGCAAGGAACAAAAGAAGATAACTTTGTGAAAAGATGCAAAATGATGAAGATGAAAAGGAAACTCTCAATGATCTGGTAAACAACCTAAGACAAGAAATCAGTACAACGAAGAGTGAAATGCAGGATATGACTATGAGATTTTGTAAATAAATTGAAGATAGAAAGATGAATGAAGATGAATTGACTAGAAGAATCAATGATGCTGCAAATGAAAATCTAAGACTCAGTCATATGAATGATATGCTAAAGACAAATCTAATGCACTTAGAACATGATAAAACTAAACTCATGAGACATAAGGATTTCTTGGAAAATGAATTGGCTACTGCAAATCAACACAAGGAGAAATTCAAGAAAATTTCAGAGGAACTTGATGACATGTTGAAAAATCAGAAACCTAATGGTGATACAAATGGCCTTGGCTTTGAAATTGGTGAGAGCTCCAGTACTGCAAACAAACATGATCATAGCAAACCGGAAAGACAACCTAATGCTTACAAATTTAATGGGAAATGATTTAACTGTAACAAGTATGGTCATATAGCAAATCAGTGTAGATCTAGAAACTATCAGAAAACTAATACACCCACCGGTCAATATTCAAAATGCAACAAAGTTGGTCATAATTCAGAAAATTGCAGAATGAAAGTAAGATGTTATGTTTGTGGAAGATTTGGACACTTATATAATCAATGCAAAACACATACTGGCATAGGATATGGGAAAGCTATTCAGAAAAATAACATGACTTGTTATGCTTGTAACAAGATTGGACATATTGCTAAATTTTGTAGAAGGCATCACCGACAAATAACAAAGGACCTAGCTTGAAAGGTAAAGAAAAAGTTGAAGAGGTAAAGCAATAATTCTCAAAACAATGGATCAGAAAGTCAGATCAGAATTTTGATGGGAATACTCCTCCACCGACAGAACAGAGTAATACTCCACTGGTAGGAGACTCTTCATCTAATTGAAGAAAAATCCTTCGGGGGTTTGGCAACAAATTGAAAAAAATGCTCATATACCCTCGGTTGATGGTGAGAAGTTGAATTACTTCTTTATCGACAGATGAGTTAAGTTGTGACTTAACCGACAAGCATTAAATACAGTAGTTGGAGAAAATAACATTATAAAGTAAGTGTTTGACTCCTTTTTCATTCACCGAGCATTCAAATCTCCGAGAATGCGAAAATTCTAAGTAAGGGAATCCATAGCGAGAAGGAAGAAAGTCATTCAAGCACACATACCTAAAGGAAGATTAAGGAATTTATAACCATGGCATCCTCCTCTGTTCTTGAATTTATAGAAAACCCTACTATGATTGAGGTTATCAAAAACCCTAGGCCCGTATTCAAACTTGTTCTCGAAATAGCGAAGAAAGATGATACCCTAGGTGCATTCTCTCAAATTCCTAAAGGAGTGGTATATGTTGAAGATCCTAGGAGATACATAAATTGTCACATAGAGGAATTAGGAGATGAAGAAATCAAGAACATGTATAGGACTGTGATTTGTGATGTAAATGGAAATATCAAACTGGAACATAAGATAGTGGAAACCCTAGGTTTTACTGAAATCCTTAGTATCCGGGATTTTCTCAAGGATGTTATAAGGATTGTGCTAAGCAAAGTGCATGGGGAATTCTTTTGGTTGGATTCCATCCATAAGATCACCAAAGAAGCAGTTAAGGCAATAACATGATTACCTTCCACCGGTAGCAGGCCTGACAGAACTAAAAAGGTCTCTAATGACATGGTAATGGATCTAACTGGTGCAACATTTGATATGAGATCACTTAGAGTCAATGATGTAAAGGACATAAATGTTAGATTTGCCAGTATGATCCTTGGCTATAAAGCCACATATGCTAATAGATTAAATTCAATATCTAGCTTGTGTATTAAAAGTGCTTATGACTTAGTGAACAACAATGCTAAGATTGACATCTATGAATGGCTTAAAGATGAATTAATAGACAATTTGAAGAAGATCAAAGGAGATAAGACATGAACTTTTAGATTTGGAAATTTACTTGTATGTGTGATGTTGTACATTACTAAGGAAGTACCTGGTATTGGAAGAAAAGACTTTGGCTTTGATATACCAGTAGGAAAGCAACTATTGGACATATTAAACAACATGGGAGAAAACAGAGAGAAGAATATAAATGAACATTTTCAAGCACTGAAGGCTTGAATGAAGACAAGAGTAAGGCTGTCTCAGGCAATTGTAGATAAATATAAAAAAGAAATATGTTTTGTAATTAAGAAAGATGAAATCTGGATGGAGGTGGTTGTCCCTAGCACTATCTGGGTAACTGAAATGGGATATGAAATAGATGATAACATCATTGAAACTTATGCAAAAGCCCTCCTTGAAGCACCAAAGGAACCATCTGAGAAAGTATTTGGAAATGCAAAGCAATTGAAAGTGGTATTCAGTCTAAGAAAAGAGTTAATAAAGTTGAACAAACTGTGAGGAAGGGAACTAAACAAGCTAAAGCTATTAAGGAAGATGTATTGAAGCAAACTGGTATCAAGGCAAGTGAGCTAGAAGGACTTCACCAGAATTTTATCTTTCACCGGTTGCAACTTCTTCTGAAAGTGATATACCAATGGTATTCAAAAGGGTAGAAAGGAAATGAAAACCCTCACCAGTACCCTCACCCACACTTAGAAGAACTAGACAAAAGCAACAGGCAGTTAGGCCTCCAGTTAAGAAGTTAACTCCAAAGAAGAAGAAGGCAAAACAAGACATTGCTCCACTGGATAAAATTTTAAGTGAAATAACAGAGGATGGAAAGTTGAAAAACATTAGCAAATTGTATAACACACTTTCCACTGATGATAAAGAAAGCGTAGAAAATAGTGTAATTTTACACTTGTACATATACAAGAAATTTTTCATGGAAATTGGTGATGAAATACCCACTGATCTATATAGAAGACTAGAAGCTAGAAGGGTAGCTATTGTTGAGTTGGATAAAAAGATAAAAATTGAAAAATTGCTTACAGTTCACCCAGTGAACTCCACTGAAGAGATAGATCAATTAATTAGTGAGGCCAACCAGACAGTATTTTCAACTGGTCACCGACATGTTAGAGTTATGGTAGGAAGAATGAATGAAATTTCTGAAGAAACTACAGATCAATGGGACATATTCTTTGTTGAAAAGGAAAAATAGGAAGAACTTAAAAGACCTAAGACTGTCAGAGTCTATCAAAAGGATAGGGATAAGAGGAAAGGTAAGGTAGGTGGACATCCAAACCTTAAGACAACTGATAACTTACCCCCACCTCAATCTGATAATCCACCGGTAGAAACTTTTGACAATCAACCGGCTATAGAGAGTATGGAGACTCCTCAAGAGGATACAAATCCTGAGTCGAAAATTTTGTACACTATGAATATAGACACCCAAGAGGTTAACATTGTGGTGGACAAAGAGACCATTGAGGATAAGAAGAAATATGTGGCTACTGAGTAACCAGCTGCAAATGTTGACATTGAGGTTAGTGATACTATAAATATAAGCACAGAAAAACCTACTCAGACAGAGGAACTGACAGAAGACACCATTGGGAAACCATTAGAAGCACCGGTAGATAAAACTGAGAAACAATTAGGAAAACTAGCAATGGATAGTATAGAAGTGCATACTGAGAAACCGACAATGCATACAGAGACTACTTCAGAAAAACCGACAGTTGAGAGCACAGAGAAACCCTCTGAGACACAGGTTGAGGTACTGGTTCAAACAGAGATAGTGCCACCGGCAACAGCTGAAAAGACTAAACCTTTGCTAGTAGAAACACAAACACAAACTAACCTACCAGAGGTCAAAACAAGCAAAGTTATTACTACAACCGAGAGCATGGAGATTGTGAAAACAGTTGGATAGACATCTGGTTCTTCAATGACAGAGTTCAGACCAACAAACATGATATAAGTATTATTAGATTCTATTAAGAAGATCACTGAGTGTAATGCACAAGCCTACAAGGCTATTGATGACACAATTCCTATTCTTAAATTGATAGCACCCAAGTGCATTTTGGACAATAAAGAATCTTTAGGTCAACTAGACACATTGTCTAAATACATCACTGGTAACATTTTGACAGTTGATCAGATAAATGAAGACACATTCAAAGAGATAATGAATAAAGAGAAAGAAAAATTCTTTGAGGAAATAGTGAAGAAGAATAAGGAGAAAATAGAAACCTTATTACTAGCACTAGGAGAAACTATTTTGGATTTCAAGAAACTATACAGAGATACCTGTAAAACTAATATTTTGATAGAGGACATAGATTCAGAGATCAACAAAGCACAAGATGAAATCAACAATATTGCTGGCAACTTAATAGGAACATCAGATTCATTTTTGGAAATTGAAAACAACATTGCAGATCTTGAAGAGAAAATTGAGAAGTTAGAAAACGATAAAGAGAAGATAAAGGTTAAGGCAAAGAACTTAAAGTGCAAACTAGGTCCTAAACCAGATTACCTCATTTCTTTGAGAAAAGAGATTTCTGAGGCTCTAGTTCCCGGACTTAAGACACTGGAAGAGAAAATGCACATACTCACCAGTACAGTTTAGAGAACAGAAGCAACATTAAAGGATAACAAAAGATTCAGGGACAGTCAGAATTTTGTATTGGCAGATCTTTTCTAGATTGTAACCCACCAATTACAAGGATCTAGTAGGAACCACACTCCACTGACAGTGAATGACAACCTTTGTCATTGATGTCAAAGGAGGAGTAGTGGAGATGAGAAAAATGATTAGAAGAAAGAGATCATCAGCTCATGGGGAGCACACAGTTTTGGTAACAGTTTTGGTAAGAGAATTTTGGCAAAACAGTTTTGGACATACAGTTTTGATTTTTCTCATGAGTGTTGCCATCAATGCCAAAGGGGGAGATTGTTGGCAAATACACACTCCAATGAGAAATTGTAGGTGATTGAAGGTATTGTCATTGATGGCAACCTTGCAATCATAGGATACCATTAGGCACCAACACCGATATACAGATCACCGATGCTGAAAAAGAAGATTACCGACACCATGGCTGAGAGAAATTTTGTGTAATTATACTTTGTAATTAATTGTTAAATCTTTTTGTAAGCCGACATGGTGAATTATAATATGACTCATATAAGTATGAGATCATTGTAGATCATTTAGGTAGCAGAGAATGAAAAGAGTATAGCAGACCTAATGTGAGAATTATTGGGATAAGGGTTTATGTATATTGCAGAGCTTAAACCGGTACTGAATCGGGCATAGTAGACGCTGATCTGAAGCAGTACATGACATTGGATTTGTATAGTCCAATTTTGTAAGTCAGTGAGACTTCATTTTGTAACCGAGCAGTGAGCTCTAGGCACTTGGCCTTCCTACATGTGTAGGCCCCTATTGTAAACAATAATATTCCCTTATTGGCCAGTAAGTGAATATTGTGGGTCACAAATACCACTGAGGTTTTTCCCACATCGGGTTTCCTCGTTAAAAATATTGTTTTATGGTGTGCTTTTCATGTTGTGGTTGTTGTTCTTATTTACTGCATTAATTTTGTTTACTGGTACATAGTTTTGAAATGCTTTTCATGTTACAATTCAAGAAAATTCTTTTACCAGTCAGATACTGTTTCCCCCCCCCTCTCAGTATCTTTGGGAATCCTAACATTTATAACCTTTAACTGGATCACATAAACATTAAGTACCAAAATAGTAGAACTAGGTACCGGTAAGCAATAAATCTTAAGAATAAAACATATAATCAACACAATGCAACCATACCACATAACACCATTATTTGTACGTAGAAAACTCAGAAAGGGAAAAACCACGGTGGGAAGCCTACCCACAGTCAAATGATACTTCTGTAGAAAGTATGTGATACAATGAGGGGCCTACACATTCAAGAAGGCACACTGCCTAGAGCATACTTCTCATTACAAAAGAGTCTCATTGACTGTAGAGAGGTTATAACCACGTCAATATAAATGGACAACAATCCAGAATAATGAACTGCCATAGATAGCATCTACCATGCCTGATTACAGTTTTGGTTAAGCTCAATAGTAGAGGCCTTTGACCTCTTCCTTAATCCCAATTTGCTCACCTATGATTGACCAAATCTCCTTCGCATATGATATTAAATTTCATGACCACGAACATATTATCGACAATAAGATCTTACATCAATTTATTACAACCCTAAGGCCTAAACCAATTAGGTCAGCCACCTAAAATATATTACAATAAGATAATTACATACATTCATATTACAATGATATGCCATGTCGGCTTAAGACCAAAACAACAATAACCAATCCATAAATCATCTTGGTAATGTGTAGAGAACCCGTTAACATGATACCGGTCCATAACCTAGATAGGTACCAGACCTAATCTGGGTCCACCATGCCAAAGCAATGTCTTCAATTAGTTGAGGCATGATCAAAGAATATCTTCAACATCCTAAAATCCATCTAGAATTCTCACAAACACCACTTATGCATTCTGCCAAGATTTCTCAGTGAAAGCTCCGCTAGTTAAACCTTAAACCCATGTCGGTAAGGGTTTACAAGAGTGTGTGATTGCATCTGATTACCAATTCAATACCAACTGACCAAAACATGCCCTAGAAGCATGTAACACATAAAATCAATCATAGTTCATTGATCCAAACATCCCAGAAGTGTCCAACAGATAGTCTCTTCTACCAGTAACACTAGATCTTCTATCGGTAACCAAAACCTATCAGCCGATAACCAACTATAACAGCTAGTGTTGACATCAATGACAAAACATCAATGCAACACATAATTAATTCATCCATATTGCCAACAACATCTGTACATTTGTTGCTAACACCAGTGGCCCAATATTAGCTACATCAGGGATCTCTATACCTCCAACCTGTTCACATGACATATAGGTGTATTGTAAGTAGTATCTGAAAATGTTCATGTTGAATGGGGACCATCCTCTTCAGTTAGAATTCCCTTCTCAACCCTGTGGAAAGCTAACTTCCACCCTTTATAAGTAACTCTGATGATTGGATCATTGATAGGGTTAGGGTCTAAGCTAAACACTTCATCTATGGTATCCTTTTTCATTGAGTTGTGCCACACTCAAAAAATTATGCTTTAGACCTTCAACCCAGAAGACATCAGCTGCACCACTCTTTCCATTAAGAGAAATAGTTCCCTTACCTTTAACCATGTAGGGTGAGTCGTTACCAAATCTTACAACTCCACCATCAAATTCCATCAGAGAAAGAAATTTTCTCCAATCACCGGTCATGTGATGTGAACAACCACTATCAATGATCCAATCATCAGAGTTACCCATCCTGGATGCTAATGCCTTCTGATCTGACATCTCTTCTTTAATGGCTACAAACACAATGTTTTCATTATCATCACCATTAGATTCCTCATTAGTGATACCAGCATCAACAATAATAAGACAATATTTTTTGCCTTTACCCTTGTACTTCATGAATTTCTCTTGTTTGTGCTCATTATCAACATTAGGACAATTAGCAGCAATGTGTCAATCTTGTTGCATGCAAATCAATTCAAAGGTAATTTTCCTCTATATTTACCTATACCTCTAGGCAACCACTTGGCCAATAATGCTTCAAGCTCAACTAAACTATCTTCATCACCAGCTTCTCTGCTGGATCTGGATTCATATCTATGACTGACATCTCTACTTTTCCTCATAGATGGGTTAGAAACATAAGCTCTAAATGGAGACTCAGAGTACACTACCATCATAAGCAATTAATTCAAAAGCAGTAAGCTTACCAATAATGGAGTCAAGAGTTACCTTAGTTTTGTCAATGGACTTCAGCTCCTGAATAGCTGCAACTCCAATAACGTAGACTGGTAGCAAGGTTCTTAGTATCTTACTGATCACTGTGGAATCTTCCACTTTACCTCCCACACTCTTAATTTCACCGACTATCTCTTTTATCCTTTGACCATACTACTAGATATTCTCACCTTCAGCCATCTGCATGTCATCTAACTTTCCTCTTAGACTCTCCTCTTTAGCAATCTTAACAAGTTCATCACTGCTATAAATCTCTTGAAGTTTTTTCCATACCTCATATGCAGTTTCAAGATCATGAACATCTACATACTCTGCATTAGACAAAGAACTGATAATAGACTCCAATTCTTGATGATTTTCTTCTTTCTCTTTCTTCTGATCATCAGTGAACATCCCAGTAGGTGCAACATACTTAGTATCAATATGTTCCCAATACTGACTTCCTAGACTCTTGATATAAATTCTATCACTCCATATCCTATAGTTCTCTCTATTAAACTTCAAACCTTCCTTCTTCATCATGATCAATAGATCTTTACCTCTAGCTATTAGTCTTATACCTTAGAGGACCTGAAATGATCTGATACCAATTGATGGTATGATGAAAGAATAAGTATCCGGTCAACTACTGAGAGGGGGGGCTGAATCAGTAGATAGAAAAACTGATAATAAACTTCACCAATCAATCTCTCAAAGTAAACTTAGAATAATAACTCTGTCAAGATTAAAAATCATAAGATAAAACAGTTGTATGTTACAACAAATTAACAGTAAACAACTTCTTCATATCTCAATGCTTTTGGTTATCATGACTTATCAAAAATTGTTAAGTAGTTAAGTAAATCAACCATGCAAACATAACCACAAAAACATTCACCACTTGACACAAATATTTTTTGACGTGGAAACCAAAATAGGTAAAAAGAACGGTGAGATGAGACTCACAAGATAACTATCTGAACTCTTCTAAAGTTCTCCCTATTAGGAGCCTAGACTGTTAAAGCTTTACAAAAAGTCTTGTTAAGAACTGATCCTATTAGGAATCACCCCATTAAGGGATTGACTACAAATTCTTTGTTAGAAGCAATACCATGTAAGGAGTAACCTCGATAGAGGATTTGAAAATCCAATCTAATGGACCACCTTGTTACAAGATTTGAATAGCACCAAGCTTGTTAGAGTTTACCCGGTTAGGGGATTTCAATTCTGTTGTAATTGTTAGAAAATAACAGGAGTTTGGTGATTTGTCTGAATAGCACTACACTTTCTTGATCATATCCATTTCATGCTCCTATTTGCCTTTAATCAAACTACAGATACATTATCCGGTTCAACAACTACACACTCAACTAAACTGTGTCTATCTCTTTTTCAACTCTATAAAACTAAACAACTTCATTGACCTTAAATACAAATCAATCAGGTCGGTAACACAACAAAAACCTAACTCTCATCGAGATTACAAACAAATTTGGTACAAGTATGACCGTTGGATTACATAGCAATCTCTTCACATCAATCAAGAAAACCTTGATTGCTTCTTGATCACTGCTTTATTGAACTTGGTAACTCATCACGCAGTTTGCATTAGATTCAATATATTTGCTAATTACCTAGATAAAAACCATTATATCAACTCGCCAAAATCTCTTGGAATTGTCTTCATACAATAATCACACGTGTCATCATCATTACTGCTCATCATTGGATCATAAACCAATATAACCAACTCACCAAACTTAATCAGTTAGGGTTTATCAAAAACAATAGGTAGGGTTTACCGGTTACAACAATAGATAAGGTTTACACCGGTTACCGTTTCACTCCACAAATTCTTCCTACGGATTATAGTAACAATATTACAACAATATCAACAATATCATTACCATTTTAATTGACATCAATGACAAAACAACATATCATTAATGCAATCTTCATGCAAATGCCAACAATCTCCCCCTTTGCCATTGATGACAATACAAATATCAATACCATTTTTGCGTGATTGTGAATAGGAATCCTGATTTACATTACCAAGTGTATACACCTAAAAATGGTCTGAAGATAGTTAATTAAATACGTAGCTATTTGATTAATTCCCCTTCCCAATTAATTGAATTCACAAGCAATTTAATTAATTTCTCTATTCATCTACTAGTAAATAGATCTAAATGATTTGTTTACATAGTTCATTTCATATCCCCCTTTGATTAATTAATTCTAAATTAATTAATGTCTCCCCATATTAATCACTTCTTCTAATACCTAATTAAGATTAACAAATCCAAGTTTGTTGAGATTAATTGCCATTTTCCAATTATTTGAATTTCTAAATTCAAATGAGCACATGGCTCCTAACTTTAGCCACCTAACCTAACCATCCCCTAACTTAACCCATTCATTTTAATCTTGGATCTAACTAACCCTATCTTATCTTGCACATTCTAACCTCCTTATCCTAACCTCTCATGGTGTGGATATTCTCTCCTTGAGACACATGGCACTTTTGCCACATGTCTCCTCCCTTGGACACTTGCCCTCTCATGAGCAAGGCTCCTTGACACTTGTCACCACAGAGATGACAAGTGTCCCTTCCTCAAATCTCTTCTCCAACTTCCTCAATCTTGGCCCTTGATATCTTCAGATCAAACATGGGCCGTCGATTCCTGCCACCTTAGCTTTGGTCTTGGAATTCCTATAAATACCCCTCATTTTGGAGCAATATGGATCTCATCTCATCTCAATTTAGGCACCATTACTATAGGCAATTCGCATTTCAATTATCTAGTAATTAGCTTTGGATTTATCATAGCATGTTCACCTAGGTTCTTAAATCATGCATTTCATATCATCTCCATAGTCAATCATGATCAATTAGCTACTCAACTCTTGAGTTGTCACTTTGGAGCTCATTGCTCTGCTGAGATCCCATCAATCCAACACATTCAAGGTCCTCAAGAATAGAGGAAAATTAGACATTTCAAGGAAGGCTTATGGTTTGCATCTTTCGTTTAAATTTTTGATTAAGTTTTTCAATTATGCTTCTATTGTCTCATTATATGTGTATGCATCTTATACTAACCACTTTTTTAAGCATCACATTAATTGGCGCCCACCGTGGGGCCTAGCCCCTTTGATCTTTAACAAGTTTGCTTGTAGGAAATTTCATTGATAGGTTGATTAGCTCTTTTGGAGTGCAGATTAGCTCTCTTGGTCTCCCGAATCACATTCTTAGCCTCTTTTGTGGTGTTCTGGCACCTCAAATGACATTTATGGGAGATTCCTCAACTCTGTTTTTATGTTTTTCTATACTTTAGCGCTTTCAGTATGTACTTTAGCATTTTTGGTACATTTGGCAGCGTTTTCAGTCTATTTGACAACGTTTTTGGTTTGAAGAACAACATTTTTGGTTTGCAGAGCAGCGTTCTTGGCACATATAATGGCGTTCTTGGTCAATTTGATGGCGTTTTCAGTCTTTTTATTAATTTTGCAAATATTATATGTTGTATTCCTCATTTCTGCTTCTGGACTATCATTTTCCCGAACTTAATTTGCAGATTGTTGGTTTTACAGGTACTTATTTCGCTGTGAAAGACTGGAGTTATAAACTATTTCGCTGCCAAAGAATGCAATATAAATTACTAATTTTGTTTGCAGTCACGGGATTTTGCACTTATATTTGTTAAATTAGGCACATAGACTAATTACAATGGAAATGAACAAACATGTCTTACGTGTCTTGATGATAGGTGAGTATGCTCTCACCTTTCTTAGGTGATTAGAAAGCTAGACTCATCCTTTGCTTTCAATTGCATATCTTTAGAGGGCCTGTCACAGTGTGGAAAAAGTAATCACCCTGTGAGAATGACCCAAGTGAGTACAGCTGGACCTGAGCATTCCAACTCACTATAATAAATAGGTCTCTGATGATTAAAGTCTCAGAGAATGGGATTATTTGAGTTTTCTCTTTGAGATCTCTCATATCGGGCATTTTGTAGGGCCTCGTGGTCTCAATCACCTTTACGTGACTACAACTTGTTTCGGTACCTTGTTGGGCTATAGGCCTCAATCATGCTTACGTGACTTCAAGGGGTAATTTCAAATGGAATTTCTGACTAAGAACTTTAAAAATAGAAGCTACTCGATTCAACTCCGAAAGGGTGATAATCTTTGTGCAAGAGAGATAGTAACTCTCCCAAGACACTTGCCATATCGTGCCCCCATTAACGTTTGGAGTAGGATAATACGATGTTGAGAATCCATTGCATGAGACTCAGCGGCTGTATTCTGATTAGCTATTGGGTGTGTACCTAAGTCAGCAAGCAAAGGTTTTCATTCTCAACCAATCTCCTTAGGATAGACTGATTGATGTGTTTTTAACAATTAAAAACCTTTGAAACAAAAATATAATCTGATTTTTGTGTTTGTAAGTCAAGTCAAGATATCATCCGTTAAAATACAACAAACATTTGAAAACTCAAACTTCAAACTGTCAAATTCACAAGTTTTGCTGCAGATTAGCTCTTTCAGTCCAAACAGTCGCACATTCAGTCCAAACAGTCTCACATACGGTTCAAATAGTAGCATTAATAGTCCAAACATTAGTGTTTTCAGTCCAAACAATTGCTCTTTCAGTCCAAAAATTAGCATTTACAGTTAAAACATTAGCTCTTCCAGTCCAAACGGTCGCACCCTCGGTCCAAACAGTCGCATTTTCAATCCAAAGGTCAGCTCTCTTGGTGTTAATGTCAAATTTCTCATATTTCAACATTAACTCTCAAAGGTTGAGCGTATTACAGAGTTGGTTCAAAATTGAAATCTCCCGAGTTCAAACACTCAATTTGCTAAACCTACATATCATTATTTGAACTTTAGAGTCACTGTATAGTAGAACAGAGTTCCTAGTTTGTCAGTTAGCATTTCTGGTCTGTATGTCAGCATTTTTGGTTAGTATAGTAGCATTTTTGGTAAGTCTGTCAGAGTTTCTGGTTCAAACAATAGCGTTTCTGGTCTAAATAACAACATTTCTGGTCTAAACAACAGAGTTCTTGGTCTAAATAGCAGCGTTTCTGGTCTAAACAGCAGAGTTCCTGGTCATTTTGTCAGCATTTTTGGTAAAATACATCAAAATCAGAAAACAAAAACAACCCATTTATCAAACAGTCAAACATAGAGAATAGTTCATCTTGTTGGGTCATTTAATCAAGTTATCTTTTGTCAAAAATAGATTCAAGAACAAGACACACAAAAAGTCTCAAGTATTCACCTCAAACAAGTTAAAGATCAAACACCTTAAAGTGCAACAACACATTGTCTTTGATAAACTAATTGGTCAAACATAGTTTCTCATCAGGATCTATCATCCTTTAATCACAAAACTACGATGTTTGATCAGAATAACTTTGTTCTTTATCATAGGATATATCATTCCTATTTGAACTTGGTCATATCAAAAATCACAAAATTTGCACTCCAAAAACTAAGATCGAAAAACTTGTAAACAAGAAAATACTTGAAAAGATCATTTCATGTCTATACATCTACAAATTTCACCTCAACAATTGATCACTTATAACGACACATTACTCAAGATTTAAACCCCGAAAAACATTCAAAACACGTCTATGCCCGTTCTAACTAGGGCTCAGAGATGGAAAATTGTGGAAACAGAAATAGAAACGTTTGAGATAACTAAAGACTATAGAACCATGGAACATGAAGATGAAATACAAGTTGAAGAGGAAATAACAAAACAAAATATCAGAGACATCAAGAAAGATCCTCAATTCGACAAATTTATGAAGAAATTATTGGAGGGAGAAAAAGAAAAATATTTCCTAATGTTATCCAAATCCGGTGCTACACTCCCCCAAGATTTTGATGTAAACAAATTGAAACAAAAGAAAAGTGGTCCTACTCCTAATGATGAACAATATGAGGACATCTTTGGTCTCAAAATGAATAACACGTCAATTCCTAGCAACACCAGAAATAATGAGGAAACTTACATTCCCACAAGGGAGGAAGTAGAAATTCTAAATAATGCTCAATCCAACGAAGATACAAGAAGGGATAGAGATGATACAAGAAGAGATCAATATATTCCTAGAATGCAAAATCATGGTCATACAAGAACAAATCATGTTAATAATCCTATAATAAATCTCACACAACAACTACAAACATTGCAAACACAAATCCAAGACATGCAAAGAGGAAATGTTAGGCGATACTCGCTTCAAGAAATATGTCCTTATCCGTTTGACAGAAACCTCAACATGATACCTTTTCCTATAGGTTTTGAGACTTTGAGGTACGAAAAATATGACGGAAGCACTGACCCTCAAGATCACATAAGAGAATTTTGCACAATGAGCATGGAGTTTGCACATGAAGATACATACTTAATGAGACTATTTCCAAAAAGTTTAACTGGATTAGCCATGGAATGGTTCTCAAAACTTCCACGAGGAATCAGATCATTTTCAGAGTTGGTGGATAAGTTTGTATCCCAATACGCTTATAACATTCAACATGAAATAACCATGCTAGACCTGTGTAACACAAAACAAAAAAGTGGAGAACCCTTCATGACATTCTTACAATGATGGAGGCGGTTAGCTTCGAAGTATCCTCGTACAGTGCTGGAGCATGAAAAAATGGACATTTTCATAGACAACTTAAATGATCAAATGAGTTACTACTTTAAAATGCAAGGAAATCAAAGTTTTGCAAAAATGATTGATAATGGAATCAGAATGGAAGAAGCCATGATAAAGAAAGGTGAGTTGAAAATATTCAAAGAAGGAGTTCACCCTCCTAACAACACTAACAACAATAATCACAATGATAAACCAAAATTTTGGAATAGAAATCGTAATGTCGTCAATGACGGGATAGTGGATAACAACAATGTAAAACGAAAGCAACCGGTTTTCAATTTATCCAATCACTCAATAGGAGCTCAACAAGACAACAATCACCAAAAAGCAACTATCAAAACTTTCTTTCGAAAAAAATTTACAAACATTGGTGAACCCCTTGGGTCTGCATTAAAAACACTTATCGCAAACAAATTGATTACATTACCAGAAGAAAGAAACTTTGAACCCAAGGTAAAACCTACTTGGTGGAATGACAACCATTATTGTGATTTCCATCAAAACAAAGGACACAAAACAAATGCTTGTCAACGATTAAAACATGTCATCCAAGATTTGATTGATAACGGAATAATAACTGTGGATGGACATACAACAAATGAATCTCACACAGCTTTCAAAACTCCGCTTCCTAATTATGAGAAGGGTGAATCATCAATAGGGAAAAATGGTAAAGGTAAAGCAAAGGTAAACTATGCTCATACATATGACAATGTGGTAAATGTAATCATCGTTAAAGAGCAACAACATCACGAACCTGCTCATGTTATCACACGAAGTAAAGCCAAAGTTGTTTTGCCGGGTCCTACAACAAACATGTCATCCACTACCAAACAATACAATCTAGTGGATCAATTACAGAAAACACCCGCACAAATATCCATCTTAGAACTTTTAAAACTGTCACCTACACACAAAGAGATTCTTGAATGAGCATTAGTAGATACCACAATGTCCAAAGATCTTGATATTAATCAATTCCAAACCATGGTGGGACACCTCACAACTCCTCACTGATTATCATTTACCGAAGAAGATGACATGTCCTTGCAACACCCCCACAACACTCCTTTGCATATTGAAGTCCTCATTCACAAAACACGAGTTAAATGTGTTCTAATAGATGGTGGAGCTGGCCTAAATATTTGTTCATTGAGTCTTGTTCGTGCCTTAGGATATTCAGAAGATGCAATTGATCCCCGTAAAAAGATCACCATAAAAGCCTATGATGAAGAAGAACGTTCCTCCAAGGGAATTGTGATACTACCCATCAGAGTAGGACCTTTATAGAAAAACACAGCATGCCAAGTTTTGGACTTGGACTTATCATATAATATACTCTTGGGGAGACCATGGATACATGACTTGCAAGTTGTCCCATTAACCTATCATCAGTGTGTCAAATTTCCCTATGATGGACAAGAAATCACAATATCTGCAGATTCAAATCCATTCCAGTATTGCAGCAATCTAAAAATGGCTCAAGAAGTCATTGTTCCTCATAATAGGGAGGCGTCATCTTCGAACACACAATCTAAAGAACAATCCTTTGCCTCTATTTTATCAAGTATGGAAAAACAAATGCAGTTAAGAGATCGAGGAAATGGAGAATACTCAATATCACAATTACCACTCTCTCCTAAATCCTTTGGAAAACTATCAAACTCTAAACAACAACCAATTGTGAAACATCTTCCGATATTTGATGGAGCATTCATTAGTGTTGGAACCTTGTCAGAGGAGACAGAAGACAAAGATGTGTTACAGTGGCTATACAAAGATGAAGAAATTGAACAAAAGGTCAAAAATGTCAGAATACCTACAGAAAAATATGGAAAAGGATTCAACATTCTTCAAAAGATGGGATACACTGGAACAGGTCCTATAGGAAAAAGAAAAGAAGGTATCTTAGAACCTATCCAACCTCATAATCAGCAAGCTACAGACAAAGAAGGCTTAGGGTATGGACAAGTTACTCTACCAGAAGACACATCTTCTAACCAACAAAAAGAAGAATATGAAAACAGACAAGAACAACTTGCAATTGAAAGGGAAGAAGCATCTGCAAAGCAACGATCACAACCAAACATGAAATGGCAAAAGAAACAATCTTCAAATCAACAAGAGAAACAAACCAATAATACCTCCCAAGTAGCATTAACTCTCAATAAAAACAAGCATGAACCTAGTACTAATCAAGGAGAACTGATAGTGAAGTTGACAGAACTCAATCTCAGTCCAGAAGAAGTTGAATATGAGAGAAGGAAAGATATAGCAAGGCAAACAGAAGAAACACATCAAAAGCTATATGAACAAATTTGTAGATTGCAAGCTGCAAGTGAGATAGATTCTGACGAATGGGAATGGGATTCCTATCATTCTGAAGAGTTAGCTGAAGAAAATTGCTTTAAAGATGTAGGAGTCGATGTAGTTCACATGTATGCAAGACAAATGTTAGGAACTAGTTCACTTGAATTAGAATCACATTCGGCTGACTTGGAATTGATTGAGGACAATCAAGAACTTCCTGGGCGAGGTCATTCTCATGAGGGTACCATTCTGGACATTGACATACATATCAAAAACTTTGATAACTCAATCATGACCCTAAATACTCTCGAAACATCTCAACCAGATGATCCTTTACCTCTACTCCACCCTGAACTTATTGAATGGGAAAATGAAGGACATACTACCATTGATACCTTTCCAAATGACTATGCCATATGTGCATATCTTAATGCAATCGAACCCGCAACAACTTCAACTAGGAATTTCAGCAACACATCTTCTAGTCAAGTGGGTGCCAAATCTCCTAGTCGCAAAAACGAAAATAAAGAAAATGATATCAGGTCTAATGTTGAAAACCATTTCTTGGCAACATTAGACTAGGAAAAAGTAAAAAGAAAGGACGTATCTAACAGTGAAAACCTCCTCGAGGCACCGAAAGATGGGAGATTTGACACTTTACCTGAGTACTATCAAGAAAGGTCATCAATTTTGATTGAACCAACAGAAGCAGTTAACATTGGGACATCAGAGCAACCCAAGATCCTAAATCCAACAACTTCTCTTATAGAAAAGGAAAGGAAAGAATATATGGAATTCTTTACACGAAGACAAATCAATTTTGCCTGGTCATATGCAGACATGCCAAGGTTGGATCCAGAGCTTATTATGCATCACTTGAATGTCAATCCAGGAGCCAAACCAGTCAAACAAAAATTAAGAAAGATGCATCCACATATTGCTCTCTTGGTTAAAGCAAAACTAAAAAAATTACTGGATGTCAGATTCATCAGACCTATAGCATATCCTCAATGGGTATCAAACATTGTTCCTATTTCAAAGCCAGATAAAAGTATTAGAGTATGCACAGACTTCAGAGATCTTAATAATGCATGTCCAAAGGATGACTTTCCTTTGCCTAACATTGACATCATTGTAGATTTAACAGCTGGACACTCCATGTTTTCTCTAATGGATGGTTTCTCCAAATACAATCAGATTAAAATAGCACCTGAAGACTAAGAAAAGACATCTTTCACATGTCCGTGAGGTACTTTCTGCTAGAACATCATGCCTTTTGGATTAAAGAACGCAGGTGCCACATATCAGAGAGCCGTGACAACGATATTCCATGACATGATGCATACATTCATGGAAGACTATATGGATGACATCTTAGCAAAATCATACAACAAAGAAGAACATATTGAAATACTGGAAAAGATCTTTGATCGGTTAGAACAGTACAAGCTACGACTAAATCCTAAGAAATGTGCCTTTGGTGTCACTTCAGGAAAGCTATTGGGATACATTGTTTTAGCTAGAGGTATCGAAGTAGATCCAACTAAGGTCAAAGAAATCATGGAAATGGCATCTCCCAAGAATATAAGTCAACTTAGATCACTACAAGGAAGATTGCAGTCAATCAGAAGATTTGTGGCTCAACTAGCAGATAAATGTCAACCATTCACCCATCTATTACATAAAAATGTTCATTTCAAATGGGACCATCAATGTGAAGAGGAATTCAACAAGATCAAGGCATATCTCATGCAACCACCCATTCTAATGTTCCCAATTCCAGACAAGCCGTTATTGCTCTATGTCTCGACCACTGAAGTATCATTAGGAGTTTTGCTTGCACAACAGGATAATGAAGGAAAAGAGCGAGCCATCTACTACATCAGCAGAACACTAGTGGGATACGAACTCAACTATTCCCCAACAGAAAAAGCATGCTTGGTAGTAGTTTTTGCTTTTCAAAAATTAAGACACTATCTACTATCTCACTCCATCAAGTTGATAGCTAAAATTGATCCATTGAAATATTTTCTCAGCAAGGCAACATTGACAGGACAAATAGCAAAATGGATCATGATCCTAAGTGAGTTTGACATTGAGTATGTAGATAGAAAAGCTATCAAGGGACAAGTCATCATAGATCAACTAGCAGAGGCACCACTTCAAGATGATCATCCTCTATAGATTGAGTTTCTTGACGCTGATATCCTAACAGTCACAACAAAAGCATGGCAGCTATACTTTGATGGTTCATATACACAGCACGGATCAAGAGTAGGAATTCTATTTATCACACCACAAGGTCACACCATCCCGAAAGCATACAAATTAAGCTTTCCATGCACCAATAACACCGTTGAATATGAAGCTTTGGTTACAGGTATCAAAATGGTTATGGAATGGCACATTACACAACTTCATGTCTTTGGAGATTCTCAGCTCGTCATCAATCAAATCAATGATGACTATCAAACAAAAGATGACAAACTCATGCCTTACAAAAAGATGGTGGATGACTTCAAGAAATATTTTGTTGAAATCATTTTTGAACAAATTCCAAGAAATGATAACAAAGCAGCAGATGCCATGGCCACACTTGCTTCTCTATAACAAACACAAGAAAATCAAGAGCATTATCAATTCCTGGTCGAAGAGTTGTTTTACCCATCTCATAATTGTCCTGATTCCCAAACCATTTGTCAACTTATAGGACATGATTCCTCCCGCTATGACCAAACTTACACATAGTTGAAAGATAACAGCTTACCTCCTGACTTATAGAAAAATCAAAAGAGAAACTTTATTCGCCAATCCTCCCATTATACTCTTTTCGCAGATAACCTATTTAAACGAGGTCTAGACGATACTCTTTTAAGATGTCTTGAACAAGAAGAATCTGAGAAGGCCTTAAAGGAAGTCCATAATGGCATTTGTGGCACTCATTCAAGTGGACTTACTCTCTTGAAAAAACTCATACGCTTGGGCTATTATTGGCCGACTATGGAACGAGAGTCTTTTCAGGTAGCCAAAACATGCAAACAATGTCAGATCCATGGAAACTTGATCCATGCACTAGCACAAGAACTTCATGCTTTGGCAACATCTTGGCCTTTTTGTCAATGGGGTCTGGATCTAGTAGGAAAAATAAATCCTTCTTCATCAAATGGTCACA
The DNA here is from genome assembly GCF_030272615.1 of Cryptomeria japonica. Taxonomy (NCBI): domain Eukaryota; kingdom Viridiplantae; phylum Streptophyta; class Pinopsida; order Cupressales; family Cupressaceae; genus Cryptomeria; species Cryptomeria japonica. The sequence continues at coordinate 74,910,028 of NC_081405.1, forward strand.
AATTCATCCTTGTAGCTATAGAATATTTTACAAAATGGATCGAGGCAGTACCTCTCATAAATATCATAGGAAAACAAATTGCTGCATTCATCTTGAATTACATCATCTATCGCTATGGAATACCAATGACCATTATCACTGATAATGGATGACCATTCAAGAATCAGGATGTACAAGAGCTATGTGAGAAATTTAAGATCCAGCATAGATTCTCCACACCCTATTATCCACAAGGGAATGGGCAGGCAGAAGCATCTAACAAAACTATTCTGAAAATCCTCAAAAAGACAGTGAATGATGCTGGGAAAGATTGGCATATTCAACTAAACCTTGCTCTTTGGGCCTACCGCACCAGTATCTGCACACCAACAGGTGCCACACCTTTCTCTCTTGTATACGGATCAAAAGCCATATTACCTATCAAAATAGAGATTCCCTCTCTATGTGTATCACTAAAAGGTCTCATCCCAGATGAAGAACAAAGAGTGTCTAGACTACAAGAGTTAGAATTGATCCATGAACGAAGACAAAATGCCTTTGACCATTTAAAGGTATATCAGCAAAGAATGTGCTGAAGTTATAATCACAAGGTTAAACCAAGAATCTTTCAAGTTGGAGAACTAGTGCTAAAGGAAAATCCATGCAACCAGGTAGATCGAGAAAAGAAAGGAAAGTTTGAACCAAACTGGTTAGGTCCATTTGTGGTCACAACAGTATTTGGGTCAAGGGCATATCAGCTATCAACACAAGATGGAGATTAGCTTGAGGAACCCATCAATAGTATGCATCTGAAGAAGTTTTATGTCTGAAAAATCCAAAAACAGTGAAAAAGCAGAAAAAACTCAAAAACAGTGAAAAAGCAGAAAAATCCAAAAACAGTGAAAAAGCAGAAAAAATCCCAAAACAGTGAAAAAGCAGAAAAATCCAAAAACAGTGAAAAAGCAAAAACACCAAAAAAAAAAAAATCAAATATGAGAAAAAGTGCAATAAAAACAGATGGTGAAAACCTAACAAACAGGTGCTATCTGTCGGCTAGCTCTGCCATCTATTGGTTCGTGCTTTCTTCCACTTGCATTCTTTTCCATCAACATTATTCATCATAAAGCCTTTTGCGCATATGCAGGCATCCTGGGTGATTTCTCGTCATGGTTTGGATCATTGACTATATCATAATAAGACTTGTTTCTAGGCTAAGGGCAAAATCTTGAACCTGGCTGGGGGCAAAAAGTTTTGATCATTTTGAGCTTAATCAAAGTAGGTAGAACAACAGTCAGACAACGCTTGTCAAGAGAAAAACTAAGACACATCCTACATTGAACATAAGATCACATTATCAACCAGTAACTATCACATATCAATCTAAACTTGACAAAACACATATCAATGGATGATATATCTTGACTCATGATCTTAACACTTTGGCAATAATGGTTCAACAATTTTATTTGGATTTTCACTATCATGATTTCTGAGTAACTCCAAGATGTCTTTGACTAGAGCAACGAGGAAGGAACATGATATTTTTCTTGTCTACTGTCTGTAAATTAATCATCAATATGTGCAAAGTTGTCTAAGGAAATGGTCATCAGAATATCATGGAAGACATTTCGGACTTGCATATAGAAATGGTTAATACTGTCTATTTTACGCAAGCAACACTCTGGTCATCTTGGTTCATACCTCGATGCTTGTGCTAACTTACAATATCAAAACCTAGGAAAGTAGTGCTCAGCTCATCATGATTCAATTATACCATTGATGTTTGCACTCACTTCTCACATTTTAGAGGCTCAATGATGAAACAAAGCAATGACTCCATGACCGGTCCGATCATCGCACTACATTTCATTTGCATCTGCATTTGCATTTTAAAGTAGATTTGCATTTCATTTTGCATAGGATCACAATGCTCCTCTTTTCCAAGTCCAAATAAAATCAATTACTCACAATCGAAAAATCAAAATCATCAAAAAATCAAAAATAATCAAATCAAGTATAAATAGAGAATAATCAAAAAATCAGAATAAAAAAATCATCATCAATTTCAAAAAATCGAAAAATCATCAAAAACCAAAAAAAAAAAATTGAAAAAATCATCATCAATTTCAAAAAATCAAAAAATCATCAAAATCAAAAAAAAGAAAGAAAAAAAAGTGGGTTCCCCTCCCCGTCGGTTGGTGCCTGCGGTGGCACCAAAGGCGCCTCCCGTAGCAGCGCCGACGGCGCTGATGGTGGCGCCCGCAGCGCCTCTCGCAGCACCGGCAGTGGTGCTTGCGACGCTTCCCGCAGTGGCGGTGGGCCTCCGCCTCCGCCCTCCTCTCCTCCGCTCCACCTCCGCACCACTGGCTCCCACCCCCCCCACAAAAAAAAAAGGCATTTTTTAAATATTACAAAAATGACATTTTTTTGAAAATAGCAAAAATCAAAAACAAAAATTTTTAATGTATGTATAAATTTTTTTGGGAGGCGTATGGAATTTTTGTTAAAAAAAATCTGGAAAAACCCAACGCAAATCTTATGCTAGTCCCCCAAATATGCCAACGTCAGCATATATGAATCTTCCTGCAACAGGATATCAACAAAATGTCAGTTCTTTATCTCATCTGATGCATTCTATCATGTCTTATACAAGATGAATCCTTCCTGGAACCAGACGTTTTGATCAAGTCTTATATAGGATATATCGTTCCTGAAACCAGACACTTTGATCATCTTTGTCTTATACAGGAGGTGCCATTCTTGAAACCAGACTTGATCTCGATCTCATCAATCCTATCAATTCAATCAAACTCTATCAATCATCACATCAAGAACCACATCAAAGTGATCGAAGAACTCGCACTTTCATCAACTACAGTTGCAGGACTCATCCAATAGTTTATCGGGAAATCAATTTCGCAAAGATCCAAAAAACTCCAAAGGTCAATTATCTCAATTGATCTCCCGAGGGGGCATCCTCGCATCAATATCTATCAATCAACATCTGGGGTATCGTATTGAGATTTATCATCTCCAAAATTGAATCGACATCATATCAAGATTTATCATCTCCAAATCAAATCAGTATCACATCGAAGCCAAATCCGCATCCAATCAAGATCGAATCTGCATCCTATCAAAATCAATATCAGCAACATCATCAATCGAGCTTTCTTTGAACCAACGCGTCATCACACATTGCTTCAAAGAGGGGCAAAATGTATACACCTAAAAATGGTCTGAAGATAGTTAATTAAATACACAGCTATTTGATTAATTCCCCTTCCCAATTAATTGAATTCACAAGCAATTTAATTAATTCCTCTATTCATCTACTAGTAAATAGATCTAAATGATTTATTTACATAGTTCATTTCATATCCCCCTTTGATTAATTAATTCTAAATTAATTAATGTCTCCCCATATTAATCAATTCTTCTAATCTCTAATTAAGATTAACAAATCCAAGTTTGTTGAGATTAATTTCCATTTTCCAATTATTTGAATTTCTAAATTCAAATGAGCACATGGCTCCTAACTTTAGCCACCTAACCTAACCATCCCCTAACTTAACCCATTCAATATAATCTTGGGTCTAACTAACCCTATCCTATCTTGTACATTCTAACCTTCTTATCCTAACCTCTCATGGTATGGATATTCTCTCCTTGAGACACATGGCACTTTTGCCACATGTCTCCTCCCTTGGACACTTGCCCTCTCATGAGCAAGGCTCCTTGACACTTGTCACCACAGATATGACAAGTGTCCCTTCCTCCAACCTCTTCTCCAACTTCCTCAATCTTGGCCCTTGATATCTTCAAATCAAACCTGGATCGTCGATTCCTGCCACCTCATCTTTGGCCTTGGAATTCCTATAAATACCCCTCATTTTGGAGAAATATGGATCCCATCTCATATCAATTTAGGCATCATTACTAAAGGCAATTTGTATTTCAATTATCTAGTAATTAGCTTTGGATTTATCATAGCATGTTCATCTAGGTTCTTTAATCATGCATTTCATGTCATCTCCATAGTCAATCATGATCACTTAGCTACTCAACTCTTGAGTTGTCACTTTGGAGGTCATTGCTTCACTGAGAGCCCATCAATCCAACACCTTCAAGGTCCTCAAGAATAGAGGAAAATCGGACATTTCAAGGAAGGCTTATGGTTTGCATCTTTGGTTTAAATTTTCGATTAAGCTTTTCAATTATGTTTCTATTGTCTCATTATATGTGTATGCCTCTTATACTAACCACTTTTTTAAGCATCACACCAAGTATTCACCATGCTCTCTATGTCTTTAGTTTGTGTCTGGTTCTCCTTCCCATAATCACATAATTCTTCTCCCCCTTTGACAACAATGCCAAATTGAAAGTAAAACATGTAATGTCAAATTTCATTGTGCATCATCAACAATCTGCAACTTGATGCTCGCCATATGGAATAAATCCACGTTTACACCAATCCTCCTGTAAAAATTCTACAAGTAGCTCAAGGACTGATGTAATCTACATCATACTTAACTAACTTCATGAAGAGGGACAACCCCTAACTGACTTCTAAGATACTCAAAAGTAGTCTTATGCAGAGGTTTAGTAAAAATATCTGCAAGCTGCTCCTTGGTAGAAACATGCTCCAAGATAACATCTTTACACTGTACTTTTTCCCTCAAGAAATGATACTTCAATTCAATATGCTTGGTTTGTGCGTGCAAAACAGGGTTCTTGGAAATATTTATGGCACTTGTGTTATCACATAAAATCTTTACAGGTTCTGAAATATTCATCTCAAAACCTTCCAAAATATGCCTCATCCATATAGCATGTGTGCCACTCATATAAGCTGCAACATACTCAGCTTCAGCAGTAGATTGTGAAGTACAACTCTACTTCTTACTACTCCATGAAACAAGCCTTCCTCTAAGAAAAGATGCTCTACCGATTGTGCTTTTCCGGTCATCAACATTTCCTGCCCAATCTGCATCTGTGTATACCTTCAATTCAAAATTTCCTCCATATGGATACCATAACCCATAATCAACAGTACCTTTCAAGTATCTAAAAATTCTTTTGGTCACTAGCAGATGTGTTTGCTTAGGATTCTTTTAAAATCTAGCAACTATGCCAAGTGCATGAGCTATGTCCGGTCTGATGTGAACAACTTAGTGCAATTTTCCAATCATTGACCTGTATTCCTTCTCATCAACAGATTTGGACTCATCTTCCTTTGACAACTTACAACCTATAACCATAGGTGTCCCAACTGGTTTACAGTCACTCATGCCAAATATCTTCAAGACCTCTTTCACATACTTAGACTGTGTGATGAAAATACCATTCTTCATTTGTTGTATTTGCAAGCCTACAAAAATTTGTATTTCCCCACTAAAGACATTTCAAACTCATTTTTCATTTCATCTGCAAAATTGTTGCTCATGTCATCATTACCTCCAAATATAATATTATCAACAAATACTTCACTGACTAGTATTTTGTCTCCTTCAGATTTGAGATATATGTTACTATCATCATTGGTTCTTAGAAATCATATCTTCATCAGATGTGTATTAAGCCTTTCATACCATGCTCTAGGTGCATGCTTTAATCCATATAAATCTTTATGCAATCTACATACCATGTCTTTCTTATCAATCAGAGCATAACCATCTGGCTACTCAATGTGTACTTCTTCAATTATCTCATTCAAAAATGTTGACTTAACATCCATCTGGTATACCTTGAATTTCTTGTCTTCTACAAATGCAAGAAAAGTTCTAACACCTTCTAGTCTTGCCACTGGTGCAAAAGTCTCACCATTGTCTTCTCCTCCCTCTTGTCCATAACCTTTGCAAACCAGCCTATCTTTATTATGAACTACAACACCATCTTCATTCAACTTGTTCCTGAAAACCCACTTAGTTCCTATCACATTTTTATTTACCGGTCGGCGTACCAGGGTCCATGTGTTGTTCTTCTCAATTTGATCTAATTCCTCCTCCATAGCTTTAACCCAATGATCATCACCAAATGCTTCCTTAGCAGTTCTTGGTTCAATAGTGGAGATCATGCAAGAATTTTCTCTTATTCTTCTTATATTTAGTACTCCAGCATTCTTATCCCCAATAATCTGTTTAGGATTGTGATTCAGTCTTACATATATCAGAATAACATGATCATTATCTTCAGGTTCAGTTTCTTCATTATCATCATCTTCTTCTGAATTTATCTTTTCCGGTTGGACTGGTACATCAATATTTGCTTTGCCGGTTTCAGATTTCACAATTTCTGGTTCAAAAAACAAAATGCAAGGATCTTCATCCTTTTTCTCTAAATTGGTTTCCTCTGAGACTTCAAGAATTTCATCCACTCGAACATCAACACTCTCAACAATTCTTTGTGTTCGATTGTTAAAACACTTGTAGGCCTTACTCTTGGTGGAATAGCCATGAAACATACCTTCATTACTTTTAGCCTCAAATTTGCTAATATAATCACCTCTCTTAATAAAACATTTTCTTCCAAATATTATGAAATAATTAACATTAGGTGATCTACCATACCAATATTCATAAGGAGTCATGTCCTTTCCTCTCTTTACCAGAATCCAGTTCATAGTGTAGACAACTGTACTGATAGCTTCTCTCCAGAAATTTTTTGCTACACCTCCTTGTATCAACATCGTCCTAGCAGCTTCAACAACTGACCAGTTGTTTCTCTCTACAATACAATTTTATTGTGGTATCCTTGGTGCAGAAAGTTGCACCTTGATACAATTTTCTCCACAATACCTAGTCAATTCCTCAGAAGTAAATTCACCACCCACACTTTATCTTCTTACCGCTCTCTTTCTTAGCTAAGGCCCTAAATGCCTTGAACTTACCAAAAGATTTAGTCTTATCCTCCAAGAATGTGACCCACATCATCCTTGAGCAATCATTAGTGAAGATCATGAAATATCTGTCACCTTGAATACTTTTAACTGTTATTTTTGACAGTCATGATTATTCGTTGCTTTAGATGTTTTTCCTAATAAGATTTGAATTGAATCCGGCCCCTAATAACCTATTTGAGGTTGCAGAATGATGATTTATCTTTAATTCAAGATAGGTTTGAAGGTCATCCATGGATTATAAAGAAATTTCTAATGTTTTTTGTCAAAACTGTCTTACTGTAACTGCTCAAGTTTCTTCATATTTTTTATTCTAATAGTTAATTCAATTCTCTTTTATATGAAGTTGGTTTCATGTTGACTTCATAAATTCATCATTCCTAAGTTGATTCTATTAGATGACACAACAAAAAGGTTTCTTTTTTTTTAAAACTCTAATATTTTTCATCAACTTGCCAAAATCAAGCTTCTGTTTTAGCCAAGAAAACTATCTAAATAAAATAGTCTTCATAATTTAAGAGAGTCTAAGTTTAAGTAACATTTCAACTTCTATATAACTATTTATAATAAGACTTTCGTACTTGCGATATCCTTTTGCGTAGTTTGAGAAGGTTAAGCACCGAAGTTTCGATAGCCCAACTTTTTGGCGTGTGAAAAAAAATCATGTCAAAAAATATCAGTGAAGAACAAAATAAGGAGACAATTGCTAGATTGTGGTCTAACTTGAAAAGAAAAGGTGATGGAAAATGTTATTGTCCCTACAAAATTTGTAAGGGCTTAAATACTAGAAGACTTCTAATCAAAACAACTAATAAACATTGTAGGCAGCATGGTCACATTGAAGGGGGACATGATTATCATCCATTGGTAAGTTGTTCATTATATCATTTTAACAATTTATATACATAAGAAATCACTTCATGATGAGATCATGATCCCGGTTTATTTATGTTGATCATTTTTATATAGGTCGAGCTCCCCAGGGCACATGATATCGACCGACACAACCCAGAGAATATGTTTTTTAGAGCAGAGGAATATTGAGGTCTGAATATCGAAGCTGAAGATAATGATCCCATTGAAGATGACGATCATGCACTAGAAAACACAATTGAAGATGATGGTACAAATACATTGATCCATGACACATTTAGTACTGGCCCAATTGATCATGATGATCAAGATTACTTTGATGTTGTTCATAATTTATTTGTACTTGAGAAGGCATATGATCCCCTTTATTAGGGCTCCCAAACAACTCTTCTCTCCATTGTATTGTTGTTGGTGAACTTCAAGGTTATGAATGGTTTATCCAACATAACAATCTCACGTATGTTAAGGTATGTCGTATATGTCATTATAGTTAATAAAGGGTGAGTCATGTACCATTAATATTCTTTATATTAACAAATTGATATTTTGTAGATTGATAGGTGAGTTTTTGTTACCACCATCAAATATTCTACCTTGCTCATACCAAGAATTATCTTCCATTCTGAAGGACATTGGAATGGAGTATCAAGCAATAGATATTTGTCCCAATGATCATATTATATATTATAAACAACATGAATTTGCAACAGAATGCCTTGAATGTTATATTAGTAGATATCAAACAGATCAAATAACAAAAAAGGTGCTTCGCAAGGTTCTTCGTTATATTCACATTATTACACTATGCAATGATTATTCAAGTGCACTAGCTTGGCACAATTTCTGGATTACCATGCATGCAATAGAAGTCGAGATGACATTATTTGAATGCATGTAGATGGTTCAACATTTATGGACATAGATGAAAAGTGGCCACACTTGAAAGAAAAACCTCGTAATCTCAAGCTTTCATTGGTAGTGAACGGTGTCAATCCATTTGAAAAGATGAGATCTTTTTACTTGGTGTGGCCAATTTTTGTTATCAACAATAACATTCCTCCATGGATGTCAATAAAGAGGGAGCACATAATGTTGGTGATGATTATTCCAAGTATTTATCATTTAATAGTCATCTACATTTAATTATAAATATTACAGTAAAATGGTCATAATAATTACATAATGTTTTTGTTCATTCAACTAGGTAAGTACCAAGTTAAAGATATGAATATGTATATTGAGCCTCTTATTGACGAGTTGCTAGAGTTATGGAATGGTGTCGCTATGTATGGCATATCTAGACCAATAGGACAAAGACAATTTCAATTCCATAAAATGCTTGTATGGACAATACATGATGCCCCAGGGCTAACACATTTTTGTGGTATGTTATAGTGTTCAAGTTGTGCATTATAATTATAATTATAAAAATTAACATGTTTAATCCAATTATACATTATCTTGTAGGTCTTCAAATAAAGGAAAAATTTGCATGTCCAGTTTGTGGTCCAAAGATGAAATCCCTTCATTCAAAAAGTTTAGGAAAGAAGGTGTTTGATGAGTATAGACACTTCCTCCACAAAAATCATAAATATCGAAATACTGAAAAATATCTTTTCAATGAGAAAGAAGAGACTACATCAAAGTCACAAAGAATGACACCTTGCCTATGGAAGTTGGAATATAATAGAATTAATCATCAAGGTAATGTCATTCCATCTAATGGTTTATGTTTGGAATTTGTATTTTTCTATTGTGTTTTGTTTACTGATTATGTAATTGATGTTCGTGAAGGTCGTCAAGGCATTAATGACCACCTCCCAAAGGGACTAAAATTTATCTGAGACAATTTAGTAGGTTTCCCTACTATGAGCAACTACAAATTGTGCATTTATTTGATACTATGCATATTGGAAAGAATATAACAGAGACATTATGGAAAATAATGGAGGGAAAGTATGACAAAGAAAAAATTGTCAAAATTTGTAGTGACATTCAGGAATCCAATCATACAATGAAAAAAGTCATTCAATGAAATAGCAATGGAGACCAGATTAATAGAATTTCCCTTCCTTGGTTATTAACGGACCAACAAATCAATGCTATAAAAGAAGTCATATGAAAAATTCGATTTCCCACAGGATTTGCTGCAAACATAAACAATCTCATATCAAAGAAAAGTGAATTTGGGCAAGGGATGAAAACACATGATTGACATACCTTCATTAAGGTAATTCATTTTCTTGTGTATTTACTAAACATTTGTATAGTATGCATGTACTTTTCATTGCATTATGTTAGAAAACAATGAAAAGATCATTTGATAATTGTTGTAGTACATTCTACCTCTATCTCTCCCAGACAACTTTGACAATAATGTCAAGCAAGTCATATATGATCTTGGAAAATACATGAGATAAGTAATGATCTTTGTTCAATTTGTTGTATAAATAATATATTTGTGATTTGTTTTACTTGTTATGTAATATATTGTATATTATTTTGTAAAGTCTCATTTATATATTTTTGTGTCTTGAATCTCTTCTAGGTGGTTGTCATCTAAAGAAATCCATAAAGAAGATATAAAATATTGGAAGAGAAAAATTCCTCATTTAATGTGTGAAATGCAAAAGTGTTTACCTTCAACTTTTTTCAATGCACAAGAACACTACCTCATACACCAAGTCAAGGAGATTGAATTGTGTGGACCTATACACACTGGGTCAATGTGGATGGTTGAGAGGCACTCTAAATTTTTGAAGGCTTTGGTTCAACAAAGAGCACATCCTGAGGGTTCTATGGTGGAGGGATATATGTTATACCAGACTATGGTGTACATTGTTGAATATCTTCCTATGTTTGCAACAAAGATCCATGTAGATCGCATTTGGGATCCCAACCCCATTAACAAATTCGAAGGGGAGTACTTGATGGGGAAAGGTAGATTGAGGAAAGTGAGAGGTAATTATAAGATGTTATTTTAGTTAATTAATTCTTAATCTTCTAAATAAATCAGTTGTAAGTCATCTATTAATTATTTATATAGTTGGGCAGGAGTGGGATGCTCTACATTTGTATATTGCAAACAATCTTGATTGGATGATGGTGTGGATTGAACGATGTCAACATTCTAGTCGCACATCAACATGGGAAGGTGTGGCTTCATTGGTTAAAGAAGCTCATTGTAATGGAGATTCCAATGTTACGCAAAGGGAAACTGATTTAGCATATGGTTTAAGAGATAAACATGTGCGTATAATTTTATTAATCACCTGTATGTTTATCAATTCATGATGCAATAATTTTAACATGTTAGACATATTGTAAGTCAAACACCACAAGGGTATGTGCTACAATGGTCATAAATTTTTCATCTAAAAGTTGGATGACATGAAGAAAAATTTTGATTCTGAGATAACTATAGTCTTTGAGGTGACGAATATTTCATCTAGAAATGACATACATCCTCAAGAGTCTCAAAATCGATACTATGGCATTTTGGATGATATACTTGAGTGTGACTTTAATTCCTTCAAATTAGTTATTTTCGTCATCAAATGGTATAGGCTACAACTGAATAAAAATGATCTTGATAGAACTATTATTGAACATGATAATGGATTTACAATGGTTAATACAAGGTTGTTTGAGCCAGTTGCGGATGAGCCCTATGTTCTTCCAAGCCAATGTGAGCAGGTATTTTACTCAGAGGTTCCACATAAACCTGGTTGGTCATTTGTTGTTAGACATGATCCAAGAGGAAGGTTGATAAAGTATAATGAGACGGAGGAAGAAGATACCGAAGAAGTAAAAGATGAAGATGATGATGACATGATGGTGATGGTGATGGTGATGGTGATGGTGATGATGATAATAATGATAATGATGGAGATGATGATCATGATGGTCATTATGATGAGTTGGATTAAGAAGAAGATCAATGAAATGAATGAAATGTATGATATTTTTTGAACTTTGTGTTTATTTATGGAATTTGGAATGATTTATTAGCTATGTGATAGATGGTGATTTAAAATACATATGTGATGGATTACATGTTTATGATGATACATTTGACATTTTTTGAATTTTGTGTTTATTTATGGAATGTGGACTGTCTATTAGCTATGTGATAGATGGTGATTTATGATACATATGTGATAGATTACATGTTTATGATGATATATATGTGATATCTATGATTCTAGATTACAAATATGATGATACATATGTGATCCTTATGATGCTCATGATACATATGTATTTATTGTTTATTAAATTACAAATGTAATGTTTATGATGCTCAATTGTTGGTACTGATTTCATGTATATATTTTGTGTGATGTTACCACCCTTGGTGTAAACAAGTAATTGACTATAGACATATTCAACCCTTTAGTTGAGGATCCTTCATAGTTTACATAAAGTAAAGGTAAGGAATAAAAAAATATACAATGATTATGATGATTTCATATTGTTCATGTTGTGTACTATATAATTTTTAGTATACATATCATATACTTTTTAGCTAACATAAGATAGTTGAATTATATATGCATGAACTTGAACCCCTTTGATGAGGATCCTGCATAGTCTTATGGATCGACATGTATAAGTCAATACACCCTATAGAAATAGTTTATTGAAAAAAAAATTACTAGGAAAACAAACTTCCTCAGTTCTTCAAACCTTGACATTAGCAGCAAATCTAATATAGTTATTAACACTTGAGGCCCCAGTTGGACTTATTTAATTTTTAATCTCAACTTTAACTTCAGGGCCGACTTCTTCATCAACATTACCCTCATTTGCAAAATATCTCTCACATTACCAACTAGCTCTCTCATTTGGAGTGCATGTACCACCAAATAGGTATTTGTCAGATGTGTCTTCCTCGAGTGAGGGAAATGTAGGAATAGTCGATGAAAGTGAGACATGTAGTAGGCCTAGAATAGGGAGATCAAGTAGAGCTCAAAAGATTAGAAGAAAATTCAATAAACGCATGAAATTTTTCCTTACTCGAGGGGGGTCATGTTATTATGATGATGAGACCAAAGGCGACATTGAAGTGCCCTTGAGGTACAAACATCTAGAGAAACAATGGGTACCCAAGGAACTTCCTCCAATAAACACTAATTTTTGTGTTAACGAGAGGATATATTGCATAGCAGCATCGTCATTACATTGTTTGGAACTACTTTCCATGGATGGCATAAAGGTCTGTTACAACAAAGTTGTTGACTTGATGGAGTATGTCGAACCTTGTTACAATTACAAAAATTGGATGTAGATTGTTCGATATAAAAAAGTATGCATAGGTATGCACTGTGAGAAAATTATATACAACAGAAATATAATGATCAAAGTAAATGAGTGGCTTCATACATTGATGGAAGACTAGAAGAAACAAGGAATATTGCAGATTTTATAAATACTACGCGACCTGGGTCAACTAATAAGCAACCCAATTGCATATTTGAGGCACGTGAGGGAAATCGTGTATTTGTATGTGCGATAAAATCAATAAGTGTTGTGGAAGAGTTGCTAATCGATTACAATTTGAATCATATAGATACAAACAAAGTTACTAACATGGGGGTGGTACGTACTATATACCATTTAAACCAACCTCCAATTAATGACTCCAATATACAATCTTATTATTAAGTTTTTTTGCTAAGTCTATTGGTTTCATTTCACTAACGTGTTTATATTTTTTCTATGTCACAGGGTGACCTGGATCTGTCACATAGCACAGATAGCGATGTAGGTCCCGACACTTCTACTTAGCAAGTAAACCTTATTGTAATTGTACAAATTAGATAGAAGCAAACTATCACATAACTGTGTTATTTTCTTGAGTGTTAATAATATTCTTGTCATAGATGGATGTTCGGGGAAATGGAAAGGAACCTCCCTTACATCAGCACCTCATCACAGTATTAAGCGATGAGGACTACGCAATTTCCATAAACCCTGTAGAAGTGATAAAAATGTCTATCAGAAAAATTAATAAAGAGATTGTTTCTTTGGTATGCACGACCCCTTAGACTGATGAGATAAAAGATAGGGAGAATCAATTGATGTAAGCAACAGAAAACATGTGAGTAAGCAGTAATGAAAGGTTTAATTATAACAAAAGTTCAATAATTGTTTATATTTTATACTATTTTATGTCACTAACTAAAATATATACATGTTTTACATAATTTCATGTGTCATCATCAACTTGGTGGACATGATCAAGGTATTGCAGGTAGTGCAGGTGATGACCATGTTAGGTCCCGAAGACAACTGAGAGGGGTGGTGAATCAGTTGTCTAATAAATTCAAACCAAAATTCACTTAACCAAAACTTAATGCTTGATGCCGGTAAACCAAAACTTTGTGTTGGTAGACAGTTTTATCAGTTAATTGCAGTACCGGTAAAGATTAATGCATGAAACAGAAAGACAATAACAGCCACAACATATAACACAAATATTTGTATGTAAAAACCCTGTAAGGGGAAAAACCACGGTGGGAAGCCTTACCCACAATCAAACGATACTACTGCAGATAGTATGTGTGTACAATATGGAGTTTGCACATGCAGAAAGGCCAGCTGCCTAGAGCTCACTGCTCAATCACAAAATGGGAGTCACACTGACTACAATTGGATGGTTAAACCCAATGATAATGTACTGCTTAAGATAACATCTTCATATGCTGGATTCAGTACCGGTTAAGTTATGATTATCTTCTCAAAAACCTTCCTTCAACCTTCAAATGATGTCTGTGTGTATAGCTCTGCTTATTTTCGCATATACCCTATTACAATCCTTTTTCCAATCGCATATCAATCTCACAAATGAGATCTTACATTTATACCATAACCTAAGACCAATTGAGTAGGTCGGCTCACTAAGAATATTAAAATAAAATCAATTACAAATAAATCAATAAGTGATGCATCATGTCATCTCAATGCATTTACAATAATAACAAATCATCTCCATAATGTGTGATGTTGATCTGGAATAGATATTCTTTTCGGTGCATAACCTGGACCTATTTGCCGGTAACAACAAATCTACAAACCCGAATAGATAAATAACCAAATCACCAAAACAAAGTGATCAAATAATGTCTTCGACATAACCAAGTAGTCTTCAAGTCATTCCAAGTGTCGGTGAACAATATAACCTACTGATGAACCAAATACTGGTGACTGTGCATAAGTCACTGACTTGTCGGTGAACATAACCAAATATCTCCAAGTGCTGATAAGTGTTGACAAGTGTTGACATCAATGACAAAACCATATCAACATATCCAAAATACCAAAAATCTCCCCCTTTGGCATTGATGGCAACACAAGATGGAAAAACCATCAAAGTGCCAAAACAGAAATGTCAAAAACCAAAAACCAACAATCTCCCAAAGAGATCATTAGCTCAAAATACATAATGTCTCTTGCTTAGGAATAATCTCCCCAAAATATAATGTGTTTTTCTATAGATATCTCTCCCCCTTTGACATCAAATGCCAAAGTAGTATAAAACCAAATACAAAATACCAACTTATTACAACATACCAACTACTCATCCTGAGAAGTAGCTCTCCTCATCAAAGCCAGAATAAAAGATTTCTCTGATAATTCTGTCGGTTGATGACATATATCAATTGTCTAAGTCTCTAGCGGTGGGGGTAGGACTCCAAGCTGCTCTCTAAGATATTCAAAAGTCTCCTTAGGCAAAGGCTTTGTAAAAATATCTGCAATCTGCTCTTTAGTATTCACATAAACCAATTTCACTTCTTTTGCTTCAACATTCTCTTTTAGAAAATTGAATTTGATAGATACATGTTTAGTCTTTGAGTGAAATACCGAGTTCTTTGATATATCAATTGCTACCATATTATCACAGTAAATAGTTATAGGTTCCTTGCATTTTACCTTTATGTCCTTCAACATTTGTATAATCCATAATACCTGTGTGCAATTTGTTGTTGCTGCAACATACTTTGATTTTGCTATTGATAGTGATGTACAACTCTGTTTCTTACTCAACCATGAAATTAGTCTGCTACCAAGAAAAAATACTCTGCCGGTGGTGCTTTTTCTATCATCTACATCTCATGCCCATTTAGCATCTGTGTATGCACATAAATCAAAATTTTCATCTCTAGGATACTATAAACCAAGATTTGTAGTTCCTTGTAGGTACTAGAAAATCCTTTTTATTGTTCATTCATGATTTTCTTTAGGATTACTCTAAAATCTTGAGATAATACATATTGCATTCATAATATCAGGTCTTGGTTATGTCAAATACATTAAACCTCCTATCATATACTTGTCTTTAGTCAAATTAACAGGTGTTGATTCATCCTTCAAAGATAGTTTATCAGTTGTAGTCATAGGTGTGCTTACCGATTTAGAGTTTTCCATGTCAAATTTCTTTAGCAATTCCTTCAAGTATGTAATGCCCCTACCCTAGTCGGCCTTGTAAAACCCGTTTGACCTTGGTTGACTTCCTATGTGGCATTCTTGAATGGTGGATTTACTATTATATAATGTTGTAGATTAGACTATATGAATGTTGTGCGTACCTATTATTGTGCTTTTGCATCAATTCTTGTGTAAATGTAATTGTTTCCTAATTCTTGTTATAAATCTCGAGCTAACGCCTTCATTTAATATGTATATATATGTATGCTTGCGTGACTCATGGTTGTAGGAGACTGCAAGTAATAGACCACCTAGGTGCGAGGTTCATCTCCTTCAGGATTCACAGGGTTGAGGATACCTCCTTCATCCTTAGGATTCGGATTAGGTGGTCATAAAACTCTCGTCTTGCCTTAGCCTTGATCAGGTGAGCGTCGTGTGTGGTTCGTAGGGTTCCTTTTTCATTTGGGTTGCGTGTCATGTGATTGGTGGACTTTCTTGGGTTGTGTGCCTTGCGTGTGGTAGATGGAGTATTTTATCCTAAGTATTTAATTCAATTTAATGTGTTGATGTACGCAATAGTAATTAAGAAATTAAAATAGATAGGTTTCTTTTATATGAGTAATCATTAATTTAAGAGATCACCTTAATTATATTTGTAGCAAGCTTAAGTATTTAATTTAAATTAATGTGTTCATTTACGCATTAGAAGTTGAGAAATTAAAATAAATAGGTTACTTTCATGAGATTAGTCATTTATCAAAAAGAGCGCTTTATTTATGTTTGTAGCAAGTTTAGTTTAATAGTTAAATTTAAATAACGAATTTAATTAGTTTATGCGTTTTAAAAAAGGAAGATTTAAAGTCATTTGGAAATAGAAATAATTTAACCACTTTTGCATTTTGGAAATGAAAGGGTGAATTTTATTATTTAAAGAAAATCATTTTAATTTGTAAAGTTTGATATAGTGTAAAAGATTGATTTTGGAAATTTATTTAATTTAAATACTTTACTCTTGCCAATAGTTCAAAATATAAATGTTGGCTTAATTAATATTGAGAAATTAAAATTAAGATTGAATAAGAGAGAAGTATATTAATTAGAAAATCAAGTTAAATTAATTTAATAGTTGAAAAGAATTATTATTTCTTTTTATTTTAAAAAGGGCTTAAATTTCAAAATTACAAATTAGGTCAAAATTGGTTCCCATTTAACCTAGGTTGAAAAATATTTTTGGGGGTTTTTGAGTTTTTGGAAAAGAAAAATATGGGGATGGAGATTTGGGGAAAAAGATGGATTTCTGCAGTTGCAGATTTGGGGGTTCTTCTTCAAATTCTTCCAGGAATGCTCATTGAGGTAGGAATCTGTTCACCAGTTTGATTAAAATGTTTATTTAAAAATAAAAGGGGTTTGAATGCTCTTCTTGCAAATATGGTTTTCAAATCTTCCATTGATTGTCCATGAGTAAGTTTCATAGTACAAATTTGTTAAAGACTGGCTTATTGTGGGATCTTTGTGTGAGAAATGAACTACCTTATGCCCAAATATTTGTTTAGATTGGATGGTTATTCATCAATTTCTTCGATTTTTTTTTAAAACCCGTAACATTCTAGAAAAGAAAAAAGTCTGTGACTATAACAAATAGATAATGGGCGTTTTATGTATTATTCTTGGCTATTATCGTTCATGTCTATTTTTAAAAAAAGAATTAGTTAAATCGAAAACTGGAAATACAAACTGTATATTATAAAAATAAAAATAAATGAAAAAAAATATTAAATTGGGGGTTTCGGGGGGGAGCTGAAGCTCAACCTGCCCCTCCCCACGGTGCCATCTGCAGCACCTTAGTTCCACACAATGGTGGCCGAAGGAGATTGCGTCTCCTATGGAGGCCGCAGCAACCCCCGACACCACTATGTGGAGGTCGAAGGGCCTGCGACCCCACGACGGCCGCAGTAACCCCGGGCACCACAGTTGGTGGAGGCTGAGGGCCTGCATCCTTTGTGGAGGCCACAGTTCCTTCGGCTAGAGCATGAATGCCTTGTGGGTTTCGCCGCCCTAGGGTTTTGGCCGCCCTTTTTCTTTTAGTTATTTTTTTTTTACATTTTTAAAATAAAAATGTGATGTTTTGTTGTATGTAAAAAAAAAGGGATATATAATAAGAAATATATATATATATATATATATATATATATATATATATATATATATATATATATATATATATATATATATATATATATATATATATATATATATATATATATATATATATATATATATATATATATATATATATATATATATATATATATATATATATATATATATATATATATATTTCATAAGTAATATATTTGTATTATTAAAGTGAATTAAGATTTATATTTCTAGCAAGTTATGATTATAAAAAAAAAAAGGAGGATAAATATATATATTAAAATAAATGCTAATATAGATAATATCTAATTAGCATATATTATCAATTATATATTAATCATTGGATTCAATATAGAAATGATTTCCATTGGATTAACAATTGTTGAAATGTTGTATTTAATTTTATTTTTATTTAGTTGGTAAATATTGGGACTCATGTTTAGATGCTAATGAGTAAATCGAATGGTGAAATTAGTTTTAAAATGTATGCAAGGGAATCTTAAATTAGCTAGGAGATGATTTTCCCATTTCCTTATTCACTTTTAATGTAGATGTTCTTTATAGTAATTGGGTAATTTTTGTGTTGTTAGAAAAGGGGCTAGAGTATTGTTGTAAAACCAACTTGCCATTGATGCATATCTAAGGATTAAATAACTTGTTTAGATGCTTAAATCAACATGAGAAAAGACTATGTTTACCCGTTAATGCTTGTGCAAGGTTTAATATTTTTGTAATCGCTATGTCTATAATAATGGCACGTCCTTGATAGGTTTGTTGGGTCCCTGTCGTCTGGTTGCTTGTGTCTGGTAATAGTTGGTTAAGTCTCTATTTAGGGTACCGACAGTTAAGTAACCCTTGTATTTTCTTTTGATGTATTCAGTAGGATTCACTTCAAAAGGGATCATTATGTAATTATCGACGGAGGTGGTTGTTGTATAGTGGTTGTGTTCGCTTATATGGCAAAGATGTAAAAGACATGAAACTTATGTAATCCTAACTATATTGAATGCTAGAGGGGTCTTGCAGTTGAGCATACCCGAAGATGTAGCCCTTTAGGGGTGAACTCCGAGATCATATCTTTGTTATGTGATGCTTTTGTTCCACCTATTTTATTCTTAGTGCTAGCATGTATGGTTGCATTTTTTAAGTGTATAATGGGGTTTTAATGAAGTTATTTCTTGAATGCATAAATATAGTCATCTTGTTAAATGTAGTAATTAGGGTTATAAAAGAATGTAAATATGATTATAGAAAGTATTATGTTAATGTTAATGAAAAGAAGTAAGCATGGAAAGAAACTCGCTAGGTTACAAATATTGGATTAACTTGTTATAAAGCTCGAAATTTGAACATAATGAATGGATTACAAATATTGGATTATCTGCCATAATATCTAAATTTGGAAATCTGATGGATGGAACTCATTCAGCTACTTACCGTATTATCTTAATAAACGAACATCGTCATGTTAGCTATATTTCCCTAATTTGGATGAATTTATTTAATTGGTTACGTTTTATTCTAAAACAATTAATCCTCACCAAATTAGTTTAAAAATTGGATGAACTCGAATTGGTTGTCGACATTATAACCTTAATAAATGAACTTCATCATAAAAGCTATAATTGAACTAAAATGGAAGCACTCATTTAGTTGTTTATATCTTACTCATAGAAAATGTATTTCTTCGTATTAACTTTATTTTAACTAAAATGACTGAACTCAATAAGTTAGTTATATTTTAATCCTAATGGATGATCGTCACTATGTCACTTACATTTTTAATCCTGAATGAATGAATATCATCTTACTAACTATATTTTAATAAAATGAATGGACTCTTTGGCTAATTACATTTTATCCTCTATAAATGAACTACGACTTATTAGTTGGTTATGTTTAAAACCAAACGAAGGAATCTCGTTTTATTGTTTACATCTTAATTCTTAATGAATGAATTTCATCTTATTAGCCATACTTTAACTATAAAGGAGGATCTCATTTGTTCGGCTACTTTTAAACCTAAATGAATGAACTTCGTTGTATTAGTCACGTTGTATCTAAAATGGATGGCTCGCCAAGTAAACCCTACTTAAACCTTAATGGGTGAAATTCTTAAGTTAATTATGTTTTAACTTCATTGAGTAAATATCCTCTTGTTAGCCTCCTCTCCAATCATAATAGATGAAACGCTTCCTAAATCCTAAAATGTCAATTCATCGAACATAACATATCCATGTCTTAAGCATTAACTCGTAATTAAGATATCCAACTTAATTGGATCAATTGTCGCGAGTTAAGTTAGGTGTGAAGTTATGTAATCGCGTTGGAAACTCCTTAGGTTCGTTTAGTCTTCCACTGTATTATCTAAGCTTTAGATAACTCCAAATTATCTTAATGTTGTGACTTATTATTAACACTCTTAATTATTATTATAAAAAAATATATATATTTACACTCCATTTGAGTGTTTTTAACTTAAACCCTTCAAGGTTTCCTGGCGGGGCATTACAAAGTACTTAGATTGACATAAGAATATACCTTTATCAGTCTGTGAAATCTGCAATCCTAAAAAGAATTTTATCTCCCCAATCATAGACATTTCAAATTCTTGCTGCATTTTATTAGAGAAGTCTTTACACAATCCATCTTCTCCTCCAAATATTATATCATCAACAAAAACTTCAATAACCAAGATGTCATCATTAGTCACTTTGTAGTATAGATTGTTGTCTACATTACCTTTAGTGTATCTAAGCTTCAAAGGGTATTTGTCCAATCTAGCATACCAAGCTCTAGGAGATTGCTTTAGTCCATGCAAAGATTTCCTTAACCTGCAAACCATATCTTTATCATCTGTTAAAGAAAATCCATTAGGTTGTTCAATATAAACTTCTTCTTCAAGATCTCCATTCAGAAATGCACATTTAACATCCATTTGATATACTTTATAATTCTTGTGTGCTGCAAAAGCCAATAAAACTCTGACTGCCTCAATTCTAGCTACCGATGCAAAGGTTTCATTGTAATCGATTCCTTCTTTCTGTGAATATCCCTTACACACTAATCTTGCTTTGTTTCTGATTACCTTGCCATGTTCATTAAGTTTATTTCTGAAAACCCATTTAGTTCTAATTAATTTTTATCGTTAGGCCGGGGAACTAATGACCAAGTGTTATTCCTTTCAATTTGTTCCAATTCATCTTCCATAACTTTAATCCAATATTTGCTGGTTCAATTTGAGAAATAAGACATACCTCTTCACTTGCCAAGCTTCCTCTAGTCATAACTCCTTGAAATTTGTTTCCAATTATCTGACCTTTAGAGTGGTTCAATCTTACATACTGGGGTGTTTTTACTTACTGTTGTTCTTCAGTAACTGTTGAATCCTCAGATGATGCCGGTGTAACTGGATCAACATTCTGTATTGGTGTACTCATAGTAGGTTCATTTGTGATTATCTCTATTGCCGGTTTAGATTCCATTGACCTTGAGTTTCCTCTAAACTGTTCATCAATCTTCACATTTGCACTCTCAACAATTTTCTACAATCTCTTGTTAAAACATCTATATGACTTGCTCTTAGATGAATAACCAAGAAATATTCTTTCATCACTTCTAGGATCAAATTTTCCAATATACTCATCTCTTCTAATATAGCATTTACTTCCAAATATTCTGAAATATTTAAGAGTAGGAGTATTACCAAACCATAGTTCATGAGGGGTGTTACCGGTTTCACCTTTGATGTGAACTATGTTGAATGTGTAAACTATTGTATTGACCGCTTATCTCCAATATATATGAGGTAGATTTGATTCTGATATCATACTTGTAGCTGCATCGAAGATAGTTCTATTTTTCCTTTCCACAACTCCATTCTGCTGGGGTGTCCAGGGTGCTGATAATTGTTTTCTGATTTTATTCACTTCACAAAATGTATTAAATTCCTTAGATGTGAATTCACCTCCTTGATCTGATCTCAAAAATTTGATTTTCTTGTCGGTTTCATTCTCTACCATCACCTTGAATAGTTTGAATTTCCCAAATGCTTCAAATTTCTCCTTAAGAAAAGTAACTCAACACATTCTAGAATAGTCATCAATGATTAGCATAAAATACCTATCTCCTTGTATACTTCTAGTTCTTTCTGGACCACATAAATCAGTATGAATTAAATCAAGATCATTCTTAGATTTCTCTGGAATACTCTTGAAATTTTCTCTAACTTGCTTTCTAAATTGACATTCCTTACATACCGGATTGTGAGGTTTAACAATCTTAGGTAAATCTCTTAGTGCCTTAGTTGTGCTTATTTTCACAATGCAATCAAAATTTACATGAGAAAGTCTCTTATGCCATAACCAACTTTCATCATTATGTGCAATCAAACATGTTTTTTCATTGTTCTTCAAATGAAAGATATTACCTCTAGTCTGATTACTAGTTGCAATTTCCAAACTAGTTCTGTTTAAGATTTTGCATTTACCATTCTTGAATTGTAACTGAAATCCTTTCTCAACTAATTGACCAACACTCAAAATATTATGCTTCAAACCTTCAACATAGTAAACATTATCAGTATTGTGCTTACCATCAAAAGATATAGTTCATTTTCCTTTGATCATACAAGCTTTATCATCTCCAAATCTTACTAGACCTCCATTGTAATCCTGAAAGGTTAATAATTTACTCTTATCACCAGTCATGTGATGTGAACATCCTGAATCAATAATCCATTCATCCTTATCTTCAATTTTAGCTGCCAGGGTCTGCTCTACTAGTTGAATAGCAGGTGACAATTGATATTATGTTATAGCAACAAAACCCCATCCATTGTCTGTCAGATTCTCATCAGAATCATCAGTGACTCCTTCATCAGTAGAATAACAAGATTTGTCTCTATTCTTATTAAACTTATATTTCTGATAATCAGGGTTAGGCTTATATGTTATTTTAGCTTCTTCTCTTAATCTTGCATGTCTATCAGGACATCTAGAAGCCATATGACCAATCTTATTACAGTTAAAACATTTAAAAGGTTCTTTACCTTCATACTTACTTCCAATTGGACCTTTAGGCATTTTCCTTGCAAATAGTGCTTCAAGTTCTTCCAGTTCTCCATTCTCCTTCCTGATATCTTCAAGTTCTCTTGCATAAAAGGCTTTCCATCATATTTATCAGATGATGATGATGATGTTGCAGATGATGATGATGCCTTAAAAGCTCAATCTGTCTTAATAGTAGCAACAGGGCCAAATTCCTCAAGTTTAAAAGCTGAAAGTTTTTCAACCAAAGTGTCTCTAGATACTGATGCATTGGGAATAGTTCTTAATTCATTTATAGTAGTAACTTTTATTTTATATGTCGGTGGAAAATCTCTTAAAACTTTAGAAACAATATCATCTTCACTTAAGGTTCCTCCACAACATTGTATACCCAAAACAATTTCATTTACTCTTTATGTAAAAGTAGAAATTCTTTCATCTTCTTCCATTTTTCAGATTTTCATACCTAACCCGGAAGCATTCAAGTTTAGCAATTTTGACTATGGAATCTCCTTCATTCAATATTTCCAATTTGTCCCAAATAGCTTTAGCAATAGATCTATCTAATAATCCCATAACTTGTTGATCTGACAATGCGCTCAAAAGTTCTTCTCTTGCTTTGCAATCATTTTCCTCATCTTTAGCCAAGTTTGGTGGATTAGGTTGACCTTGGGTAGGAGTAGTATAACTATTCTTTGTAACATCCCATATGTCCTTTCCAATGCAATTCAAATGTGTCTCCATCCTAATCTTCCATATGCCATAGTTAGTTCCATCAAGTTTAGGACTATCCTTAAAATAGTTAGAAGACATTGGATCTCCTCAAGTTGTTACACTTCTGCAAAAAGAGGACTAAGCTCTGATACCAATTGTTAGGTCCTGTAGACAACTGAGAGGGGGGGGGGGTGAATCAATTGTCCAATAAATTTAAACCAAAATTAACTTAACCAAAACTTAATGCTTAATGTTGTTAAACCAAAACTTTATGCCGGTAGACAGTTTTATTAGTTAATTGCAGTACCGGTAAAGATTAATGCATGAAACAGAAAGACAATAACATCCACAACACATAACACAAATATTTGTACATGAAAACCCTATAAGGGGAAAAACCACGGTGGGAAGCCTTACCTACAATCAAATGATACTACTGTAGATAGTATGTGTGTACAATATGGAGTTTGCACATGCAGAAAGGCTAGTTGCCTAGACCTCACTGCTCAATCACAAAATGGGAGTCACACTGACTACAATTGGATGGTTAAATCCAATGATAATGTACTGCTTAAGATAGCATCTTCATATGTTGGATTCAGTACCGGTTAAGTTCGGATTATCTTCTCAAAAACCTTCCTTCAACCTTCAAATGATGTCTGTGTGTATAGCTCTGCTTATTTTTGCATATACCCTATTACAATCCTTTTTCCAATTGCATATAAATCTCACAAATAATATCTTACATTTATACCATAACCTAAGACCAATTGAGTAGGTTGTCTCACTAAGAATATTACAATAAAATCAATTACAAATAAATCAATAAGCGATGCATCATGTTGGCTCAATGCATTTACAATAATAACAAATCATCTCCATAACGTATCGTGCTGATCTGGAATAGATATTCTTGTCGGTGCATAACCTAGACCTATTTGCCGGTAACAACAAATATGCAAACCCGAATAGATCAATAACCAAATCACCAAAACCAAGTGATCAAATAATGTCTTCAACATAACCAGGTAGCCTTTGAGTCATTCCAAGTGCAAGTGAACAATATAACTTGTCGGTGAACCAAATACTGGTGACTGTGCATAAGTCATTGACTTGCCGGTGAACATAACCAAAGATCTCCAAGTGTTGATAAGTGTTGACATCAATGACAAAACCATATCAACATATCCAAAATACCAACAAACCATGTTCTATACATTAAAACTACTCCTTCTTTGGACTTGTGAACTTGCTTTTTTAATGCTAGTGTTATTTACACATGCCTTTCTCTGTCTATACTATTGTTCTCTCTTTAGAATGAATAATAATAAGTTTTCTATGTATATGTGATTGTAATAATAGTTTATTAAACTGTTAATAAAGTATTTAGTTGCACAATTAGAAGTTTTGATTTGATCTGATCTGATCACTTGTATTTTAATTTACTATTATTAAATTATATTTCAAAGTAGGGACATTACAAAGACCAATAAGGCAACGTGAAGTTTGACAACATGAGATAGCACATTGAAGCAATCTAAATAAATAGATTCCATGGACTATCTTTTGTAAGGACTATACTAGTTTATCACTTACACTACCCTCTTGTCACAAATTTCCATATCATTGTCTTGCATCAAAACCTGCCTTCCTTATTCTCCTTCATATTGTTGTATCATTAAGATTAGCATCAAACACTTAATAAAGGTTCATATTTCTTTACAACTCTTAACAAAGGTTCATCCTTGTTTACAATTCTTGCAGTTTTTATATATTTAATGTATTATTTTTCAGGTGCTGCCAATGTTCTTGTGGAAAGGCCGCCTCATTCAAGGTTATCCCCATTTGTATTGCCAACTGCAATGTCAGCAATAGGCAACATGCATACGTCCTCTACTGCTTGTCATGTTGACCCGCCCACTGTTGGTAGATCCCTCTTTTGCTCTCTCTTTTGTTGTGTTTAATTTCCTTGAAGTGTTCTTTATTTGGGGCATTTCATAGTGGATTCATTTTCTGCAACACGAGATGCACATGAGGCTTCGCCAGAGGCGAATACTAGTGATAGCATAGCATCATTTCTTGGATCTTCCCATATTGCTAGTACAAGAACGTTGTAGACCACATTGGTGGTGAACGACGAAGAATTAATTCCCTTGAAGATACAAAAGGTTCCAAGTACTTTAAAAAATTTATTATATATAGTTTAATTATAACTTACTTACCAATCACTCATTTTGGACTAATTATCCCATGATTTTTTTGCAGGAAATGATATTTTTTATAAAAATATTAATGACATTGCATTGCAAATGTTTGGGCCCACCATACATAAAAGGTGAAATAACCCTAATCCACTATTTTTATTTCACATAATTTCTAAAATAGTTTTCCTTTGATCCATTTCTTGAACTATATTAAAGGTAGCTTCAGTTCATTTCCTAATCTAATAGGTTTTTTTTTTCTTAAAAGGTGGAATGACCAAGAAAATGGGTTAAAAGATGAACTCACAAACCATATGGTTGAGTTGTTCGGAAATGACACATTCGACAAAACCAAGCTCCTTGAAAAACTTGGCACATATCTAAAGTATGTAATGGACCAGTACATGACACATTTAGAGAAGAATGTAAAGTACGAGCGTCCCCCCATGATTCCAGAGAGAGAGTGGAAGGACCTGATTTTGGATGTGAAGAAAAGAATTGAAAGGAAAAAAGAAAATACACCACTAGATGCCAGAAGAAGGTATGTGATACTATTAAGAATGTAATTATGTACTGATTACTCTTTATATTTATATATTCTAACATATTTCAAACTTTTCATAGACTGAGTGACACGTCAAAGGAAACCAAGGCAAGACAAGAAAAGCACGTGCAACACAAACTCGGCTCTGGTGGTTATATGAAACTTGTTGCATGAATTGTAAGAATCAGTAAATGAAATATCGCATCAAAATTTTATAGATTGCAAACAATTTTTTTTATCAAACAATACAAGCAAAATTCATGATACTAAGCAAAAATGCAAGGCTCTTATTTCAATAGAGCACCCACAGAAGATGACAAGAGAATTGCCTACCAACAAGGCTATACAGTCATGGCTAAATGGCTACAAGAATTGAGTGGGCAAACACGAGATTCTGGTGCATCCGTCATACAGGTAAATAAGCTATATTAAAATAATTTCAAATTGAATACCTTACCAATAATCTATTTGATGTTAAGTTCCAACATAGAGTGAATTTATTTGTTTGAATTAAGTAAGCAATTATAACAATGTGCATGACATTGGAATGCAACCTGATAATCCTAGAACACAACCTCCACATGAAGGTCTGGATGTGCATCCTAGTAGTGGATGTATTAGTTTGCTATTCAATTTTTTTTATGTAATTATTAATATAAATAAACATCTTAAATTGTAATTGGTGTAGAAATTAATGTAACCCTTTTTGTTAATATTTTAGAGCATGTAGTCGATGGTGACCAAGTGGAGCATGATCGAGGTAGACAACATCATGAATGTGATGTTCCCCAGTCTGGTAAAGAGGACCACTTTAATTACTTTAAACATATTTAATTACAATTGGAGTATTGATTAATGTAACCTTTCGTATTTCAACTCCAGAGGATCTAGAGGGTGCTCAACATGTTGAGGTTGAGGTTAGACAAAATGATTTCGAAGATGATGTGGCCCCATCAAGTAAAGAGTGCCATGGTTATGTTCTTTAAATTAATGAAATACTTGTAACAAAAATAAAAAATGATTTGAATTTAACCCATTTCTTTGTTATTGCAGAGGACCCCCCTTTGCATCGGTGTCCTCGTCCTCAGAACATGACTAGGCATACATCGAGATCACGAGCAGAGGGCAGAACAACTGAAGAGGGGAGAAGTGATGAAGAAAACGATGCTCCACTTAGACTTTTCATAGCTTCAAAAAAAAAAAATGATTGTAATCTACATTATTTGATAATGATAGATTTTTATGTGTTAATGAATGTAATTATGTGTCTATGAATGTTCATGAATAATGTGTTAATTAATATTGATGAATTTTGCATGTTAATGAGTGTTAATGAATGTTATGTGTTATTGAACATTATGTGATAATGAATGAATGTTATATTTTATTAATGAATGAAACAATGAATGAATGTTAGAAGTGAATGAGGAATTTAGAGTGATATTAGGGGGGGGGAGGGGCCAAATAAGCTTCCACCTTCACGTGGTTGGCCCTGTTAAGTAGAGAATATTAAACTATACTCGAAACCAAGCAAAGCTCAATAAGATAACACACTTTTTGATATTTCATTATGTTGCACAGTTAATCTTATTGAATAATGTATATTGGATCTTAATTGCAGGGTCCAACAGAGCCAACACGAACAACAACAACACAAGTAAGTGGTTTGTTTTTTAAGTTTGTTTTTTCATGATAATCTGGGAAGGTTCATTTGCAGTGTTATGTGTAATTTTGAAGGTGATAAAATTATATTTTTTGTGTTCTGACATTTATTTTTTGTTTCGGGTGGATGACTTGGAAGAGGTCAGTGATTACTATCAAAACAGGGGTTGCTTAGATGAACTCATATCTGTGTTTGTGATGAGAAACATCACTAGAAGGAACTTACATATTTATATATTCAAGATGATGAATATGATAATGTTGCCACTAATATCATGAACCATTCTACAGAGGCATGGGATCATATGCAATTCAAAGATGTTGTAGTTAAAGTGGCCAATGTTGAATTCTACTACAAAGTTGTACACTTTTATTTGCAAGAACACCTAGATCTTATTAATGACCTCTTGAATATCCTTGCCCTTAGAGTAGACCACACACAAGTAGTTGAAATTATGTGTAAGGTATGGCTCTAAACTCTTTTATTCTGTTACCATTTTTAGGATTACCGAGATGTCTTTCACTTGGGTATTAAGTTTTTCTAGATGTTCTCTTTAGCAGCTATTTGGTTTGGAAAACTTTCATGAGTATCTTTTGTTTTGTTGTATTTGTTATCCATGTTGGACATCTCTGTCTTGTGAAGTCGTACATGGTTGCAGTACAAAGCAACAATGTGGCTATTGTTAATGAGGATTTGAATGAAATTAATGTAGAAGAGGAAGATTATGATAGGCTTCGAGAATCTATAGATATGCATGATAACTTTGATCAGATAGGGCTTGCTCAGAGGGTGAGAGGAACTTCTCTATTGGCTCTTTCATTTAAGTTAAAGTGGGATGTAATTTATAATTTGAATAGTTTTCTAATGATCTTAAATTTCAATTAGGTTGGGAAACATGAACTTCTTGAATTCCGATTAAAAGCTTTTCTATAGAGAATTTTCGAGGAGGCAAACGATTCTTGAATTTTGTATGGTTATATTTAATGCTTGCTGAAAATTATGAAATGCTTACTTATAAATATTTATAAAGTTGTGCCTGTATAAATTAAAAGTATGATTCATTGATGACGATTGCTTCTTAAAATACCTGATTTAATTATACCAGATCAATAATAGACTAGTGCCTTCATCCCTTACTGATTTCATACTATTTCAAATTGAAAGATCCTACGTATAACCATGGAGACAATTTTAATAACCTTTTTTCAAAACAAGACCATCATATCAAAAGCATCTACATGGATTGTAACTAAAATATAAAATGCAGTTAGTCTTATTGAATTTTAACTTTACTCTGAAAGACCAATAAGACAATTTGAAACTTGCCAACCAACCTTTCAAACTGATGCTCAAACTCAAAATTAGTCTCAATCACAATAGCATAAGATAGCACATTGATACAATCTAATAAAATAGATTTATCACATGGAACTAATCAATCAATTGAAAAGAATATACCATTCAAAATGAAGAACACTTGAAATTTATATTGAAAATAGATAATCAAACCAGTTGATTTCAATATGTATCATCCATCAACTTTGATATTTCCAGAAAACAAACTGCATAAGTGTTGTATAAAATTTTCATGATAAGATCATAAAACTTGAGGTATCTCTCCCACTTATTCTAAAAGACCCTCAATTTGTAGATGAGGATTCAGTTCGAAAGTGAAAGGGCATACCCTTTCATTAAAACTAAAACTAACAAAAACTAACTTCCTAAAAACTGTCTTTACAATATGAACATATTATAAAAACATAGAAAAACATAACTCTGGGCTCCAAATTAGACATCAGGTCTGGTCTCCCAGCATCTTGCCGCACTTTTGGATATGCTCCAAGTACTTCTCTGACTTATATGTGTCTGCATCGTGGATGATATCCCAGACAATGACTTCCAGTGTGACAAAGTTGTCCATCTATTTCACAGACTCTTTCAATTCAATTCCATCAATTTGGGCAATATCAAGGGCAACATTGAGAAGACTACGATGTTTTGAGATCCATACATCTTAATCCTTTATCCCTTCTAATCAATTAACTCTGGGAAACCATATTGAATAGTGTATTTGCATTCATTATATTCTAATTGTAATTCTTCATCAAATTTATTGTGTTTAGCCAGTAACCTCTTTATTTTTTCAATTTTTTTTGTTTCCGCTTTGGCCATTGTTTTATCATGCAACCTTGTTCCCAATCTGTTTGAAATTTTGTTGTGTGAAACTGCATTGTCCATGTTATTTTGAAATACTTTCCAGAATTCTTTTAGAAAGCCTTGTAAAACCTCAAATCTTTTAGTTAGCAATACACCAACAATATCTTCCCTCACACTTTTCATCTGTTTTAATATCCTTTTATTTTCTTGTTGCATCTCCTCGCATTTTTTCTTCCATTGAGAGCTATCCGGAGTAAGAACCATTGGCACCTGTTGCCCACTCCTCCTTAGAGTTTCTTCATACAATGCCTTATACTAGTCCCTCTCCCTCACTACTCTGACCATCTGTGTTTTATTTAATTTTGAAATATCCACTCCAATATCAGCAGAAACAATTGGATCAATTTCATCATATGGAAAAAGGCCTTATCAACATCAATGATCTTTGGTCTCTTGTGGGGAGGGTACAAAGCCCATAACCTCAAAGATTCCTCACCCTGATCAAATCTTCAACCAATAAATACATCATTTACACCTTGTATATCCAATATGAATTCCTTGTTTTCTGAATGCAATAAATTGTCAAAGATAAAAGAAGCACTGAGGTCCCATCCGGGAAATAAAATCATCCCAGCCTCTATAAGTAGTAGCCACCCCTTTTGAGGGGTCATTGTGGTTATCTCTACACAATTTTCCTCTTTTAATTTATTTAACAACTCAGCCTCATTATCAGGCATTATGTTGGGAATAGAGTCCCTCAATTTCTTCCCTTTAAAATTGTACAAGAATGTTTTAAATTCTTTGGAATGAATAAAAACATCATCAACAACAAAAGCAGAAAACTCCTCTAACCGAGAGTTAGCATGAACTTCTAATGTTGTCTCTATTTGGCCCTACATATCTGGCTCTTCTTCCTTCTCTGGCACTTGCCATCTAGAGACAACTGCATTCTCATCAGATTCACTTTATGCCTCCTCCTCCTCGGTTTCAATTTCCTCGAGTCTCTGTCTCTTTTCTGCTAGTTCATTATTCATTTGATCAATTACCTCTTCAGCCTTTGCATCCTCCATGGTTGTGAAGATATCTTCAGCCTCAATACTAACATGCAGATAACTTCCCAAGTTCTGGCTCTTCTTGCAAGACTGAATGTATCCTTCAAGATCATATTTTTTCCTGGCATAATGCTCATACAAATTGTATTCTTCTATTAGCTTCTTATCAATTATTTCATAAGATTTGGTTGACACTATGGTGAAATTACCAAACTCAGTGTCCTAGGTAGGAAGGCTTTCTTACGCACATCTACAAAATGTTTAGCATTGGACACACTCAATTGCCTCACAATCTCTAGATAAGTTATTCTATCCAGTACTAGTTTTGGCAGCATGTAGGGGCTCCCCTCAAATCCATATACTCTAAAACATGTAAAATTCTTATTCACAAACTAGTCCCCCCAGTTATGATCAAAAATGTGTCTTTCATCATAATCCCTGGGTCTTAGGAACCTCTTGATCTCGTCAAAGATATACCCTTCACATGAAATCCCATACATTTGGTACAATGGCATCACAATAAGTTGTTCAAACTTAATATAGTTGGACCTCATATATTGAGAATCCCAAAGAGATGTCCACAATTGGATGGGCTACTCCTCACCTTCCCTGTTCTTGGCATTTAATTTTAGGCCCTCAAGCCAAAAACCCTTTACATATCCATAAATTAACACTAGATGCATCAATAGTGAATAAAATTTGAAATTGGGATGAGTATCATCCCTAAGGTTTAAAAAATCTGCGTGCAACCTCTCCACCAGATATGTTACATAGCCAAAAGGCCTAGGTTCATACATTTGTATATCAGAAGCTAACACCAGTGGCCCAGTGCTTGCCAGATCAGGAACCTCCACCCCTCCTACTTCTCCACCTGACATATATGTGTACTGCAAGCAGTTTCTAAACAAATCAATGTTGAATGGTGGCCCGTCTTCCTCTGTTAATTTTCCTGCCTGCCTCTTGTGAATGGAAAATTTCCAGCCGGTATATGTAGTGTCCATTCTGAGGTATTCTTCCTCCAACTCCCCAAAGGATAAGGTCTTATCAGGACTGGGGTCTAGATTGAAAACCTCATTTATGGTACCCATAAAAAATCTAATAAATGCTTCCCCATTTGGGAGCTGAATGCACCTCTTCACCAAATTATAATTCCTCACCAAAACCTCTAGCAATCTTATGTTGACCAAAACATTGGGGACTGTTAGCTTACCTAAATTTGTCATCCAAGGATTGCAGAGTGGCATCTCCTTGCTCCTCAAATAGTGGAACATAAATAGTTCATGTCCCCTTACCTTGGTCTAGACATCTCCGACCTCTTTGTACTTGTCTTCTAATTGGTCTGTCCCCGACAAGTGTTGCTTCGACCTTCCTAATTTTGGGCTGGGTGCCTGCATTTGGTCTATCATGTCTTTGTTTAACTTCCTAACTGGAGGCACCTCAGTTTTCCTTTCTTCACCTTAGACTCAGGGCTCTTGGCCGCCCTCTTCTTTCCTGTTGAACTCGAAGCTTCCATTTCTGCAATTACAATTCTCTGCTTTGTTTTTCAAAGGTGCAATGTGTTCTATTTGTGTATTCTTCTTTCACCAATGTAGTATTTAGACAAGGCAATTTCTAGTTCCGTCATATTCTTTTGCAATAATGAACTTCTCATAAAATTTGCCTCGTGTGAACCATAGATGCATCTACTGCAAGTATTAAATAGAAGACTTAAAATTTTTGGTTTTGAATTCTGATATGACAACAACTCATTGGCATATGTCTCTCCGATGAATATTTCCCTTTTGGCACTCTCTGAACAACCCTTTATCTACTTTGACATCTTACTTTCTCTTATCGGGATACCCTAAGCTGATGATTCCTTTTCCTCCACATCTGTATATCTCAAACCGATATTCTCATCAAGCATCGGATGAGCTCATTTAGCGTTATCACGATAGGAATTGTTTCCCTGATGGGCTTCACCATCGGCATAGATCTTGTTGGAAGTGGGCCAGCATCCCTCGCAGGGATTCATGACATGGTTTAACAGCCTCCTATGGATTCTATAAGTCTATTGGTTGTATCAGGCATTGACAGGTCGATCTTTTGGTGCAACGACAACCCTATCTTGTAACAAGTGGTATCAGAGCTTGGTCATAGGTTTGAATCACGCAGGCCACAGTGAGTGATGCTAGGAGGGGGATTGTTGGTAGTGGGCTAGCGTCCCTCATGGAGATTCGCGACATGGTTTAATAGCCTCCTATGGATTCTATAAATCTAGTGGTTGTATTGGGCATTGACAGGTCGATCTTTTGGTACAACAACAACCCTAGCTTGTAACAGATCTTCCCAATGCAGTTGGCTTCATCGCCATGAGTCTTCCCAATACTGTCTTTGCTCCACTCAATCAATCTTCTCCTTCATCAGGTATCCAGGTAATTCAAAATAAAACATACCGATAAGAAAAGTCTTCCCGATAGAGTATGTTCCATCGGTATATGTTTCACTGATGATTTCTTCGGGCGTCGTGGTGGCTCAAAGTAACACATACTGATCACTTTGGTTATACCAATGCAACCGGCTTCATCACCATGAGTCTTCCCGATATTGTCTTCGCTCCACTCAATCAGTCTACTCCTTCATCGGGTATCGAGGTAATCCGAAATGAAACATACAAATAAGCAAAGTCTTCCCGATAGAGTATGTTCCATCGGTATATGTTTCACTGATGATTTCTTCAGGCGTCGAGGTGGATCAAAGTAACACATAGCGATCACTTTGGCTATACCGATGGACTCTTCTTTTTCCCACTCTTATCGGTATAATTCTTACCAATACCCTCATCGGCTATCGGCAAGACAATTCTCCACTGCTACCACTAGTGTTTACTATGCCGATGGGTCATATCAGTATAGTTTTTGCCGATGCATCAATTCTCCTCAAATTTTCTCCTTGATCGGTATAACTTATGTCGATGAGTACAACTCCGGCTTGCTATGCTCTCTCATCGGTTTATGGTATCTCGATGCCTCCTCACCTCAATCGGGTGATCGTGAACTTGCAGAGGAATTGCTGGTGTATTTTGTGGAACAAGTATACAATTGGTAAAACATATAGTTGGTTGTTCTCTCTCACATGGTAAAGTATATTTTGAATTTTCATTTTTGATTGGGACATTGAAATGGGGCTTACTTTTGCAATTTGGAACTACAAGGCAAGAAAGAATGCTTTGCTTCATGCTTGTTCATATGCTATGACTTGATCAGACCAGATGTGGCTTTGGAACTTGCCTGGATGAATAATATGATTGACTTTGTGTTTCCATACCTACTTCAGGTTCTTGATATACTCTGATGATTCTTTGAATATTTTAAGTTTCTCTTTAATAAACATTTTAAATCTTCTACACAATTAAATAGCTAATATTCAAAAAAAATATTTTTCAAAGTTCATTCGAGAATACACGACAAAAGTTGATGAGCTTTTTAAGGACAAGTTAGAGGCTGTCCAAGAAGAGAAATCCAAGGAGAAAGAAGAGAAAGATCTTATTGCTCAACAGGTATTCATTTTTCTTAATTGAGCTTCAAGGAGCACTTGTTCTACTCTGCTGATGGTTTTTAAAAATTCAAATAAATATGTGCCTATTTTGTTTACAGAATATACCATTTTAAGAGCATAATTAAGGAAATTATAGAAAATAGCATTTTTAAGAGCATAATTAAGGAAATTATAGAAAAATAGCATTTTTCAAGAAATTATAGAAAAATTGTGCTAACATATTCCACTGTCTAAAAAGGATAATCTTTACAAGGATGCAATGGAAACTAGTTCTCAATCGGGTGATCGTGAACTTGCAGAGGAATTTCTGGTGTATTTTGTGGAACAAGTTAGAGGTTGTCCAAGAAGAGAAATCCAAAGAGAAAGAAGAGAATGATCTTGTTGCTCAACAGGTATGCATTTTTTTTAAATTGAGCTTCAAGGAGCACTTGTTCTACTCTACTGACAGTTTTTAAAAATTCAAATAAATATGTGCCTATTTTGTTTACAGAATATAGCATTTTAAGAGCATAATTAAGGAAATCATCGAAAATAGCATTTTTATTTGCATAATTAAGGAAATTATAGAAAAATAGAATTTTTTCAGGAATTTATAGAAAAATTATGTGCTAACATATTGCACTGTCTAAAAAGGATAATCTTTACAAGGATGCAATGCAAACTAATTCTCAATTGGGTGATCACAAACTTGCAGAGGAATTGCTGGTGTATTTTGTGGAACAGGTATTTTGTGGAACAAGTTAGAGGTTGTCCAAGAAGAGAAATTCAAGGAGAAAGAAGAGAAAGATCTTGTTTCTCAATAGGTATGCATTTTTCTTAATTGAGCCTCAAGGAGCACTTGTTCTACTCTACTGACGGTTTTTAAAAATTGAAATAAATATGTGCCTATTTTGTTTACAGAATATGTAGGCTTAGCTTCTTCCCCTTGCTTTGCCAGCACCTCCAATATCATTTTAAGAGCATAATTAAGGAAATTATAGAAAATAGCATTTTTAAGAGCATAATTAAGGAAATTATAGAAAAATTATGTGCTAACATATTGCACTATCTAAATAGGATAATCTTTACAAGGATGCAATGGAAACTAGTTCTCAATCGGGTGATCGTG
Organism: Cryptomeria japonica; assembly: GCF_030272615.1. Classification (NCBI taxonomy): domain Eukaryota; kingdom Viridiplantae; phylum Streptophyta; class Pinopsida; order Cupressales; family Cupressaceae; genus Cryptomeria; species Cryptomeria japonica. The sequence continues at coordinate 74,946,389 of NC_081405.1, forward strand.
AACTTGTAGAGTAATTGCTAGTGTATTTTGTGGAACAGGTATACAATTGGTAAAACATATAGTTGGTTGTTCTCTCTCATAGGCTAAAGTATATTTTGAATTTTTATTTTGGATTGGGGTATTGAAATGGGGCTTACTTTTTCATTTGGATTTGCAGGGCAAGAAAGAATGCTTTGGTTCATGCTTGTTCATATGCTATGACTTGATCAGACTAGATGTGGATTTGGAACTTGCCTGGATGAATAATATGATTGACTTTGTGTTTCCATACCTACTTTAGGTTCTTGATATACTCTGATGATTTTGTGAATATTTTAAGTTTCTCTTTAATAAACATTTTAAATCTTCTGTAGAAATAAATATGTGCCTATTTTGTTTACAAAATACGTATGCTCAGCTTCTTCCCTTTTGCTTTGCCAACACCTCCAATTCCTGGCATGGGAGTGGGCATGGGAGGTTGCTTTCAGCCAGGTATGAGTGGAATGGGAATGCCTCCCATGCCAGCTTATGGTATGCCACCTATGGGTAGCTATTGACGGGATTGAAGAACTTAACGTGGGACACAATTCTTCAATCATACATGGTTTTTTGAGGCTGGTCTTCGAGTAGAAAGATTACATTGTCAAATTATTTTTATTATTGTTTGGTTGGTTCATACAAAATAATTAATCTTTAGCATTATCATATTGGTCTATTAGTTCAAATATTTCCATCCACCAAGCATCCAATGCTCGAACCATCGCATGATTATATTGTCAAATTGTATTTATTGTCATTAGGTTGGCTGATACACAATAATGAATCTTTAGTATTATTGTATTGTTCAATAAGTGCAAACCTTTCTATCCACCAAGCATCCGATGAGCATTCTGTATGTCCAACAACATTCCTCATCGGATAAGCAGTGAGGGGGCATCAGAATTCTGACGCCCACCCAATTTATTCCGATGACTATCAAGTTTTATCGATGGCTAAGTAGTGAGGGGGCATCAAAATTCTGACGCCCACTCAATTTATTCTGACAACTATCGAGTTTTTCTGATGGCTAAGCAGTGAGGGGGCGTCAGAATTCTGATACCCACCCAATTTATTTCGACATCTGAACCATTGCACATACAACATCCTCATTGATGCAGATGCCCTCGTTGTCATTGGAATTTCGATGGCTAAACAGTGACGGGGTCGTCTGAATTCAAACGCTCAAACTGTCACACATATAGCATCCTCGTCAGTGTTGATTCCCTATTTGCCATTGGAATTCCGATGACTTATCAAGTTTTACCGATGGCTAGGCAATGAAGGGGCCATCAGAATTCCAATTTATTCTGACGCCTGAACCGTTGAAACATTACCTAGAAGCCATTGGAATTCTGAAGACTTATTGAGTTTTACCAATGGCTAAGTGTAGTCATGGTCATTGTTGGAAGAGACTTTGATGTCTTTGGAAGTTCGACAATCTTGAGCACCGTCAGAATGTCTGACAACAAGTTTTCAATGATGTTGCTCGTCGGCAGTCTAATGAAGTGTATTCAGAATCCCGATGAACTCCATCATAATTTAGGCCCAAATGTACTAGTGCGGCAGAGGTTGTCAACCGGTATGAAAACACAAATTTTTTTATGGTTGATATAGATACTTGCATGGTGAAGGTAGATGAGCCCCAGACTACATGGGTTATGCCCATGGGATATGAAGTGGACAAGGATCTTTTGATTGCATATGTTGATCATTTTCTTACCCAACCGGTAGATACAAAAGTAGAATGTTTTGGCACTTACAAGGAGAAATCCCCTCAAGTGCATTCAGATCTTAACATATCAGTAATTGCTAAGAAAGTGAGAAAATAAGTGGAGGCATTTGTTGAACAACAAGGATTTACTAAGGAGGCCATTGTAGAAGCAAGAGCAAGACATGTTGCACAATAAGTAGGAGCATCTAGTACCCCAACTGGTACCAGCACCGATAGACAAACAAGGAGTATATGATAACTTCAATGATGAACTGATAGTACTAACCCGGTACTAGGAGGGGGGGGTAAATCAGTACAGACAACAATACAATCCTAAACCGGTTTGACAAAAGACACTTCAAATGACTGGAAAATAGTGACACCGGTTTGAAATAGAGTGCAATCGATAAAGCTAAGACTGACTGAGACAAGCATTAACCAGTTACTCACTTAGCTTTTCACTCAACTCAAGACTACACTACCATTTCACGCTTATGCATAAACAGGTAATCTATCATCAGATTATAATAACAGCTAGCTCAACATGTTTTATTGATAGGCATAAAACACAGAACCATCATATGCTTGACAGATAATAGGAAAGCATCACAAGATAAAAGCATCACACATGACACACATATTTTTCACGTGGAAACCCAATTGGGAAAAACCACAGTGGGGATGAATACCCACAAGCTATTTTTGAACTCTTTAGAAGTCCGCTTTGTTAGGACCCTTGTCTGGTTAGAGACATTACAATAGGTTCTGCTAGGAACTGATCCTATTAAAGATCACCTGGTCAAGGGATGGCTACAATACCCGGTTAAGGGTTAAACCCTGTAAAAGGTTACCTTGTTAGAGGATTTTAAGAACTCAATAGCTAAAGGATTTCAAACTCAATGGCTTTGAATTACCCTATTAAAGGATTTACAGCAAGCTGGTTAAAGCTACCCTGTTAAGGTATTTTCCAACTATTGAGGTGGTTAGAGATCAACAGGTATTACAATGATCTGGTAACAACACTCAATGCCAATGGAGATCCACTTAAGCTCCTCTTCACCTTCTGCACTTACACTCTATAGGTATCACTTCTCTCCTTTTGGTCTGGAAAGAATTACGTATCCCTTCTCTCGGATAAACATACAGAATGTTTTCCAACAAACTCAAAAAGAGACACAACATCGACCTTATAGGAAAACAGATAGGTCGGTAGCATAAACCCTAAACCCTAAACCTGTTAGGTTAAGGAATTCAAACGGTTCAATCCTAACCATTGAGAACACTCCATTAATTGCAATAGTCTTGATCCAATCTGAAGACATTCTCCATCATCCATTTTCACTGATTTCATGGCGAATGATAACCCATCACACGTTATCACCATTTTACAGACTTTGCACATTCACGAGGTAGATAAGAACAATCTCCTTCATGCAAGATCCTTCACGTGCACAAGGCTTACATGGCAACATGATCTGTTCTTCATTACAATGCTAACTCATCACACAATGTCACCGGTTGAGCCACACAGGCTTGAAGCACTTAAACCGGAAACCCTGAAGTTGAGACTACCAACCAGTAGTCATACAACACTTCCACGTGCTTGTTCCCATAACCATATGCCGGTTCACCTTGAACAAGCACACCGCTTTACTTTGGCATGAATGCCAGTTCACAGTGTTATGCCGGTTCTCACCTCTTCAGCATATTGACATCAATGAAAACATACCATGTCATTATGTCCTCATACTGGTTTACATAATGCCAACAATCTTCCCCTTTGGCATTGATGGCAATATACAAAGATATCTCTCTGCTTCACATCTTCTCCCCCAATGTCTACAGATATCTTATCCGCTTCACATCTTCTCCCCCTTTGACAACAATGCCAAAGTGGAGGTACAGGCTTCCCTGTTCCATTATGCTGCTCCCCCTGAGGAGTAGCATCCTTCAACACATCAATCCAAAATAAATTTGACTATGCACTACCTGACTGATGTGGAGCATATGCTTTTAGTTTACCTCCTGAAGGGGAAACACCCCTAATTCACCTCTTAAATGCATAAATGTAGTCTTTGGGAGAGGCTTGGTGAATATGTCTGCTAACTGCTCCTTACTAGAAACATGTTCCAGTGCAATCTTTTTGTTCTGAACCTTTTCCCTTAAGAAATGATACTTAAGCTCAAAGTGCTTGGTTCTAGAATGTAAAACCGGATTCTTGGAGATATTAATTGCACTAGTATTGTCACAAAATATACTTACCGGTTCAGATACAAGAACTTTGAAGCCATTTAATACATGCTTCATCCAAATTGTTTGAGTGCAATTCATGAAAGCTGCAACATACTCTGCTTCCACTGTAGACTGAGAGATACAACTCTGCTTCTTACTCATCCATGAGACTAGTCTACCACCAAGGAAGAATGCACCACCGGTTGTTCTCTTCTGGTGATCTATATTACCATCCCAATCAGCATCTGTGAACACTTTCAAGTTGAAATCCTTGCTATATGGATACCACAATCCATAGTCAACAGTTCCCTTCAGATACCTAAGAATCCGCTTGACTGCAACCAAGTGGGATTCTCTTGGGCTTTTCTGGAACCTTGCAGTAATGCCAACTGCATGTGCAATATCCGGTCTGCTATGCACTACATAATGCAACTTACCAATCATTGATCAGTATTCCTTCTCATCAACCAATTTTGAGTCATGTTCTTTAGATAGTTTACAATCGGTCACCATCAGTGTACCAACCGGTTTGCTATCTTCCATGCCAAAGGTCTTCAACACCTCTTTGACATACTTGGACTGAGTGATAAAGATTCCATCCTTCTTCTGCTAGATCTGCAGTTTAATAAAGAATTTAATCTCCCCTATGAGTGACATTTCAAACTCTTTCTTCATCTCATCTGCAAACTCATGACTCATCTTGTCATCTCCACCAAAGATAATGTCATCAATAAATACCTTATAGATCAGGATCTGATCTCCTTCAGACTTCAAGTAGATATTACTATCTTCACTTGTTCTCTCAAATCCAATCTTTACAAGATGGGAATGTAGACGTTCATACCATGCTCTAGGTGCCTGCTTTAGGCCATATAAGGCTTTATGTAGCGTACATACCATGTCATTGTCTTCAGATAGGGCAAACCCATCTGGTTGCTCAATATACACCACCTCTTCAAGTACACCATTTAGGAATGCAGATTTCACATCCATTTGATATACTTTGAAACCTTTAAAAGCTGCATATGCAAGAAGCATACGAACTCCTTCCAATCTGGCTACAGGAGCAAAGGTTTCTCCATAGTCTTCTCCTTCTTCTTGAGCATATCCTTTGCATACCAATCTGGCTTTGTTTCTTATCATTGTGCCATCCTCATTTAGCTTATTCCTGAAGACCCATTTGGTACCAATGATATTTTTATGCTCTGGTTTGGGTACCAAAGACCATGTACCATTTTTCTCTATCTGGTCAAGTTCCTCTTCCATTGCCTTGATCTAGTCTTCATCTTTATGTGCCTCTTTGAATGTTTTAGGCTCAAATTCAGAGATCATACATGAGTTTTCTCTGACCTTTCTTCTTGTAAGGATTCCTACATCCTTATCTCCTATGATCTGCTTAGGATCATGATTCAACTTCACATACCGAGGAATGGTCTTGATAGATTCCTCTTGCTTTTCTTTTTCATCCTCATCTCCATCAGTATCAGCATCTACATTTGCTGGTGTAGGAACACTATTACTGGTACTTGGTTGACTGACAATCGGTTCCCAGAAGGTTGCAACCGGTTTGTTTACTGCTTGCTCACTGCCGGTTTCCTTAGTTTTCTCAGAGGTTTCATCAACTCTTACATTGATGCTTTCCATAATTCTCTGAGTCCTATTGTTGAAACATTGGAGAGCTTTGCTCTTGGTGGAATATCCTAAGAATATTCCCTCATGACATTTTGCATCGAATTTTCTCTGGTGTTCAGTCCTCTTGATGTAACATTTGCTACCAAACATTCTAAAGTAGCTGACCATAGGTGTCTTACTGATCCAATACTCATAAGGTGTTTTATCCTTACCTTTCTTGATGAGTACCCGGTTCATTGTGTAGACTGCAGTGCTCACCGCTTCTGTCCAAAAGGTGTGAGCTACCTTTCCTTGAATCAACATGGTTCTAGCTGCTTCAACCATAGTCTGGTTATTCCTCTCTGCTAGGCCATTCTATTGTGGAGTCTGGGAGGTAGACAATTGCCTCTTGATGCCATGTTCTTCATAGTACTTGTTGAATTCATCGGAAGTGAATTCCCCTCCTTGATCAGTTCTCAAGCACTTGATCCTTTTATCGCTTTCCTTCTCCACTAAAGCTCTAAAAGCTTTGAACTTTACAAAGGCTTCAGACTTGTCTTTCAAGAATGTGACCCACATCATTCTTGAGCTGTCATCAGTGAGAATCATGAAGTACCTATCACCCTGCACACTTCTAGTTTTCATAGGACCACATAAATCAATATGCACAAGGTCAAGCAAGTTGTCAGCAGTGAAAGATTTACCTTTAAAGGTTGAGGAAGACATTTTCTCTAATTGACACTCTCTGCACAAGGTATTATCCGGTTTACTTAGCACCGGCAACCCTCTAACTACCTTGATCTTACTAGCCTTCACAATGTTATCAAAGTTTACATGGCAGAGTCTCCTATGCCATATCCAGCTATCATCAAATTTAGCCATAAGACATGTACTTATATTTGCATTCAGATGAAATAGGTTACCTTTGGTCTGCATGCCGGTGGCCACCAATTCACCATTCTTATCTTTGATTTTGCAAGCTCCATTCTTGAATTCCAGAATGAGGCCACTATCATTCAGTTGGGCATCACTCAAAAGGTTGTGTCTAAGACCATCAACCCAATACACATTGTCAGCACTACTCTTTCCATTTAGAGAGATGGACCCTCTGCGTTTGACCATGCATGGTGCATCATTGCCAAAGTGAACCACAACACCATCATACTCCTCCAATGATAGAAACTTGCTCTGGTCACTAGTCATATGGTGAGAACAGTCATTGTCAATGATCCACTCATTGGAATTATCAAACCGGGAGACAAGAGCCTTCTTGTCTGACACATCTTCCTTGATAGCAACAAACATAATATCTTCATTTTCTTCATCCTCTGATTCTTCATCTATGACACCTTCATCAACTGCCACAAAATAGTTTCTCCGATTTCCTCCTTTAAATTTCTTGAACCTTTCCAGTTTGTCCTTGTTGTCACCATTAGAACAGTTTATAGCAATATGTCATATCCGATTACAAGAGAAGCATTTCAAAGGTAGCTTACCTCTGTATTTCCCGGTTCCTTTTGGAAGTTTCCTAGAAAAGAGAGCTTCAAATGCCATCAGAATCTCCTCATCATCCATTTCTCTGCCTTGTCTTGGTTCACAACTAGTGCTAGCTTCTTTTCCTTTTCTGGATGGTACTGTAGAAGCTTTAAAAGCTGATTCAATGTTTTGAACACTGCTATCGAAACAATTTAGCTCATAGGCTGTCAACTTCACAATGATGGAGTCTAGGGATACCTTAGTCTTGTCTATTGATCTTAGCTCTTGAATAGCAGCAACCCTTATTGCATATACCGGCAATAGGGATCTCAGGACTTTGCTTACCACAATGGCATCTTCTATTTTACCACCTGCACTCTTGATATCTCCAACAACAGTTTTGATTCTTATTCCATACTGTTGAAGGGTCTCACCTTCAACCATCTGCATATCTTCAAACTTCCCTCTAAGGCTTTCTTCCTTAGCCTGTTTTACATGTTCATCACCGCCATATATATTTTCAAGAGTATCTCATACCTCTTTGGGATTTACCTTATCCTGAACATCAATGAACTCAATGTTAGATAAACTACTAATTAGGGCTTCCATGACTTGCCCATTCTCCTGCATCTCTCTCTTTTGGTCATCGGTAAGGGTACCCGTAGGAGCAACATAGATAGTCTCAACATAGCTCCAGTTTTGAGAACCCATGCTTCTAATGAATATCTTCATTCTGTCTTTCCATATACTGAAATTTTCTCTGTTAAACTTTGGACCTTCCCTCTTCATCATTAGACTGGGATCTTTACCTCAAGCGGTTAAGCTTATAATACAGAGGACTTGGAGGATGCTCTGATACCAATTGATAACTTCAATGATGAACTGATAGTACTAACCCGATACTGAGAGGGGGGGGTGAATCAGTAAAGACAAAAATATAGTCCTAAACTGGTTTGACAACAGACACTTCACATGACTAGCAAACAGTGACACCGGTTTAAAATAGAGTGCAATTAGTAAAGCTAAGACTGACTGAGATAAGCATTAACTGGTTACTCACTTAGCTTTTCACTCAACTCAAGACTACACTACCATTTCACCCTTATGCATAAACAGGTAATCTATCATTAGATTATAATAACAGCTAGTTGAACATGTTTTATTGACAGGCATAAAACATAGAACCATCATATGCTTGACAAACAATAGGGAAGCCTCACAAGATAAAAGCATCACACATGACACACATATTTTTCACGTGGAAACCCAACTGGGAAAAACCACGGTGGGGATGAATACCCACAAGCTGTTTTTGAACTCTTTAGAAGTCTGCTCTATTAGGAGCCTTGTCCGGTTAGAGACATTACAATAGGTTCTGCTAGGGACCGATTCTGTTAAAGATCACCCGGTTAAGGGATGGCTACAATACCTGGTTAAGGGTTAAACCCTGTTAAAGGTTACCTTGTTAGAGGATTTTAAGAACTCAATAGCTAAAGTATTTTGAACTCAATAGCTTTGAATTACCCTGTTAAAGGATTTACAGCAAGCCGGTTAAGGCTACCCTGTTAAGGGATTTTCCAACTATTGAGGTGGTTAGAGATCAACAGGTATTACAATGATCTGGTAATAGCACTCAATGCCAATTCAGATCCGCTTAAGCTCCTCTTCACCTTCTGCACTTACACTCTACAGGTATCACTTCTCTCCTTTTGGTCTGGCAAGAATTACGTATCCCTTCTCTCGGATACACATACACAACTTTTTCCAACAAACTCAGAAAGAGACACAACATCGACCTTATAGGAAAACAAATAGGTCAACAACATAAACCCTAAACCCTAAACTTGTTAGGTTAAGGAATTCAAATGGTTCAATCCTGACCATTGAGAACACTCCATTAATTGCAACAGTCTTGATCCAATCTCAAGACATTCTCCATCATCCATTTTCACCGATTTCATGGCAGTTGATAACCCATCACACATTATCACCATTTTACAGACTTCACACATTCTCGAGGTAGATAGGAACAATCTCCTTCATGCAAGATCCTTCATGCACACAAGGTTGATGTGGCAACATGATCTATTCTTCATTACAATGCTAACTCATCACACAATGTCACTGATTGAGCCATACAGGCTTGAAGCACTTAAACCGAAAACCCTGAAGTTGAGACTTCCAACTGGTAGTCATACAATGCTTCCATGTGTTGGTTCCCATAACCATATGCCGGTTCACCTTGAACAAGCACACCACTTCACTTTGGCATGAATGCTGGTTCACAGTGTTATGCCGGTTCTCACCTCTTCAGCATATTGACATCAATGACAACATACAATGTCATTATGTCCTCATACCAGTTCACATAATGCCAACAATATAGTGGTGAAGGAGACACCTACATAGGCAAAGGAGAAACCTTCCTAGATTCAATTCAAGAGGAAAGGCAAAATCGTTGAGCCCCCTGTACCTAAAGAACCCAAGGTGAAATAAGTTTACAAGAAAAGGAAAAAGGAACAAGCAAAGAAATTGGTAGCTGCTGATGAAGAAGAAACCGAATCAGAAGGTGAGAAGAAATCCTTAAGAGCTAGTGGTAAGAGATTAAAGGATGTTGGAACTTCAACTATTAAGACGGTAAAGAAGCTAGTAACTAGGCTTACAGTTTTTGAAAAGATGTTTATGCGTATTAAGGAATATGGAATTCTTAAGGGTTTGGATAAACTGTATGATAAGTTTAGTGAGGATGAACAAAGGTAGATAGAAGATGAAATTATTTTTATGATGAATAAATATAGTAAAGCCCTAATTGAATTGCAAGGGAAGATTCCAAATTCTTTGTATGAAAATCTTGAGGCTAGATGATAGGCAGCCATAAAACAGGATAGAGAATTTATTGAGTACATTCTTAAAATTTTGCAACTTGAAGCTACAAGAGAAGAGATAATTGAAATTCTGGTAAAAGCTAAATCATCTTTTAGATCCAAGAAAAGGTTGACAAGACTGTTAATTGGTGAGACCTAATCAGCTCACATGGAAACTGAGCTGATATTGAAGAAGCTACTAGGTTTGATTCCTAAGGAGAAATCCCCTCAAGTGCATTCAGAACTTAACAGATCGGTAATTGCTAAGAAAGTGAGAAAAGAAGTGGAGGGATTTGTTGAACAAGGATTTACTAAGGAGGCCATTACAGAAGCAAGAGCAAGACATGTTGCACAAAAAGCAGGAGCATCTAGTACCCCAACTGGTACTAGTATAGTAGACAAACAAGGAGTATAGTGGTGAAGGAGACACCTACAGAGGCAAACAAGGAGAAACCTTCCAAGATTCAATTCAAGAGGAAAGGAAAAATCATTGAGCCCCCTGTACCTAAAGCACCCAAGGTGAAATAAGTTTACAAGAAAAGGAAAAAGTAACAAGCAAAGAAATTGATAGCTGCTGATGAAGAAGAAACCGAATCAGAAAGTGAGAAGAAATCCTTAAGAGCTAGTGCTAAGAGATCAAAGGATGTTGGAACTTCCACTTTTAAGATAGTAAAGAAGCTGGTAACTAAGCTTACATTTTTTGAAAATATGTTTATGCATATTAATGAATATAGAATTCTTAAGGGTTTGGATAAACTATATGATAAGTTTAGTGAGGATGAACAAAGCCAGATAGAAGATGCAATTATTTTTATGATGAATAAATATAGTAAAGCCCTAATTGAATTGCAAGGGAAGATTCCAAATTCTTTGTATGAAAATCTTGAGGCTAGATGATAGGCAGCCATAAAACAGGATAGAGAATTTATTGAGTACATTCTTAAAAATCTGCAACCTGAAGCTACAAGAGAGGAGATAATTCAAATTCTAGTAAAGGCTAAATCATCTTTTAGATCCAAGAAAAGGTTGACAAGACTGTTAATTGGTGAGATCCAATTGGTTCACATGGAAACTAAGATGATATTGAAGAAGCTACTGGGTTTGATTCCTAAGGAGGAAGAGCAACCAGAGAAGTTTGAGATAGAAGATATTATAGATAATGTTGATATCAGTGACTTTCAACCTAATGAAATTGTAATGGGATACCAACCTGTAGATGATCAACCGGTCAACATATAGACATAGACAGTTGTCATTACTGATGATGACACCAGTACTAATGATGTTGCTGCAAGTGATAATGTAAATGTGCAGGTTGATGATGTACAAATGTTTGAACAACAACATGAACATGAAGAGAAGAAAGATAAAGAAAACAAGAGCTTTGAAGAGCCATTGGTACATACACAAACTGTTGATAGTCATCTTCTACCACTAAATGACAGTGAAATGAATAAGGAAGTGTTGTTCACCAAAAGTGATAACCCAAGTATACCTGCAAATCTATCTATGAGATAACCAATCTCAATCAATGAAACACCTTAGGGCTTGGACAATATGACAAGGATATGAATCCTTCTACTCTTCACACTCTGCAAAACCTAGGCGGGTATACCTTTGATGCATTTAATCAGACCTATTACACACAAGATTGCATCAATCAAAAGCAGATGGATCTCAAAAGGTTCAAAAACTAAGAGATAACTATAGATGGGCTAGATCCACACTTGCAACTCAACATTTTGAATCATGAGATGGAGGGACACTTCCACATAACATAAAATATAAAAAGATATTCTGATTTTGGATTTTTAAATGGTGTTTTGACAACCTTTAAATATTACAAGAGACCAGTGCCTTGTCCAGGCCACAGAGTCATGCATAAAACTAGAAGAGAAATCTCAGATGCAAGTTCTTTTCAACATTAAATTTTCATGTATCAATGCCTTACATTAATACAATCCTCTGCTCTGTCACAAAACCACACTTATATGTAGATATCCAATATGCATTCAAAATCATTAATGCTTGGTTTTAGGATTTAAATCCTTCCTTAAAGAATACCCAAAAGACAACATTACACTCTTAGAGGAATCTAAAAGAGACAACTCAAATTATCCTTGATAATATGAAATTATATGAATTTGAATACATTTTGGAGACAATTTCATGGAAACTCACACATGCCTTGCATATGTATGAACCTGCAAACTGAAACTAAACCTACAGTAAAGACAACACTGAAAACATAGACGAACACACTATCATTTGCATTGATAAAAGGATGCCATTACTGGAACCTACAATTTCGGATTTCTCCCTTGGAGCAAATCTCTCAAAAACTGGAACCCCTACAACTGAGAAGAATTGGGAATAAAAAGGAGAGGGAACCAAATCAAATCTGCAACTGAATTACCAAGTGTCTCCTCTCTAACTGAATTTTGTTCCCATAGAAACTACCTCTAAAATATCCCACATTTGTCAAAATTAACCCCATAATCGGATTCCTCACTCTGAGAGCTTTCCGAAAACATATAACACTTTATATTTTGGCCAAAATTTAGACCCTGGGCGAATTAATTCCCCAATGTGCTCAATCATTTAAATTTTTCGAATTTTAATATAGTCAGAACTATATCATTTATTCATTTTAAATTTGATTTTTGCCTCCATTTGGTCCTAACGCTTTTGCCACATGGCGGGGTCTGATTGGCTGATGGGGTCTACTGGGCGCCACCTGGGATGACACCTCATCACTGCCACGTCATCTGCTTTGTCACTGCCACTTGGCCGCCACGTGTACACCACCTCAGTGCCATGTCATCGCCACTAGACTACCACCTGTACGCCAACTGTGTGCCACGTCACTGCCACCTCATCGAGACCCGCCTGCTGGACCCCTGACTGTACTCGCCACCTGGCTTTCGCAACTTCGCAGGGTGTAACTCGCATGCATCTTCCTTTCGCGAAATAGTGTGCACCGTTGATCCATCTCGAACCTGCTCACTCGTTAACCCGGCCTTCCTCTGCAAAATTTTGTCTGTCTGCCTTGAGAAGCGTGCCTGCGTGGGGTCCACTTGTCACCGCCCAATCAACTCCTCTATCGCCTCGGGATCCGTGCTCATGTGTGGGCCCACCTTGGGCGCCCATAGGCACCGTCTGTCAAAAGCCTTTATGGTTTAGACATATTAGATGAGTGTGGATTTTGATTTAAATATCAAAAAACCTCATCGCCCAGCCAATGTGGGATAATAACATTAAGCCTGTGAATGCATTTTAGAGCTTTAATGGCTAGCAACGCATTTGTTTTTAATTTTTCTGCAACTTAGCTTCTACTTCCCACTCAACGCCATGCCAGAGGTTTCACGTGGGGGAGGAAGACTACAAATTTCTGTTTGCATTTGAAATTTAATGCTTTTGCCAGAGACACATTGCATTTGCTGAGAACCTCTGAAACATCTTCAACATTGGGAAGCTGCTGGCAATGCATTTGGTGTTTGTTTTTTCTTTTAAAAAAAACTTCCTTAACTCTCCCACTCTCCTACTCTCCACTCAGAACTTTACTGCTACCATTTGCATTGGTTCTGAGGTTTTATACTGCCTTACATACCACGCTGGAGAGAAATGGGTAATAGCATCTGCCTTTGTTCATTTGTTTAATGTTTAATTTGCTCCTGTTGCTACCAGAAGGAGACCACGTGAGGGAGGAGCTGCTGCAATTTGTTTATATTTTCTTTGACTTTTCTACAGTCCTCCTTCAAACACCACGCACAACAATAGGGGAAAAATGATATTTTGATTTTGCCCATGTAATTTGCTTTGAAAATCTAACTCCTTCTTCACCAAAGCGTTGGGGATGTTAGCAAAGTTTGTTGGAGATTTAAAACTTCTGTTGCATTGGCTGTGGATCATAGCAACACACCCAGCATTGCATTTGTTTGACAATTTCTTTGATTTCCATACACCCACGTGAGCTACAACAAAGAGGGAACATGCTGGAGTTTTCATTTGGTTTAAAATTCTGTGTCTGCTACCACATACTGCAAGAAGAGAGTTTTGTGAATATGCCACATTGGAATTTGGTTGAACACCATTGGCATTTGCTTACATTTTAATTGGCTGCTCATACATGGAAGGATTGGCTGGCGATTGAACTTGCTGCCACATTTTCTTTGAAATTTGCTTAAAACCTCCTTTCAACACCACACACAGGAGGACATTGGCATGTTTACTAATTTGCATTGGATTGGAAGTTGTACTCTTTCATTTGCCACGCAGAGAAAGGATTATTGGCTGCCTTGTAAATTTGGAATTACACCTACCAACATTTGCATTGAAAACTTATAATGCCTCGTTTGTTAACTACCAATTTGCAATTTGGTTTAATAAATGTGCCTTTGTATTTTGACTGCACAGGAGATGGATTTTATCATCATCACTCTTATAACATGTTTCAAAATCAAAATCCAAATTTAGATACTCTAAAAATCTCTCAGTGAACAAAGTCGCCAATAAAAATAATAAGGCACAGGCATGATCCAGGTCGGGCCCTAAAGTGGGTCCGACTAAATTTTTTTTTGTTTTCATGCAACTGACCCCTGGAATGCTTCATGGACCTCAAACATACCTTTGAAAATGATCGGCATCGCTTTCGGATCATTAATCCGCATTTTACAACTTTCAGGCAATTACGCCACAATTTTCGCATTTAATCGCGAAGACATAATTTTCAAACCTGTCAAAACACCTTTCTGGAGCTCGTCATCTGACAGGCGTGTACTCTGATATACAAGGATGAATTCTACCAAATGGTTTCTCAAGACAAGTCCCGAGCGAAGAGATATTAATTTCCGAAAATGCCTAACTAGCTTTGTCGACACTGAGGAACTGATGAAGTCAATGTCCTGGCAACACATGATGCCTTTCTCAAAAATATCAAACGACCTCCACAGGTCCTCAAATTTGGAACATAGGTACCTTAAAGTACATATTAAATCTTTGAATTCTTAGTTCGATCACCAGACTGACAGGATGCAAACAGCGAGCTCACCAAAACGGCTACATTAACTGATATAACACTGGAGTGCAGATAACTGAATTTGATGGTAAAATGAGCTCTTTTGAAAACCGATCAAACGGATTGATAAAGGCTTGAAATTTTAAACGTAGCTCATCATTTATAATGACATCAACCCAGAAGAAACACTTTGGCATGACGCTTACTGAGGCAATTTTTACAATTGTGCGAAATAGGGCTCCGACTAGCTGTCGAAACAGGGACTTGCCAAAACACACAAACTGCAAACGGATTCGGCTTTGAAAACTGAGAAAATGGATTTGTCAAGACCTGAAATTTTCCAAGCTAACTCACATTAATGCATAAAATTGAATCCACTTTGAATTTCTCCTTGACGATCAACAGGGAAAAAGATGTAATTGCTCAAAGTGGGCTACTCAATAAAATCTGCATTTGATGCCTAAAATGCACTTTCAGATCATCCCTCAAAATGAGTACCTCATAAACTTATCCAAATTGAATTATGAAAGTTGCGCATCATTGAATAGGCCAAATGAAAGGTGTGGGACATGAATCCCGAGCCTTACCCCTTGAAAATCAACTGGCTCCATTTTGCCCTCCCGCAAACTAGGCCATTCAAATTGACTCATTTAGGTGCCTTTTTGACATACAGAGAAATTTTTTGAAATGGGCCTCTAAACTTGACTCAAATTTAATAAATCCCAATAGGAAGAATAAAAGACAGAGGATAAATCTAAAGAGAAGAAAGAGGAAGAAGAGAAGGAAACAGATTTAATAGAACCTAAAGTGACATCTCTATAATTTACTTCTAAGAAAATTGTAGATGAAGATGATGATTATGTTATAAGCATCAAAGACCCATTAGACATGGGAAATTTGATCTTAATTGAGTTGATGGAGATTGCAACTTCCATGTAATCCTAGGCCAAGAAGAAGAGGATGAAAGAGCAGCAGAAGGAGTGAAGCAATCACCGGTGAGGAGGGACCTCAAGGAGATCAGTCCAGACCGGCCAACAAGAATAAACACAACAGAAACACATAGATATGATGGAGGAAATGTAGAACAAAGTTTTATTGCATGAAATTTGAATACATCCAACCAGTAACAACCATGTTCCAACATACTAGCACACATGCCTGGCATAATATGTCAAAACCGGGACCTTGAATCGAAAGATCTATCTTCTAGGCATAGTCTATCTATCTGATACTCTGATTAATTCTAATTGATCTTCAATTGATTGCATTCTAAAGCATGATTATAAATATATACATCACTCCAAAGGATTCAGTTGGCCCAAAAGGATCAAAACCCAAACAACAAGACCTAAAGTGCAAAATGAACAAGGTCGGCCTCTGCCAAGAGATTCCTCCAGAAAATCTAAAGGATGAAATATAGTGTGAGGCCCTACCCCGAGCCATCATAGCATTTCAGTCATTTTTATGTTGGACCTATTATTGATACTATATTTTGATGCATTATGGACATAGATTCTATATGATCCAGTGATTGGATACCATTCATATGGTTATGTCATTTATCTCTGATTTGTAGTACTTTATTTTGATGCTAGAAATTATGGATGCATGCTTTATAAATGATTAAATTTTATGATGATTATGATGATGTCATTTAGTAGATTATTTTATGTGGATTTTATTAGATAATTGGAAGCTTGGTTATTATAATTGAAATTGTATGCAAATGTCTGAATTGTATTCTTTTCATATGATAATATTATATGTGATTTTTGGAATTACTAATGTGCAAAGTGAGATGTGCAGGAAAAATGATCCATGTGACCATGGAAACTATTCGGAGAATCAATCCTAAACCTATGTACATTTGAGAAGCCAAGGGTTGTCTATTTGGAGAGACAACATCTCGTGTGTAAATGTGTTTTAATTTGTAAATATTTAATGCTAGGATGTGTGTTTAATTTAAAAATTGTTTAATTTATTAATTCCAAACAAGGGACATTGCCATGTGTATTTAAGTGATGTGTAATTTTGTTGTGTCACTTGATACATATGTTATAAAGTGAGTTAGCGGTGACATATCCCTTGGAAGGAATTTGTTTTACCAATGCATTTTTCAAATATCCTAGTATGGTCCCAAGAAAGTCTTGGATAGGGTGCCATTAGAAAGGTCAACTCAAGGTTGACCCGTAGGTAAACTTTGGGTGAATTTCTAGAGGGTTAAACTAACTCCTAAGGTCTAGTTAGGGGCATTTTTAATGGGCCATATGATGTACCTATGGATGGCCAATTTTAGCCATGTGTCCACTCCCTAGGGACTGTTTAGTCACCCCAAAAGTTGAGTTTTTCAAGATGACCGAATTTCAACTTTTGAGGATATTACCTAGGTTAGACAACCTTCCTCATGAGTGATATTACTCTTCCCCATTCTCTTTTACCTTTTTGAGGTGCCTTGGCTAGAGAGCTTGTAAGTTGTTGGGAAGATCAACCTATGAAAATCCCTCACCCTTCCCAAGAGGATTGAAAAGAGTGAGGAGTGTCTTCTTAGGGAATGGTTTGGGAGGGAGAAGTTTGATCACCCACTCTCCATTTTTGGAGACATAAATTCTTGAAAAGTTTGAGAATTTTGATATTGAAATTTTGGCTAAGTCTTGAGAAGAAAAATATTAGTGGATTGGGCAGCTCTCCTACAACTTCTACTCATCCCATTTGAAGTTTCAAGGTTGGTTGAATACTTCCTCATGTATGTTGTTTTGTAAATTTGAAAAGATTGTTCGTTGTTTTCCATTGTTGATTTCTTAGTAATCTTAGGAAGATGTTGAGTTCTTCCTTGTGTATTTTTATTGCATGTATTTATGTTATCGTTTTGGGTGTTTCAATGTCATACTAACCCTTGGGAGGGTAGAGTAGCCTTGGGGTGAAGGGTTGTTTGATAGCCTAAGAGTGTAGAGGCTCTCTTTGGAAGAGAGTGATACACAAGGGATTATGGGACCCTTCCTGCATAGTGTTTTGTTTTTACAATGGAGGTCATAATGGGAGTTGTTGGCTTGTATGCCTTGGGGGATATAAGGATTTTTTGGGACAAGTTTGGAACTTGTGGTTACTCTTCTTGGAAGCCTTGCAAAGGCAATATGTTCTCCTTCTTGCAAATTTCTCCTCTAGGTATTTGGTCCACCTTCACCCCACAAGTTATAGTCACTAAGTGACTTTGTTCATCCTTGGGTTGGGAGTGTTGTGTTGTGTATTCTTCTTGCTTGTGTGTTAAGCTTGTGTGTAACCCATTTAGCCTTGTTTCTCCTAGCTCAGGGGTGGCTTCATGTAAGCCTAGGTTGGGAGGTGAGCTTCCATGTTCACAACCTACAAACTTTTATTGCATGTTTGCTTGGAAAAAGATTGGAAAGGAAGCTATTGTTGATCCTATTTTTATTTGTATTTAGTTGCAAGAAAACAAATGTATTTGGCAAGCCCTCATTTAGTAGAAATAAGAGGCTTGATTTTGTTATCTTCCTATTTTTAGTGAAGGGAACCATGATGTATTAAATGTAATTATTTGACTAGTTTTGCCCTACAATAAAGATGTATTTTTTTACTTGAGTATATTCTTGCAAATAAATGAATTGAATTTGAGTTATTTTCCCTATTGATATTTGTTACTTGAAATAGATTAGGAATGAAATTTATTTCTGCCTCATTAGCTATTGGAAAAGAAATGAAAACAGATTAAATGTTGTAGTGCAGTCATTAGTAAAAGATATGAAATATTTGCTTATGACTATAGTTTAAACACACAAAAAAAAAAATAAAAAAAAAATACACATTTTAGAGTTAATAATAATCCGCATTATATCTTGTTGTTTATTGATAAAAAGTAAATTAGAAAAAGATAGCTGCAGCTATAAATAAAATCATTACTGTTATATTTTTCTACTCTGAAAATGCATGTGTAGTGGAAAATAGATTAATCTAGTTATTGTATGAAAGAAAATAAAATTTATTTCATTCTGTTTAATTGAAAATAGCCTGCTCTAAGCTATGGAAATGCAGATCTAATCATAGAAATATATATATATATATATATATATATATATATATATATATATATATATATATATATATATATATATATATATATATATATATATATATATATATATATATATATATATAAAGTAACATACATTTAATAGAATATTAATAAGCTAAAAAAGGGGGTAATACATTTCACCTTTATACTCTGGCCTTATAATATTTGTGCATTTTGCATTTTTACAGTCACATATACATATATAATAATAATATATAATATATATATATACATATCTTTATATGTATATATATATATATAATATTATATATTAATATTATAAATAAATAAAAAATTAATTTTAAAATAACAAAAGCAAAACTAAGAGAGCCCTCGGCTCCGTGGGTGTGAACCCACAGAGCGGCTCTGGCCATACTGTGGGCCGTGACCCACAGGCGACCGCGACCGCGTTGTGGGTCGCGACTCACAGTGATGACCTCAACTGCCACTGTGGGTCGTGACCCATAGTCACCACGGCTGCGTTGTGGGTCACGACTCACAGTGGTGGCCTCGGCCACCACTGTGGGCTGCAACCCACAGGAATGCCCTCAGTCGTCCTGTGGGTAGCCCATAGCGGTCTCCACATAAACTGCCGCCTTTGTAAACTTCGTCGTAGCGTTTAACCTTGGCCTTTCCTGAAACACTTCGGCCTCTCCTTTGCTCGGCCACCATGGCCGCCACCTACACACACACACACACATTCAACAAAAACAAAACATGTTAGAACAAGAAGCCCTAACCCTATTTCGGGTTAGGGTTAGAAATTAGAAATTGAAGGAATGATGTTAGTTATAAAATAAAACCAACCCTAGTTAGGGTTCAAAAATAAATAATTATAAAATATTAAAAGAGGGGGAAACCTTTTCAAAACTGAAATAGGTAACCCATTTGTAAATTTAGTTAATTATTAGAAAAAATTAATTCTCCAATTGATATTGGGGCTATTATTTTAAAAACCTATATTGTAGGTATATATATATATATATATATATATATACACACACACTAATGTTTAAGAAAAATTACTTTTGTAAACTTTAATAATGGATGATATATAAGTAAAATGTTTAATTTTAATCTATAAGGTCAATACTGGCCGAATATTAAATATTTGATATTTAATATCTCTAGGGGGGATTAAATTCGACTTTAATGTGAGATGGATTATTAGACAAATATTATATTTGTTTTGGTTAACTTTATTAGTCAAATTTAAAAACATTATTTGCACTTGCTCATTTAATTATTCTATATTCATTAAAATATATGTTAACGTGATTTTATTTAGTCTTAGATTATTTAAATACTATTTGAGATTATTAATATCTCTTGATTAATTATTAGAGAATTTAAATAGGGGAAATTAATTAAATTAATTAAATTAATAAACTAAGTTGTGATGACCCTTTTTGGGGTATAATTAGTCTACTCCAAATGTTAACATTGGAATGGTTGAGTTAATCAAATCAGTTTTAGGAAACCATTCTTTTAATTCCTGAGTTAACCTTTAGTTAAGACAAAACTTATTTATCCCTCCTTTAACATAGACTATTTAGTATTTAATGTTGTTTTTAAAAAAAATTGATGTTGCATTTTTGCCCAAAAATTTGGGCATGACACATAGAAGGTTGGCCACATGCCAAGAAATATCGAGATCAACGTCCAAGGCTCCACAAGCTTTGGAATGGGTTCTGGTAGATCACCAAAATAGGTCTTAGGCAACCGGTAACAAAAGAACAACTGATAACAAGAAATTGTAAAGGAAACCAGTAGCGATGTCTTGTCGAAAAGTGATCCAAATGAGATGCGGTTTGCAAGCAAGAAAGATGATCAAGTCTTCAAGTAGAATCCAACTCCACAGGATCCGGTGAGCCAAAACCGAGACACACAGAAAGGAAAACTAAAACTACAAATAGAAAACAAAACATAAAAGAAAATATTTTTGGTTGATGCAAGATTGCTATGAACCGGGGATGCTCCTGATTCAAACATCCAGGGTTAATGAAAAAGTGAGCCTCTCACTTTGCTTGGGTCAGAGGGAAACCAAGGCGGTCTACTGCTGCCTAAGAAATCCAAGATGAATCTTCAACTATTCTGCTCTTCCACTTCACAAGATATTCTTTGTCCTAACTATTTTGGGTACTATGCCCAATCCTACTGTCCAAATTCTCTTCAATCTAATTTGGTTTCTTTCGGGGCAATTGTTTCTCCAAGTCTGCAACACTATCCTCACTAAATTTTGGTTAATGGTACTCATGAAGATCTACAATTTTGAATATAGGTGAAATACTTAGATTATCTGATAGCCCTACTTCATATGTATTTCTAGAACTAAACTTCCTCAAAATCTTACAGGGTCCAAACTTCTTCATCTGCAACTTATTATAAGTTTTGACCAGGAATCTCTTTTCTCAAATATACCATCGCTTCATCGCCAACTTCAAATTCCTTATGTCTCCTCTTCTCATCTTCCTTCTCCTTATATTTGTTGTTCATGTCTTCCAAATGTTGTCTAACCTGAATATGAAATGTTGCCATGTGATCTGCAAAATCTTCTGCTTCTGAACTCTTTTGGTCTTCACTACTAATGTCTCTCAATTTTGATATTCCTCTAGCATGCACTCTGGTAACAATCTCAAAAGGTGTTTTTCTGGTACTTCTATTCACTGAATTGTTATAGGCAAACTCTGCTTGTGCAAGGATCAAATCCTAACTTCCGGTTTTATCTCCCACTAAACATCTCAACAAGTTTCCCAAACTATGTTTAACTACTTTGGTCTATCAATCAGCTTGTGGATGAAAAGTAGAACTGAACGTCAAATCTATCTTTGTCTTCTTCCAAAGTGTTCTCCAAAAATAACCAACAAACTTAGTATCTTTGTCTAAAACTATGCTCTTAGGTAATCCATGCAATCTCACCACTTCCTTGAAAAATAGGCCTGCTACATGCAATGCATCTGATGTCTTCTTACAAGGTATGAAATGAGCCATCTTTGAAAACCTATCCACTACCCCAAATATAGAATCATTCTCTCTCAGTGTCCTAGGCAATCCAAGTACAAAATACATGCTTATATCCTCCCAAGGTCTTATCGGTACTGTCAAAGGTTTATACAATCCCATATTTTGACTACTACCTTTTGCAATTTGACAAACTCTACAACTCTGCACATATCTCTTAACATCTTTATGAATCTGGGGCCAAAAATACTGCTCACTCACCAATGCAACTATTTTATCAATGCCAAAATGTCCAGCTAAACTTCCACTCTTCCTATCTTTTATCGGGTTCTCTCTCATGGAACTCTTAGGTATGCATAACTGAACTCCCTTAAATAACATCCCATACTGTATGAAATAATCCAACCATTTTCTTCTATCAACCATAACTGGTTCTCTACATGTTTTCCAAGGTTTTACAAAATCTGGGTCTTCATCATACAAGGTCTTCAAATCTTCAAAAGCTAATACTGTCACTCTCATCTTTATCAACAAATTCCTTCTCCTACTCAATGCATCAACAACTTTGTTAGATTTATCACTTCTATGCTTCAACACAAAGGTGTAACTCTGCAAGAATTCTACCCATCTCATAAGTCTTTGATTCAACTTACTCTAATTGTTCAAATATTGCAAAGCTTGATGATCTGTATACAACACAAACTCCTTAGGCAATAAGTAATGTCTCTATTTCTTCAAGGCTTAAACTATGGCATAAAATTCTTGATCATACATTGAATATCTCTTCTGAGCATCATTTAATTTCTCACTAAAATATGCTACTACTCTCCCTTCTTGACTCAAAACTGCTGCTATTGTTGTTCCACTTACATCACAATCCATTTGAAATACCTTATTGAAATATGGTAAAGCCAACATAGGTTGCTTAGTCACTTTCTGCTTCAACAATTCAAAAATTTTGTTTTATCTGGTGGTCCACTTGAATTTATTTTGATCCCTTCTCATGGTCTCAGTCATAGGGTTTCAAACTGAACTGAAATTTCTGATAAACTTCTGATAAAAACTAGCCAATCCATGAAATGATCTTACCTCTCCAATGCTTTCCGGTGTAGGCCACTCAACAATAGCTTTTACTTTCTCGGGGTCCATCTTCAAACCATCCTCAGATATCAAAAATACTAAATAGACTAACTCATCCTTCATGAAAGTACACTTCTTGATATTCATCAACAACTTTTCTTCTCTTAACCTCTACAAAACTTGTTAACTGCAACAAATGCTCCTCTTTTGTTTTACTGAAAATCATAATGTCATCCAAATACACAATAACAAACTTACCCAAGAATTTCTTCAATACCTCATTCATTGGCCTCATGAAAGTTCTTAGTGCATTAGTCAATCCAAATGGCATCACCAACCATTCATATAGTCCTTCATTTGTCTTAAATGTTGTCTTCCACTCATCACCTTATTTGATCCCGATTTGATGATATCCACTCTTCAAATCTATCTTTGTAAAGTATTTTGTAAAGTATAGTGACTAATACTTCTAATAGGTGGAAATCCATCAGGTACATTATTTGAAATGATGTCATCATACTATGTTAGCAAATCTCTTCTCTTCTGGGTGTTCTCCTTCTGGTTCCGGTCTGTCAGTCTTCTTAGGAATTAAGGAAAAATACATATTCTCATGTCTCAGTCCATCCATGAATTTCCTTCCATCTAGTGAACAACTTCTGGTATTCATACAGACTTCACTCTTCAAAGGTTCTTCCAAAGGTAACAAGGTTTTCTTCATCCCATTGGCCATAATAGTGTATGTATTATTTCTCCCATCATGTATTGCATGTCTATCGAACTGACAAAATCTTCCCAATAAAAGATGACAAATATCCATAGGCATAATATCACATAAAACTTTATCATGATAATTCCCAATATTCAATTTTACCAAACACTGTTCACTTACTAACAACTTATGTTCATCCTCAATCCATGCTATCTGATAAGGCTTAGGGTGTTTCAATCTCTCCAATTTCAACTTATTCACCATCTCTTCTAAAACAAGATTATCTAAACTACCACTATCAATAACAACTTTACAACACTTACTGGATACCTTACATCTGGTCTTGACTAGGTTCTTCCTCTGCAAGGGTTCTTCATCTCCTCCGGTATGACACAAATCTCTCCTTGTCATCAACATTTCTCCATCTTCATATTTATTGTTTGATCTGGTGGGGTTTTCTTCCACTACTGCTACTCTTTTGGTAGCCTTTGTCTTCTTATATTCAAATGCATGGTGTCCTCCTCCACACTTAAAGAAGGTTCCTCTAAATTTCCTCTCGTCTTGTCTTCCAAAGATCTCATTCGGGTAACTATCCGGTTCTCTCCTCTGGTAGAAATTTATATTATCCTTCTAGTATGAATTACCTTCTTTGCTCACTTCCTTGTCCTTGTTTTGATCTGTATTGGTTCCTCTTCCTCCTTGAAATATTCCTCCAATAAACCTTCCACCTCTACCTCTCTGTCTCTTCTCATGTCTTTTGTTCAATTTCTCTTTAGCATTCAAGGCATACTGGTAAGCCTCTTCAACACTCTCCAATTTGATCATACTAAATTCATCTTGTATAGACATTCGCAATCCATTCAAATATCTTGCAATCTGTTCAAATTCATCATCACGTCTGGATCTAATGTTTAATTTGTAAAATACTTTGGTGTACTCCTACATACTAGATTCCTTATGTCTCAGATTCTGCAATTTCCAAAATGAATCCACTTGATAATTCATCGGGACAAACTTTGATTTCAACTTAGCAATCATCCTATCCTATGTCTTAATCTTTTCTTTACCTCTTCTTTGCCTATCAACTTGCAAGTGCTACCACCAAATAGATGCATGACCTTTCAACCGGGTACAGGCATATTTCACCTTCCTCTTTTCTGCAGTGTTTTCAAAATTAAAATACTTCTCCATCTCCGAGATCCAATCCATCAATTCATCTGAATCTAACTTCCCATCATATTCAGGTGGGGTAAAATGAGGTTTAGTGTTCACCCTACTCAAAACCCTTAAAAACCTTTCTTCATCCAGATCAACTTCCGGTTGGTTCACTTGTTCTGTCAGGGCTTCTTCTCCTTCATCTTCGCTTACATCTTCAATATGTCAGCCTCTTCTCTAGGTTGTCTCCACAACTTCTAACCGGGTTGTTATTCCTCACAACATCTCCATCACAGCAGGGTCTACATTCCCACATTCTCCACCATTCCTAGTTCCTCTTCACACCATTGATTCACGCTAGTCCTCTGCAATTGCAAGTTGGATCTGCAATCCACCAACCTACAACAAAATTCAGGACACACAACCTCCAAAACAAAACTTCGCTCTGATACCACTTGGACCTCAAGGAGATCAGTCCAGACCGGTCAGAAAGAGTAAACACAATAGAAACACACAAATATGATGGAGGCAATGTAGAATAGATAGTTTTATTGAATAAAATTTGATTACATCCAACTGGTAACAACTGGGTTACAACATACCGACACACAAGCCTGGTAGGATAGGTCACAACTGAGACCTTGAATCAAAAGATCTATCTTCTAAGCATAGTCTATCTATCTGATACTCTGATTAATTCTAATTGGTCTTGAATTGATTGCATTCTAAAGCATTATTACAAATATATATCGATCCAAAGGATCCAGTCGGCCCAAAAGGATCAAAGCCCGAATAACAAAACCTAACGTGAAAAATGAACAAGGTCGGCCTCCACCATGAGAATCCTCTAGAAAATCCAAAGGATGAAATGTAGAAGGTCGGCCACACACCAAGAAACATCGAGATCAATGTCCAAGGCTCTGTAATCTTCATAATGGGTTTCGTTAGATCACCAGAATAGGTCTCAGGCAACTGGTAACAAAGGAACAACCGGTAATAAGAAACTGTCAAGAAAACCAGTAGTGATGTCGGAAAGTGATCCAAATGAGATGTGGTTTGCAAGCAAGAAATATGATCAAGTATTCAAGTAGAATCCAACTCCACAGGATCTGGTGAGCCAAAACCAAGACACACAAAAAGGAAAACTGAAACTGCAAACAAAAAACAAAATAGAAATAAAAAAAATTTTGGTTGATGCAAGATTGCTGTGAACCAAGGATTCTCTTGTATCAAGGAGGAAGTAACAATAAAGAATGTTGTTGAGATTTTTCAAGTCTCCTACCAGAGACTGATACTGATAACTTTGCCACTCCTATTGACAAGCTTGGGCAACTTGTTTCTGATGTCAGAGAGCAAATGAAATCATTTGAAGATGCAACTTATGTTAGTGTTGAGTAAGATTACAAGAAGAATATAACAAAGAACTTAATGATTGAAATTGATAAAGGGAAAGTTGCTCTTACTATCAATAAAGACTATTTAAAAGAGGCACTTGAAACTAGAGGTAAAATCCTCTCAACTATTTCTAAATTTTCATTATTTTGTGTTGATTTGAAGGAGGAGGAGGAAGGTGAGCAAGAACTTGAAGTTCTTAGTGAGTCATTCAATCCACTTAATGACTCTGTTATCAATTTTGGAAGATTGATTGTTGAACTTCAGCATAAGCTGAAAGCTTATGAAAATGAACAGGTTAAGAGGATCATATCACTACAGGAATTACAGACACAACTGATACCAAAGGTGGAAATCTTGTAGAGATATTTTAAAGAATCTGAAGCTATCCTTGCAACACCGGAGACGAGTACAATAGATTCCATGGAGGAGCTTGCTGGACAAATAAAGACACATGTGGAGATAACCGGAACTATTTTGGAGACATGGCATAATGATTTGAAACAATTAAAGTCTCATTTTAGTGATGCTTTTCCTAAAATTGTATTGTAAAAACATTTTGAACTCCTATATCTATATATGCTATGCAATTTTGATTAAAATGTATTTATCTTTTTATGTATTTACGTTCCTTTGTCATTGTTGTCAAAGGGGGAATAGTTGTTGAAAAGAGTCAGTCAAATTTTGTTGTATTCATAATGGGGAGTAGCAGTATGAGTCTTGTAATGATTAAAATTTTTGTAAGAGCATGTAATTGCTAAGGGGGAGTATGTGTAGAGTCAATTTTTTTATTGCACACTTAGTTGAAATTTTTTTCCTAAGTGTTGCCATCAATGCCAAAGGGGAAGATTGTTGGCTTGATGATGATGTCTTGATGTAAAAAGTTGATTGATGACTTTTTTATGTTGTCATTAATAGAAACTATGTTTTGATAGTCATCTAAGTCTATTAGGCCAACTCAAAAAGCATAATAGGTACAAAAGACAGTTTACCAATGAACTGACATATAGGTCCTCAACCGGTAAACATGAACAAAGTTGCATTCATGCAATCGGTACAAGTGATTGATGAAGAGTTGGATGATGCTATTTTACAAGAGTGATGGATATAGGTATTTGGTGTTATATTCATGACCACATTAGAAAATTCAATAGGATGATCCAGGTTCGATGTACAGAGCAGGCTATCTGGAAGAACACTTAACCGGTAGTGATAAAGTCACTATGATCTGTAAACCGACACAGGTTTTGTCTTCTTTTTTATTTCTTATGTTGGTGGCCGACATAAGTAAGTCATGTAATGTAAGAATGTCTAGATTCATTTAACCTAGGAAATTATTCCAAGGTTGTAGCTGACTAAGAGATGTTGATAAAAAGTGTGATGAGGTATCAAGTTGGTGTGTGTATGAAGAGTGTGAGATCATTAGCGAAGGATGAAAATTTGATTGTGTGGTGATTAGTGAAACTCTGTATTGATGTGTTGTTAAAGTTTTGAGGATATGAAGTGGATCTTATTAGACACAGAGGTGTTACATGAAGATCATTTGACTATTGTTTTCCTAACAGTTTGCAGAAGTAAAATCATCTAACCGAGTAGGTCCTAACATGCCTTAATTTGTAAATCCCCTAACAGGGTATCTCTATATCAGAGTCTTAAATCTTCTTGTGAGGTTGATCCTAATAGGTCAAAGCTCCTAACAAGGCTCATCATATTAAATCCCTTAACTTGGTGACTCCTAACTGGGTTTGCTCCCAACTGGACATATTTGTAAGACCTTAACCGATCAAAATTTCTATTCTATAGATAGTGAATCTTGTGGGTATTAACTCCCATCATGGTTTTTCCTTTTGGTTTTCCACGTATAAATCTCTAGTGTTATGTGGAATTTGTTTTATTGGGCATTAGCTTATATGGTGATATTCCTCTTATGCTTGTTACGTTTTAAGTTGTTTAAGTTGGTGATCAGATTTATAGTGTTTGTGCTTGCACTGATTCACCCCCCCTCTCAATGCCTTATAAGTTTATCATTTAGTGGGAGATAAAACCGGAAGTTGGGATTTAATTCTTGCACAAGGAGATTTTGCCTACAACAATTAAATGAATAGAAGTATCAGAAAAAAACCTTTTGAGATTGTTATCGAAGTGCATCCTAGAGGTATATCATAACTGAGAGACATTGGTAGTGAAGACCAAAGAAGTTCAGAAGCAGAAGACTTTACAGATCACATGGAAGCATTGCATATTCATGTTAAACAACATTTGGAAGACATGAACAACAAGTAGAAGGAGAAGGCAGATGAGAAGAGGAGATATAAGAAATTAAAAGTTGGTGATGAAGTGATGGTATATCTTAGAAAAGATAGATTCTCGGTTGGAATTTATAACAAGTTGCAGATGAAGAAGTTTGGACCTTGCAGAATTTTGAGGAAGTTCAGATCTGGAAATGCATATGAAGTGGAGTTACTAGATAGTCTAAGTATTTCACCTATATTCAACATTGTAGATCTTTATGAGTACCATGAACCAGAATTCAGTGAGAACAATATTGTAGACTTGGAGAAACAGTTACCCCAAAAGGAACCGGATCAGATTGAAGATATTTTGGATAGTAGGATTGGGCATAGTACCTGGAGTAGTCAGTATAAAGAATATATTGTGAAGTGGAAGGACAGACCAGTTGAAGATTCATCTTGGATTTCTTAGGAAAAGGTAGACCATCTTGGTTTCCCTCTGACCCCGACAAAGTGAGAGGCTCACTTTTTCAATAACCACAAATGTCTTATGCAGGAGCATCCCTGGTTCACAGCAATCTTGCATTAACCAAAAACATTTTCCTTTCTATTTTGCTTTCTGTTGCAGTTTTAGTTTTCCTTTCTGTGTGTCCCACGTTTTGGCTCACTGGATCCTGTGGAGTTGGATTCTCCTTGAATACTTGATCATCTTTCTTGCTTCAAGACTGCATTACATTTGGATCATTTTCTGACAAGATATTGCTACCGGTTTCCACGACAGTTTCCTGTTACCAGTTGCTTGGACCTATTTTGGTGATCTGTCGGAGCCCATTCTGAAGCTTTCAGAGCCTTGGGCTTTGATTTTGATGTTTCTTGGGGTTTGGCCGACCTTTTCCCGCAATCTACACTTCATCATTTGTATTTTCCAAAGGAATCTCTTGGAAAAGGCCGACCTTGTTGTTTTACGTGTAAGTTATTGTTCTTCGGGTTTTGATCCCTTTTGGGATGACTGGATCCTTTGGATATATATATATATATATATATATATATATATATATATATATATATATATATATAATTGCATATTATAATGTAACCAATCAGAGAATCAAGTAGCTAGGTTGTGCATAGAAGTTAGATCTTAAGATTCTAGGTCCCGGTTGTGACCTATTCTACCAGACCTGTGAGCCGGTATGTTGTAACCTGCTTGTTACCGGTTGGATGTAATCAAATTTCATGTAATAAAACAATCTTTAATGCATTACCTCCATCACATCTTTGTGTTTCTATTTTTTTTACACTTGCTGACCGGTCTGGATTGATCTCTTTGAGGTCCCTCCTCACCGGTGACTGCTTCAGTTGGTCTTTGGCTAGCTTGGTTCATCTTATTTAGATCATACTCTTTTGGTCAAGATATGCATTTGAGGTTGAGTGAAGGTGTTGCAATGGTTCTTACTATGGTGTGTTAAGATCGATATTAAGTAACTTGCATTGTATAATGTTTTTGAGTTGACTGTTAATGTCCTTTATTATTTATCTACACATTTTATTTGATGTCAAATTTCGAGGATGTATTGTTGTGTGTGGTTTGCTAAAATTGACTTGGAAAGACATTTTGTGATGTATTTGGGTCCTATTTATCCCTCAAAGTGGACCACATTTAGTACAATTGCTCACGGTGGCCAATGTAGTGCAAACTATATTTATTTTGTTTATGGCCAATCATGTTGAGAGTTTTGGTGAATAAGATGATATAAATAGACGTGTGGATTGATTGAAAGTGTTGTGGAAGCATATGTGGGAAGTAGAAGTACAAATATCAATTTGTGATGATTTTTAATGATCATGTGTTTTAGTGTGATAGAGTTTTGAGGAAGTGAATGTGTGAGTGGCATCTGCCATGATATTGATTGTTTGAATCAGAGGTTCAAGGAATGTCTTATGATCAGGAGATCTTGTTCATTTCAATTCATCATACATTTTGGTAGCTTGTGAAGATATATATCTTGTCTTGGGATCATGTGTCTCAACTTACAAGTTCATTGTATCTTGCCCTAAGGTTGTGTGTCTTAGTGGTGTAGCCATAACCGGTGAATCCTTAGAAGAGAACTAACTGGCTTATGTAGCAAGAGTAACACAACGAAAGAAAAAATGAAACATAGAAATATTATAGAAACAAATCATATTATTGTCTTAGAACCTCTGGTAACCAATCGGTTATCATCATACAATCATCATAGAACATATGGTAGTCAATCGGTTACATATAGACTAACATGCGAGATACAATCCATCCGAAAATCTCAGAGTCAACCAGATCTCTAATCACAAATCTAAATCCTTATTCTAATCTTCACTACCTTACAAATGATTACATAATACCATATATATACCCTCCAGAACATATCTGGGTCGGCCACAAAAGAATACGTTTACCAATGGAGGAAAAATGAAATATGTAAATAGGTCGGCCCCAAGAATGAAAGTAAATTATCCAGAAAAGAACCACCAAGAAGTGTGAATCAACAAGAAGGTCGACCAAGGACTTAGGAATATTAAGAAAGACCAAAAATAGATCCACACGCCAAGAAACCACTCTAGAAAAATAAGAATCTCCAATGAAGGACATCCTTGCCTTGCAACCTATAACACAAAAAACCATGTAAGATACCGGCAACCGGTAACACAACACAAGATCTAACCGGTAAATAGATAAAGAGCAACCCTAACTGGTAGAAGTAATACATGATATAACTAGTAACCACATAAATCAATCATTACAACCATTTAATGAATTACATATGCCTTCAACGGCTACACATGCTGGACCGCAACCCAAGATTTACAAAAACAATCCTTATAACACAAATCTAAGATCCACAAATCTTCTACTCGACAAATAGGCCTCTGGTAATAGTCTACACTATTCTACACTGATTCGGACTTCAGTCCCCCCAGACCAGAATCTCTCTAGAAACTACATCTTCACTCGATCTCTTATGTCTCTGATCTATGTCCCCGAAAAATAAATCTCTAAACTTTCTCTTTATACCATCTGCAAGTAATAACAACTCGATTAGGTCGGCCCAAGACCAACCAGTTCAAGATGAAACGTGTAAACTATGAGGCCCTACCCCAACTCATCCTAACATTTTAGTATTTTTCATGTTGAGCCTATTATGGATGTTTTATTTTTATGCATTATGGACTTAGAACTTATATGATTTCATGATTTGGATAACATTGATATAGATTGATGCTTCATTTCTATGCATTATAGATATAGAACTCTATATGATTCTAGAATAAGATTACTTTGTGATGATGTATGTCATTATTGGAAATTGCAGGACTTTACTATGATGATAGAAATAGGATGCATGTTTTATGTATGGATCAGAATTATGTGGATTATGATAATTGCTTATGTGGATTTATTTGGATATAAGATATATCGATTTGTTTAAATGTAAATTGTATGCAGAGTGTTTGATGTGTATTCTTATTCATGTGTTTAATATTATATGAGGTTATTGGAATTACTAATGTGTAATTGAGATGCGCAGGAAAATTATCCATATGACCATGGAAATATTATGGAGAACCAAACCTAGACCTATGTACGTTCATAAAACCAGGGGTTGTCTATTTGGAGAGACAACACCCCGTATGTATCGTATTTTATTTGTAATAGTAAATGATGCATGTGTGTTAAATTTTATTATTGATTTATTTAAATCCAATAAGAGACAATTTCCATGTGTAATTTTGTAATGTATTTTATTGCGTCACTTGACACATGTGTTGATTTATGTCTTTAATTTTGACTTGTCTCTTGAAGGGAGTCATTCAACTATAGCTTTTTCAAACATTTGAATGTGGTTGTAAATTTATTTGGGTAGAGAGTCTTTGGAGTGGTCAACTCAAGTTTGACCCGAAAATAAACTTCAGATGGGTTTATAAGGGGTCAAATGGACTCATAGGGGTAGTTTAAAGGTGTTTCCTAAAGCCCATAAGGTATACCTATGAGTTATGAGTGTTTTTAGGCATGTGTCTACTCCATGTGACTGTTTAGTCATCCCAAAAAGTGGGTTTTCTAGGATGTGCGAAAATTCAAAATTAGAAGGTGCCATCTAGGTTAGATAACCTTCCCTTTTGCTGAGAGACCTTTTTTAATATTTTTCTTACTTTTTCCTTTTTCAATTTTAGAAACCTGTGAGAACTTTCACTGAGGTCTTCTTAGGAAAGAATGAGAGATTTTGTGGGTAATCACCCACTCTCCATTTTTGGAGATTATGCATTTTGAAAAGTTGGTTTTTGGATTGGAAATTTGGCTAAGTGTAGAAGGGAGGATTGTGGATTTGGGGCTGCTCATCCTCAAACTAGTTCTAGCATACATTTGGGCAGATTGAAGGTTGGTTCATCTCTTGCTTTTTATGTTGCATGTCTATGTTGGAAAGTTTGGTTGTATGTGAAAATGAATCTCTTGTATTTTATTCTGTGAAAACTATTATTATGCAATGTCTTTTATTTTCTTGTATGCATTTTCTATGTTTTGGGAGTAACCAAGGCCTTCTACTCGTGGGAGAGTAGGAGGGTCTTGCGGGTGGTAGAAGTTTGATAGCCCTCGAGTGAGAGACTCTCTTTATGAGAGCGAACTCAAGGGGTGTATTTGTGACCCTTGTTGCATGGCCTGGTTTGTGCATTTGGGGGTCATAAGGGGAGAAAGTATGGTATGAATGCCTTGGGGAGCATAAGGAATGTGGGGTTCATGATCTTATGAAATAACTTTGTTTGCCATGAGGTGGCATTGTGTTCTACCATTCTTGCAGTCTCCTAAGGGTATTTGGTCGAGTACCACCCATGTAAGATCATCACATTTTGTGGTGAAGTGTAGCCTTGGTTGGGAATATGTTGTTGTGTTTGTTTTCCCTTGCTTGTTGTGTTTGCATGTGTGTAACCTGTCTAGGGCTTGGTTCTCCAAGCTTGGGGATGGCTTCTAGTAAGCCTAGGCTGGGAGGTGAGCAGTCCATGGTCATAGCCTATGATTTATTTGCAAGTTGTTTGGAAGAAAAGAAAAATACAAGTAGAAGTTGCTGGATTTATTTGTTTGCAGAAAAAGATTCAGGAATGGAATATTTAATATTTTCAGTTGCAGCAATGTAAAGGGAAACTATATGTTGTATCTATTTTGAAAGGAAATGTATCTATTTTATTTAAAGTCCTCATTTAATAGAAATGAGGGACTAGTTTGGGTATCTCACCCTCTTGTAATGTTGACTATATTGTACTTTAAAAATGCCTTAAATAAATGCATTATTTTTGTTAAATTATTATTGCATAAATGAAATATTTATGTTGGGCTTTAACTATGAAATGTTTTTAAAATATTCATGGTTGTATGCATCTTACTTTAGAAATCTAAAAGCTCATTTTACCCCTTTAAGCATATGAATTATTCAAAAAGAATGAAATAGGGAAGCTTGCACGTTAGTGAAAGAAAAATCAAGCATCTAGTCCTAAACCGTTTATTCTCCAATACAAATTATGGTTTAAAGAATTTACATGCATATCTCTAAGGTTAAATTCAAATGATTCTAGATTAATATAATTGCTGTTTAAGTTTATTTAATTCTGTCATTTACTTATTTGCAGAAATTAAAATCTAAAGTTAAATAGTCTATCTAATTTAAATAAAAACATATTTATATAGTTGTGGTATAAATTTATTGAATTCTGTCAATTATTTATTTGCCGGAAATAAATCTAAGGTTATATAGTTTATCCCAGATTTTTGCAACATGGAAATTAAAATAAAGAAAAAAAAAATACATTGATCTAAATCTGAATATTTTAATTAATCTGTCAAAAATTTCAAAATATATATATATATATATATATATATATATATATATATATATATATATATATATATACTGCATAGTAAAGTTAGCTCTAGTTTTCATATGCATCAAAAAATATATATATATATATATATATATATATATAAATAAATTCATATATATAATAAATTTATATATATATATAGATATATTATATTGTTTTTAAATTAAAAAAAAAAAGAAATTAATTTTTTTTTTAAAAGTGGACTTTAGGTTTTTGGTGAGCTCACCCCCCCTCCCCCCGCACAGTGGGTTGTGACCCCCAGCAGCGGCTGCAACCGCCACTGTGGGCCACAACCCACAGTTGGGGAGGCTTCAGCCCCCCTCTGTGGGTGGCGCCCCACAGCGGCGATGCTGCCAGGTTGCGGACCGTGTCCCACAGCGGCGGCCAAGACCACCTTTATGGGTTGTGACTCGCAGGCTCGGCAGTGGCAGTCCCTGCGGGGAGCCTTCCCCCGTGACCTCCGCCTCTCCACTGCCCTCTATGCGTCCCGCGGCCCTTTAAGCCTTGCAATAAAAAAAAAAGGGGTGCCATGGTAAAAATCTGAAACCTGCAACAAATAAAATAAACCCTAACCCGGTTCAGGTTAGGGTAAGTATATTTGAAGTATAAAAAAAAGGAAATATATATATATATATATATATATATATATATATATATATATATATATATAAAAGAGAAATATATTAATAATGTTGTTAATACAATTTCCTTCTTTTATAACTTAAGATTTAGGGTTTGATGCTATTTAGGAAACAAAAGAATTATATATGTGTGTGTGTGTGTGTGTGTGTGTGTGTGTGTGTGTGTTTACTCATGATTATATAAAGACATGTAAAGGTCATTTTTTTAGATTATCATTTGATAATGTATTTATATTTTATATAGGTTTTATATAAACATATGGGTATATTTAAGAATGATGTTTAAATTTAAAATATTTATGAAATTTAATCTTTTAGAAAATTTTATAACAAATTTGGCAAGTTATTTTTGGCTATGGGGAAATAAATTTTTTGTCCACCTAGATATAGGTTTTGAAATTAAACTTTATAAGATAATTTTCATTATGGATTTAATTGACCCTTTAGTCGAATCAATTTTAACTATATTTTAATTATTGTTAGAATAAAATATAGGCATTAATAAATCTAAGTGCTAGGACTAATTTAATTAGTTCCTAAAAACAATTAATGGTTATTGGGGATTAATATTATCTTCGTCAAACAATTTAGAAAGTTTTGATTATTTTAGGTTATTGATTAAAATTGATGAGATAATAATATAATTCATTTAGTATTCTGCATTTAATTTTAAATTATTTTCGCTTACTTGAGTTAGTGGCTAGAGTTAACTCAAAACATAGTTAAGACAAAACTTGATAGTGCATTTCGTTTAGACAAATTTAATGTTATAGGTTATTTTTTTTTATAAAAAAATTATCCCGTTCGTGCCCAAAAGTGCGGGCATGACATAAACAATAACATGTCGACCCAAATCACCAAGAACATCTTCAAAATATATATAACTTCACAAGGTCCTTCGAAAACATCGGACAAGGACCAAAAAGGCATTGCTCAATGATCCATAAGTTATGAAACCCACCCACAACCCGATTCATCTTCGCTCCATACACTGCAAGACCAACCGGTAAGAGAATACCAATACCGAGCCAATACCAGGATCGATATCTCACCGGGATCAAATCCAAATGTCAGTTTGAACTACTCTGGTGCTCCTGCATCAGACTCTTGGGGTTAATTTAAAAGTGAGTCCCATCAGATCTGGTTCGACAATCTGTCAGCAGGTACTTGCAACTGCCTCAGGGGTTTGATGGTCTAACTACAGGTTTTGGTTGCCTCTCCTTGACAATCTACTGATCCACCCTGCAACCTACCTCGGTTAAGTGATCTGTTCAATTCTCCACCCACTAACTTCCTCAAGATAAATCTCTAAGTTTGATGGTCTGCTTGCAATCCTTGCACTGCCTCACATTCGGGGATCTGAACAAGTCTACAAGATGCCTCAACTTCCTTTCTAACCAACCAGTACATAACCAAGTCTTCTTTGATCAACGGGTTCATAAACCTTCTCTAATACCACTTGACGCAGTCAAGGTAGGGAGATCCAATTAAGGAAATCCCTACCTTGCATCCTATAACACAAAACACCACGCAAGATATTGGAAACCAGTAACACAACACAAGATCTAACCAGCAGAAGGAACATATGATATAACTGGTAACCAGATAAATCAATCATTACAACCATTTAATGAATTACATATGCCTTTAGTGGCTACACATGTTGGACCACCCAGGATTAGAAAAACAATCCTTATAACGCAAATCTAAGATCCACAGATCTTATGCTCGACAAATAGGCCTACAGTAACAGTCTACACTGATCCAGACTTCAATCCCCCCAAACTAGAATCTCTCTGGTAACTACATCTTCAATCGATCTCTTATGTCTCTGACCTCTATCCCCAAAAATGAATCTCTAAACTTTCCCTTTATACCATCCACAAGTAATAATAATTCGACCAAGTTGGCCCAAGACCAATGGATTCAAGATGAAACGTGTAAATAATAACATGTCGGCCCAAATCACCAAGAATATCTTCAAAATGCATAGAACTTCATGCAGTCCTCCGAAAACATTGGACAAGGCCCAAAACAACATTTCTCAATGATCCACAAGTTACGGAAACCACCCGCAACCTGATCCATCTTCGCTTTATACACTACAAGACCAACCGGTAAGAATGTACCAATATCGGGCCAATATCAAGATCAAATCCAAATGCCAATTTGAACTACTCTGGTGCTCCTGCATCACTTAGCCTGCAAGTCCAAATAAAGAGCAGTGAGCTTATTTGGCCTTTTGTTTGAAACATTGTATGCAGTTATTCATATAGTGAGTTTGATTATCACTGAGGTTTTTCTCATATTGGTTTTTTCACATAAAAAATGAGTGTTCATGTGTTTGTTGTTTGTTTCTTTATCGTTCATTAGTGTTTGGTTGGTTAAATATAATTGATAAGTGCTTGTGATTTAAAAAGTTTAAAGATTTGCTCAAAAAAATTCACCCCACCTCTTAGTCTTATGGTGTGTTCAACAATTGGTTTTAGAGTGAAGTTCCTCTAGGAAAAGTTCAACTGCTTGAGGAAGGCTTGGAATGGCATAGGACTGTGGTCACAAAATAACAATGTTTGATGGTTCAAATTAATCCTTTTGGAATGAGTGAATGTAATCTTATTTGGAGTATTGGAAGTTGTTAGGGATGGTTATAGTTCATTTGGTGGTCCTACTCTAGATGAGGTCAGGTTGCATGAAAACAATGGCAAGGCAAGAAACACTCTTATTAGTGGTTGAGTGATTTTTCACTCTTGAAGATCATGTCCCTCAAGACTACAAAGGAAGTTTTGGAGAAGTTGGGAAACATTTATGAAGGATAACAAAATATCAAGCAAGCCAAGATGCAGAATCTGAAGTATAAATTGAGACTCTGAGGATGTCTGAAGATGAGAACATTGAAGTTGCCTACACCAAGTAAATGAGATAGTAAGTCCAATCAGAGGTATTGGCAGAAAGGTGGAAGAAAATAAGGTTGTGAGAAAATTTATGACAACACTACCTAGATGATATAGACCTAAGTTGTATGCTATTGAGGAAAGTCATAATATGGATACATATACGTTGGACTATCTCTATGGATCACTCTCTACCTTTGAGATATCAAAATCTGGAGATCAACACAATGTTAAGAAAGAAGTTGCATTCAAAGCTACCAAAAAGATTGAAGATGTACCTAAAAAAAGAAATGATTTAGATGGTGAGAGAGAAAAATTTGTGAGAAGACTAAAGAAAGGATCCAAAAAATACAAAAGTAAGTTTCCCTTTAATTAATTGTGGAAGAATTGGTCATTATGCTGCTATATGTACTTTCAAGGAAGATAACTATAAGAGACTTGATGATGACAACAAGAGAAAGGATTATTATAGAAGAGATGATAGAAATAAAATAATAGAGACAAGCTTCAGAAGAATTGTTATTCAATGGAGACCCACTCATCTAAGGATGAATATTTTGATGATTCAAACGACGAGTTATTATTTTTAGCCATTAAAAAAAAGGATAATGAAAGGTATGGTATTCCACATGATGAAGAGAGTAGTGAAAGATCAATGATTGTAAGGACTGCACTACATACAAAAGAAGAACCTAAATCTTGGATAATTGACTGTGGAAACTCAAGTCATATGATAGGTGACAAAAGGAAGTTCATTAACTTTGAACATTATGATGATGGATCAATAAAGTTTTTTTGGCGAAGAGATTGTACCTATCTGTGGCAAAGGAACCATAGCCATTGATGAAAAGCATAAGATAGATGATGTTTATTATATGTATGTTGAGATGTTGTCATTGATGAAAAATCATATCAGTTTCAGCATCCGCATTTCATATTTTCATCATTCCAAAAGATTGAGTGAAGATTGATTGAGTCCGGTGAGGTTAGATAAGGAAGCAGGACATTCGACAGAATGTTAGTGTTTTGACTATGTATTTTACTATGTGCATTTTGGAGAAGGTTTGTGGACATGTAATATACCTTATTCCGGGATTGTAGCCTCTAGTAATGAGTTTCATGTTAGTTGGGAGATCCGGTAATCATGTTTTTGGTATGGACTATGTACATCAGTTGTAACGTGTGGTAATTTAGTTTGTGGATATTATAGATTGATTATGATTATTATTTATGTGTTTGAGGTTGATGAGCTATCATGCAGGAAGCATGTGGACATCTTGTTTTGGTCCACATGGGTGTTATGATAGTATTAAGCCCACTTGTGTATACGTTTCATCCTTTGTGACGTGTTCTTGAAGGCGACATGAGGTTGTAACTTCATTAGTGATGTGGATATATTAGAAGGGTTTATTTGATCATTATGGAGATTGATGAGTGTGTCTTGTTGATGTGAGTAATGGGTATGAGTGATTGTACTCAGTCTCACATGTGCAAGTGTTAGGTTTGTGCTCCAGATTATAGTAGAATATTAGATCAGAGCAGATTTGCAGAACAGTGCAAGGATATGCTATCTGTATACACATAAAATTGGCTATGAGCAATTAAATAAATATTTTATATTTATTTAATAATTATTCTTCTATTAAATAGTTAATTTGAAAAGATTAATTTATTTAATTCATTTCATGCCCTTCTATTAATTAATTTAATTGAAATATTTTATTAATTAATTCATTATATCATTTTTTCCTAATCAATTAATTAAATATCTAATATTTAATTATTCCTCTATCTACTATCCTATAGTCCCATTAATTAAATAATTTCTTAATTATTTAATGCCTTTTCCAACTCGCCTTTCATTCTCCACATCACTTCTTCTTTGCCAACTCATCCGTCATGTGGCTAAATTAATTCAGTAAAATAAAATAAAATAAAATCATTTATAAGCCACTTATCTCCAACTTCCAAAATAAATGAAATATTGTGTACGTACACATATTTCCTAACTTTCTTCAATATTTTCTCCAATATCCCTATATCTTAGAAGGACTTGAGGCCACTTGTCCTCTCATTCCTACATCTTCTCCAACTATCCTATATCCTCTCAAGTCTTCAACTCAGTCAAAGTGAAATGAGTGACACTTGTCTTCTCCTTCCCCCTTTCTCTCAACCTTCAACCTCTTGCTCATAGCCATCCAATTTGCAAGATTCAATCATGACCGTTGATCTCTGCCACCTAAGCTCATGCACTCAAAAATCTATAAAGAGAGGTCCCCTAAGCCATTTTGAAACTAATAGCTAATCATATAGTCATTCTGGGAGTTTTTATCTTGCATCCGTGAGTTTAGGTTTGAAGCAATTAGCAATTTTAGAATTCTTATCACAGCTTAATATCATGTTAGCTTAAATCAAATGTCGCATATGCATATCATAGTATCAGTTAACTATTAGTCCATTCTTGATATGTCATCTTGGAAACTATCAGTACTTGTCTGAGAGAAAATTATCTGCAACCAGGAATAGTGGAGTTAGGACACAATGAAGTGTAAATCATGGAAGGTATAATCTTGTTTATTTCATGTTAGTTCATTGGTTGAAGTTAAGTTTCTTGTAGATTTCCTTTTTTATATTTTATGATGGACTAACAAGTTTTTGGATATTTCTTTGGAGTTCAACTTTAACCTCAACACTATATGTACTTAACGTAAACTATATCCAGGCATTTGTTGATGTTGATTCATAGTTCAAACTTCATTGTAATATCTTACAAACATTTTGTAAGGTGGTCAATCTTCTGAGGTTGTAGCCCTTTCTTGTAATTTGACCAGTGAGCTCTAGAAAGTCTGCCTAAATGCATGTGCATTCTCCTTATGTAATATTTGTATACTTTTATCATCTTAATATTGTGGGTTAGAATCCCATCGTGGTTTTTCCCTTAACTAGGGTTCCACGTAAAAATATTGGTGTTAGGGTGTTGGTGATTGTTTTCTTTATGTTTTGCATATATCTTTTATTCAGTTGCCTCAAGTGGATTAAGAATAAATTAATGAATGTTTAGTATTGTTGAACACTGATTCACCCCCCCTCTCAATATTCATTGATTCAAACAATTGGTATTGGATCTAAGTTCCTTGGAAGAATCCTAATAACTTGAGGTGGATCCTGTAAGTGAATCAATGGATTCTGGTAGTCTTAGAGAACATCTACATTTTTCACTTGATGATCTAGATCAGTCCAAAGGTAAGGTCAAGCAATTGAAGGCAAATCCGAAAGATGTTGAGAACTTTATTGAATCACTGAAAGATTAGTTGAACAAGTCAAGAGATAAGAGAAAGGATCTTGTTGATCAGCTTCAGGAGAAAGAAAGTCAAATCATTGATGAAGAAATTCTAAGGAAGAACACTAAAGAATGTGAGAAACTTTCTAGAGCTAATGCAGTTCAGAAAAATGAAGTGGAAGCTATAGTAATGAAATTGACCAAGAAGAATTAAGAGATGCTTTCTCAGTCCCTGAAAGACAAAACTGAAGAATGTTACTGACTTGAGAATGAGAATGGATAGTTGATAAGTGACCTACAAAATGCTAGAGAACATGAAGAAGATCTTGGAAAGCGGGTCCTACTTCTTAAATATGATCTTGATGTAGTAAATGAGTACAAGGAGAAGTTATGGCTCAATTTAGCCAGAGTTGATGAAATGCTCGCTAGTTAGAAGAATCCTAATGACACTCAAGGACTCGGTTTTGAGAGAGGTGAAAGTTCCAAGTCAGCTCAACAAAAGAACAATTCAAGACTGTTGGTATTTTGGTATGGTTTTGTCATTGATGTCAACACCTATTGACACTTATCAACTCTAGCACTTTAGAGAATTGACAATGTTCACCAGCAAGCAAAGTGACTTATGCACAGTCACTGGTATCTGGTACACTGACAGGATATATTGTTCATCGCCACTTGGAATGACATAGAAAATATATGGTTATGTCGAAGACATTGCTTGGACACTTTGTCTTAGAGAACTGGTCATTGGTATATTCGTATCTGCATATTTGTTGCTACCGGCAAATAGGTCCAGGTTATGCACTGGTAGGCTTCTCTATTCCAGATCAGCACGGTACGCTTTGGAGATGATTTCATTGTTATTGTAAATGCATTAAGCCGACATGTTGAATCAGATATTGCATTGGTTATTGATTTACTTGTAATTATTTTATTTTAATATCTTTTAGAGCCGACCTACTAAAATTGGTCTTAGGTTATGGTATATATGTAAGATCTTATTTGTAAGATTGATAGGTGAATGTGGGAAAAATAATTATAAGAAGATATATGGGAGAATAAGTAGAGCTATACACATAGACATCATTTGAAGGTGAAACAAGGTTTTTGTGAAGGCAATCAGAACTACACCGGTACTAAATCTAGCATATGAAGATGCTATTTTGAGCACTACATTATTATTGGATTTAACCATCCAATTGTAGTCAGTGTGACTCCTATTTGTGTTTGAGCAGTGAGCTCTAGGCGCTTGGCCTTTCTACATGTGTAGACCTCATTTGTATACATATACTATCTGCAGTAGTATTATCTAATTGTGGGTAAGGTTTCCCACTGTGGTTTTTCCCCTTATAGGGTTTCCACGTAAAAATATTGGTGTTATATGTTGTGGATGTTATTGTCTTTCTGTTTCATGCATTAATCTTTACTGATACTGCAATTAACTGATAAACTGTCTACCGGCATAAAGTTTGGTTTACCGGTATTAAGCATTAAGGTTGGTTAAGTTGTTTTTGGTTTGAATTTATTAGATAACTGATTCACCCCCCCCTCTCAGTTGTCTCTGGGACCTAACAATTGGTATCAAAGTCTAGTCCTCTTTTTGCAGAAGTTTAACAACTTGAGGAGATCCAATGTCTACTAACTATTTCAGGAAGGACAGTCCTAAACTTGATGGAACCAACTATGGTATATGGAAGATCAAAATGGAGACACATTTGAATTGCATTGGAAAGGACATCTGGGAAGTTACAAAGAATGGCTATACTACTCCTACATCCAGTCAGCCTAATCCACCTACCTTAGGAAAAGATGAAGAAAATGATTGCAAAGCAAGAGAAGCACTTTTGAGCGCATTATCAGATTAGAAAATCATGGGATTATCAGATAGGTCTACTGCTAAAGCTATTTGGGATCATTTGGAAAGATTGAATGAAGGAGATTCCACAGTCAAAATTGCAAAACTTGAAAGCTTCTAGATCAGTTATGAAAATCTGAAAATGGTAGAAGATGAAAGGATTTATGCTTTTATGGAAAGAGTAAATGAAATTGTTTTGGGTATTAAATGTTGTGGAGGAACCTTAAGTGAAGATGAAATTGTTTCAAAAGTTTTAAGAAGATTTCCACCGGCATATGAAATTAAAGTTACTGCTATAAATGAGTTGAGAGCAATGCCTAATACATCAATAACTAGGGATACATTGATTGGAAAACTTTCAGCCTTTGAAATTGAGGAATTTGGTCCTGTTGCTATTATAAAGACAGATTTATCTTTTAAGGCATCAACATCATCTTCACCATCATTTGACAAATCTGATTGGAAAGCCTTTTCTACAAGAGAACTTGAGGAAAGCAGGAGAGAAAATG
This sequence comes from Cryptomeria japonica, assembly GCF_030272615.1. Classification (NCBI taxonomy): domain Eukaryota; kingdom Viridiplantae; phylum Streptophyta; class Pinopsida; order Cupressales; family Cupressaceae; genus Cryptomeria; species Cryptomeria japonica. The sequence continues at coordinate 74,990,013 of NC_081405.1, forward strand.
AAGAACTTGAAGAACTTGAAGCACTATTTGCAATGAAAATGCCTAAAGGTCTAGTTGGAAGTAAGTATGAAGGTAAAGCACCCTTTAAATGTTTTAATTGTAATAAGATTGGTCATATGGCTTCAAGATGCCCTGACAGACAAGCTAGACTAAGAGAAGAAGCTAGAAGAACATACAAGCCTAGCCCTGAATATCAGAGATACAAATTTAAGAAGAATAAAAATAAATCTTGTTATCTTGCTGATGAAGGAGTCACTAATGATTCTGATGAAGATCCGACAGACAATGGATGGGTTTTTGTTGCTATAACAGAAGATCAACCGACACCTACTGTTCAACCGGTAGAGCAGGCCCTGGCAACTAAAGTTGAAGTTAAGGATGAATGGATCATTGATTCAGGATGTTCACATCACATGACTGGTGATAAAGATAAATTCTTGAACTTTTAGGAATACAATGGAGGTCTAGTAAGATTTGGAGATGATAAAGCTTGTTTGATAAAAGGAAAAGGTACTATATCTCTTGATGGTACGCATAATACTAATAATGTCTACTATGTAGAAGGTTTAAAGCATAATCTTTTGAGTGTTGGTCAATTAGTTGAAAAAGGATCTCAATTATAATTCAAGAATGGAAAATGCAAAATTATGAACATAACTGGTTTGGAAATTGCAACCGGTAATCAAACTAGAGGAAACATCTTTCATTTGAATAACAGTGAAAAGACATGCTTGATTGCACATATTGATGAAAGTTGGCTATGGCATAAGAGACTCTGTCATGTAAATTTTGATTGCATGGTAAAAATCAGTACTACTAAGGCAGTTAGAGATTTACCTAAGATTGTTAAGCCTCACAATCCAGTATGTAAGGAATGTCAATTTGGAAAACAACTTAGAGAATCTTTTAAAAGTATTCCAAAAAAATCCAATAATGCTCTTGACTTAATTCACACTGATTTATGTGGTCCAGCTAGAACTAAAACTTTACAAGGTGATAGATATTTCATGCTAATCATTGATGACTATTCTAGAATGTGTTGGGTTACTTTTCTTAGAGAAAAATCAAAAGCACTTGGGAAATTCAAACTATTCAAGGCAATGGTAGAAAATGAAACCGGTAAGAAAATTAAATGTCTGAGATCAGATCAAGGAGGTGAATTCACATCTAAGGAAGTGAATGCATTATGTGAAGTGAATGGAATTAGAAGACAGTTATCAGCACCCCGGACACCACAGTAAAATGGAGTTGTAGAAAGAAAGAACAGAACTATCTTGGATGCAGCTAGAAGCATGTTATCAAAAGCAAATCTACCTCATGTATATTGGAGAGAAGCAGTAAGCACAACAGTCTATACATTCAACAAAGTTCACATCAAAGGAGAAACCTGTAAGACCCCTCATGAACTATGGTTTGGTATTACTCCTACTCTTAAATATTTCAGAATATTTGGAAGTAAATGCTATATTAGAAGAGATGAGTATATTGGAAAATTTGATCCTAGAAGTGATGAAGGAATATTTCTTGGTTATTCATCTAAGAGCAAGGCACATAGATGTTTTAACAAAAGATTGTAGAAAATTGTTGAGAGTACAAATGTGAAGATTGATGAACAGTTTAGAGGAACTTCAAGGTATATAGACTCTAAACCGGCAATAGAGATACTGAAAAATGAACCTACATTGAATCCACTGGTACAGAATGAAGATCCAGTTACACCGGTATCATCTAAAAATTCCACTGTAACTGAGGAACAACAGCAAACGAAGACACCCCGGTATGTAAGATTGAATCACTCTGGAAATCAGATAATTGGGAACAAGTATCAAGGAGTTATGACGAGAGGAAGACTGGCAAATGAAGAGGTATGTCTTATTTCTCAAATTGAACTATCATCAATTAATGAGGCATGTGAAGATGAGCACTGGATTAAAGATATGGAAGAGGAACTAGAACAAATTGAAAAGAATAACACATGGACATTAGTTTTTGGCCTAAAGACAAAAATGTAATTGGAACAAAATGGGTATTCAGAAACAAAATTAATGAAGATAGGACAGTAATCAGAAATAAAGCAAGACTAGTGTGTAAAGGATATTCTTAGAAAGAAGGAATTGATTATAATGAAACCTTTGCACCGATAGCTAGAATTGAGGCAGTCAGATTATTCTTGGCTTTTGCAGCACACAAGAACTACAAAGTATATCAAATGGATATTAAATGTGCATTTTTGAATGGAGATCTTGAAGAATAAGTTTACATTGAGCAACCTAATAGATTTTCTTTAACAGATAACAAAGATATGGTTTGCAGCTTAAGGAAAGCTTTGTATGGGTTGAAGCAAGCTCCAAGAGCTTGGTATGCTAGATTGGATAAATATCTTTTGAAGATTGGATTTTCTAAAGGTAATGCTGACAACAACTTATACTATAAAGTGACTAATGATGACATCTTGGTTATAGATGTTTTTGTTGATGATATAATATCTAGAGGAGAAGATGGAATATGTAAAGACTTTCCTATTGAAATGTAGCATGAATTTGAAATATCTATGATTGGAGAGATAAAATTCTTCTTAGGACTGTAGATTTCACAGATTGATAAAGGTATATTCTTAATTCAATCCAAGTACTTGAAGGAGTTACTTAAGAAATTTGGGATGGACAACTCTAAACCGGTAAGCACCCCTATGACTACAAATGACAAATTATCACTAAGGGATGAATCTACACCTATTAGTCTGACTAGATACAAATCTATGATAGGAGGCCTACTATATTTGACACAAACAAGACCTGATATTATGAATGCAGTATGTATTATTTCAAGATTTCAGAGTAATCCTAGAGAAAATCATGAATCAACAGTAAAAAGGATTTTTCAGTACTTACAAGGCACTACAAATCTTGGTTTATGGTATCCTAGAGATGAAAAATTTGAATTATGTGCATATACATATGCAAGTTGGGCAGGAGATGTGGATGACAGAAAAAGCACCACTAGCGGAGCATTTTTTCTTGGAAGCAGATTAATTTCTTGGTTGAGTAAGAAACAAAGTTGTACATCTTTATCAACAGCAGAATCAAAATATGTTGCAGGAGCAACTAACTGTACATAGGTGTTATGGCTTAAGAAAATGTTGAAGGGCATAAAGGTAAAATGCAAGGAACCTATAACTATCTATTGTGATAACACTGCAGCAATTGATATATCTAAGAATCCGGTACTACAGTCTAAAACTAAACATGTTTCTATCAAACTAAATTTTCTGAAAGAGAATGTTGAAGCAAAAGAAGTAAAACTGGTTTATGTGAATACTAAAGAGCATATTGTAGATATTTTCACTAAGCCTTTGCCTAAGGAGACTTTTGAATATCTCAAATTCCAACTTAGGGTCATACCCCCACCGGTAGAGACTTAGACATTTGATGTTTGTCATCAACCGACAGAATTAACAGAGAAATTTTTTACTCCAGCTTTGATGAGGAGAGCTACTTCTCAGGGGGAGTAGTTGGCATACTGAATTGGTTGGTATTTTGCATTTGAACTTGGCTTATGTATTAACTTTGGCATTTGATGTCAAAGGGAGAGAGATTGATATGGAAAAACACATTATCTTTTGGGGAGAGATTATTCATTGGGGGAGAGATTGTTACTTTGGGAGAGATTGATTACTCTTTGTATTTTGATCTCTGGTTGTGATCTCTTTTAGGAGATTGTTGGTTTTTGGGTTTTGGCATTTCTATTTTGGCACTTTGATGGTTTTTCCATCTTGTGTTGCCATCAATGCCAAAGGGGGAGATTGTTGGTATTTTGGTATGTTTTTTTCATTGATGTCAATACCTATCAACACTTATCAACTCTAGCGCTTTGAAGAATTGACAATGTTCACCGATAAGCAAAGTGAATAAGTCACCGGTATCCAGTACACCAGCAAGATATATTGTTCACCGGCACTTGGAATGACATGGAAAACATCTGGTTATGTTGAAGACATTGTTTGGACACTTTGTCTTGGAGAATTGGTCATTGGTATATTCGTATTTGCATATTTGTTGTTACCGGTAAGTAGGTACAGGTTATGCATCGACAGGCTTATCTATTCCAGATCAACATGGCACACTTTGGAGATGACTTTTGTTGTTATTGTAAATGCATTAAGCCGACATGTTGAATCAGATATTGCATCCGTTATTGAAAAACTTGTAATTATTTTATTGTAATATCTTTTAGAGCCGACCTACTAAAATTGGTCTTAGGTTATGGTATATATGTAAGATCTTATTTGTAAGATCGATAGGCGAATGTGGGAAAAAGAATTATAAGAAGATATATGCGAGAATAAGTAGAGCTATACATATAGACATCATTTAAAGGTGAAACAAGGTTTTTGTGAAGGCAATCAGAACTACACCGATACTGAATCCAGCATATGAAGATGTTATTTTGAGCAATACATCATTATTGGATTTAACCATCCAATTGTAGTCAATGTGACTCCTATTTGTGTTTGAGTAGTGAGCTCTAAGTGCTTGGCCTTTCTGCATGTGCAGACACCATTCGTATACGTATACTATCTATAGTAGTATCATCTGATTGTGGGTAAGGTTTCCCACCGTGGTTTTTCCCCTTACAGGGTTTCCAGGTACAAATATTTGTGTTATGTGTTGTGGATGTTATTGTCTTTTTGTTTCATGCATTAATCTTTACCGGTACTACAATTAACTGATAAACTGTCTACCGGCATAAAGTTTGGTTTACTAATATTAAGCATTAAGGTTGGTTAAGTTGTTTTTGGTTTGAATTTATTAGACAACTAATTCACCCCCCCCCCCCCCTCTCAGTTTTCTCCGGGACCTAACAAAGACAACCTCTGGTAAGGCAACCTAATGCTCATAAATTTAATGGTAACTTCTTTGTTTGCAATAAATTTGGTCATATGGCTAGTCAATACAGCAATAGGATGATGAATAATGCTTCATCTTTTACCGATCAATGTTTTAAATGCAATAAATATGGTCATAAGGGAGATGTATACAGAACTGTGATGAATAATATTCCTAATAGAAGAAATGTCAGATGCTATGCATGTGGTATGTTTGGACATGTTGCTAACCAATGTCAATCAAGAAGAAACCAAATAAACTTTAGGCCTATGCAAGGAAATATTATTTTTTATGCTTGCAACAAATCCGGTCTCATTACAAAGTACTGTAGAAGCAGAATATGAATAGGAGAGGTCCAAAAGACAATAACAAGAATATGAAGCCAAATGAGAAGGATAAAGAAAAAGTTGAAGAGATCCAAGATCAAATGAAGAAGACTTGGGTAAAGAAGGGCAGTGATGATGTAGGAAGTAGGTTCGCACCTGATTACGGTGTTGGAACCTCATCCGGTAACTAAGATAAGGCTTGAGGCCTTAAGGGGATATTTTCATGAAAAACTTGCAAACCCTTGTTGAGTTTTGTACCTGGTTCCGACATGTTGCATACGCTTCTTTGGTGATTTTCTAGAAGAGTTTGATGATCCGCGGAAGATTTCTTGAAAATTTGTCGAAGTGTAGGGTAGCCAAAAGAGTTAGGGTTAAGATAATTTATTATACCAAAAAGTTAAGTATGCATTGGATAAAAGGAAAATAAACTTTTCATTTCTCACTTTTCATTCGAAGCAGAAGAGCAAAAAAAGAGCAGAATGTCGAGAGATTCAGAGCGAATAGAAGATTCATCATCCAATCTTGCATCCAGTTGAGAGGTATTTATCGGCTAACACTTTTTCAGTTTGAAGCTTGAAATTTTGATATGGCATCCTCTGGTATTGCAACTCCATTGGTAGTTGATGTTAGTGAAAGAGCTAGACCTACTTTTAAGAAGCATCCTTATAAGTCTATGGAAGATGATCTAAGTGGTGCTTTTTCATCTATTCCATATGGAGTATTGCATGTGGAAGATATTAGGACTTACATCCACTATAACATTGAAGAGATTGGAAGTGCCCAGATGCTGAATTTATACACAAAGCACATGATTGATCGAATGGGTAACTTGAAATCTAATTTCAAGTCAATTGAGGAGAAGGGTTTCATGCAGTTTTTTCACTTTTCGATATCCAACCTACTAGAAGGATACATGATGAATTCATGTGGCTTGGCAAGCCTCACACGATTACTCAGAGTGAAATCAAGGCGGTAACCTATTTAATCTCAGTCGGTGAGGTGTCTACTCTAAGAAATGTTAAGAATCAGATGGTTACTGAGACAAATAGTTCACAATTTGATAGCAGATCAATGACTATCCATGATATTGTTGAATATGATGTCCAATTTGCATCTATGATGATGGGTTATAGATTATATCAGTCCAGCCGAGATAATTCAGTATCTGGTACAGCTATTGATGTGTCTTATCAGATATTGAAAGAAGATAAAAGGTATGATTTGTGTGAAGTGCTCCAAAGAGAGATATTGAGTAATTTGAAGAAAATCAAGCAAGATAAGAAACATGCATTCAAATTTGGAACCTTGATTACATGTTTATATTTCTACTTTATGAAGGAGATTCTAGGAGTTGGGAAGGTGCAGTGGGCCTGTGACAAACCTGTAGTAGTGCAAATCAAAGAAATAATTTATGGTCTTGGAGATGCTATAGTCAGGAATGGTATTCTTTGGGGATACTTCAAAACATTTCAAAGCATGAGGCAGAGCCATGAGAAAATCCTTAAGGAGATTGTAAAGAAATATGGAGACTCAATATGCTTCATGGTTGATACTGACCAATGTCTTATGGAAGTTATAGAACCTAGAACCTCAAGAATCATGCCCATGGGATATGAGGTTGAAGTATAAATTATTGATGCATACGGTCAACATTTATTAAACAAATCAGTGGACACATCAGAGGAAAGATTTGGGACTTACAAAGAGAAGATGTTGGAATTACACTCTAAGTTCAAGAAGCTTGAGATGCACAGAAAAGTCAGGAAGGAAGTTGAGCAGCTGACGGAAAATATGGGAATTTCCAAGGAAGTAGTTTGGAGAGCTAGGGAGAAGAATATTCTGAAAGAAGAAGATATGGTTAAGACAAAGAAGGCTAAACTGGAAGCTCATGTTCCTAAACCAAAGTAGCCAAAGGGTTTCGCACCCCCATCTAGTGGTCAGAAACTCGTTCGTTCACCTAAGCCTCAAGTCAAACCATTTGATGAAGGTAGGAGGAAGAAGGAAGAGAGGAAAGACTAGAGTACTCATCCCTAATGATGAAGAAGAAATAGAATCAGACGATGTTGTCAAGAAAATAAAGCAAAGTGCTAAAACCGCCTGAATTGTCAAAGACAAATCATCCAGTGAGAAGCAACCCAACAAAAAGACTCAATTAGATGACTCTATTATGATTCTTAGAAAGGTTAAGGAAACTATCATCAAGGAAAGTAACCTCAAACCTATTTCTAAGTATTATGAGTTATTGGATAATACTGGGAAGAGAACCATAGAAGAAACAACCATTGAATATCTGAATAAATATAATCGAGATTTAATTGAGATAATGTAAGAGATTCCTCAAAGTTTATATGACATTCTAGATACAAGGAAAGAATCTACTAGGATAGAAGAGAAAAGGATAAGGGAATATGGGTTGGTCCAACTCTATCCAAAAATAGCTAAGGTGGAAGTTGGCAGGATCCTTGATGAAAACAAAGAAAAATTCAAAAGCAAGAAAAGAGTGAATAAAATTATGATAGGTAAAACTAATGAAGTCAGAAAAGAAACTGAAATTTTTTTGAGGGAAATTCTATTAGAGAATCAGTATGAAGTGATGCCTAATAAATCTCAAGAAGATGTTGAGAAATCAGTCCCAAAAGAAGTTGAAGTTGAAGGAGATAAGAATAATAATGATGTAGATAAGGGTGATGATCCTTCGATCGATGATAAGAATGCAGACTCAGAGGAGAATGTAGTTCAGGAGAAGTCAGAAGTTAAGGTTGCAACTGAGGCAAGAGACACTGAGGATCCAGTAAAGGGGGAAGAAGAAATATGTAGAGGATATGGAATTCATTCAAGGCCCCATCAACCTTGCTTCTTTGTCCCCTATTCAGGTACTTAAATTGGTCACATTTTCTCAAGCCAAAGCCCATGAAGATTTGGAAAAATTATGTTTAGAGAATAGTGAGTTGATCACTTTGGCATCCGGTGTATTAGAGAAACTCACACCTTCATTTTAGAAGGACTTATCAGACACTCCATCCCGTAATCTGAAAAGCCTAATCAATTTTGTAGACAGGTACTTTCAATCATTTGAAAAATCTATTGAAGAGAAGGTCCGCAATTAATTCTATGCTAGAAGGTTTCAGACACTAAAGAATATGGTTGCAGATGATAGAGTCACTTTAGATGTTGGTATAAAAGGCATTCAGGATGCATTATCTGAAGGTGGAAATATCTATAAGTCATGTCTAATGCTATCCAAGTTTACTTAGGATATTGACAGTAAGAATAAAGTGCATGAGGATCAACTTGTCAAATTATCTCATTCATTTGATCTATTATTTGTCTCCCTAAGCAGTCATGATAAACAAGTAATATCCTTGCTTGAGAAAATTAGGAAACTGAATCAGGAAAAGGAGAAAATAATTGGTAAAGTCAGTGAACTTAGGAGCCTTATCACTCCTAAAATGGATATTATTCTTAGTGGTTTGGAAGATGCTCAAGCTTCCATGAAATCCTCAAAGCCATCCAATCTAAGATTAGTAGAGGCACTTGCATACTTGCTTAGTGGGCTCATAACTATGATGGAAAGTCTTAAGAAGAGCTAGGATATCCATCTAAACTCCGTGAAAAAATCTTTTTTTTTTCAATTTTTGTTCATACAACTGTATACATATGCATGTAGCATTTTTTGTTTGGATTTTTGGTTTTCGAAACTCTACCTTGGCCATTAATGTCAAAGGGGGAGAGTAGATAAGTGAAAAATGTTTCTCTTAGGAGGAGTTATTTATTTTTGGAGTCCAGTAGTCATATTTTTTGTGGCAGTATATACATTTTGGCTTTGGTGAAGAGATTGTACCTATTTGTGGCAAAGGAACCATATCCATTGATGACAAGCATAAGATAGATGATGTTTATTATGTTGGGTTTAAGACATAATATTTTGAGTGTGAATCTGTTGGCAAGAGACACTCCATGTATGTTGAGATGTTGTCATTGATGGTAACTCATATTAGTTTTGACATCTGTACTTCATGTTTTCATCATTCCAGAAGATTGAGTGAAGATTGATTGAGTTCGGTGAGGTCCGGTAAGGAAGAAGGACATCCGACAGAATGATTAGTGTTTTGGTTGGAGGATTATTTTGGTTATGTTTTTGCTATGCATATTTTGGAGAAGGTTTATGGACACATAATATACCCTATTCCAAGATTGGGGCCTTTGGTAATGAGTTTCATGTTAGTTGGGAGATCTGGTAATCATGTTTTTTGTATGGACTGTGTACATCAATTATAACATGTGGAAATTCAATTAGCAGAACTTGCGGATTGATTTTGGTGATTATTTATGTGTTCAAGGTTGATAAGCTATCATGCGGGAAGCATGTGGACATCTTGTTTTGGTCCGCATGGGTGTTATGATAGGATTGAGCCGACTTGTGTAAATATTTCATCCTTTGTGATGTGTTCTTGAAGCCAACATGAGGTTGTGACTCAATTGGTGATGTGGATATATTAGAAGGGTTTATTTGATCATTTTGGAGATCAATGAGTGTATGTTGATTTTGTGAGTAATGGGTATGAGCGATTGTGTGCGGTTTCACATGTACAAGTGTTATGTTTGTGCTCTATATTATAGTAGAATATTAGATCATAGAAGAGTTGCGAAGAAGTGTAAGGATATTCTATTTGTACTTAATAAAAACTATATACAGGCATTTTTTGATGCTACTTCATAGTTCAAACTTCATTGTAATCTCTTACAAACATTTTGTAAGGGAGTGAGCCTTCCGAGGTTGTATCGCTTTCTTGTAATTTGAGAAGTGAGCTTTGTTGGTATTTTGATAATGTTTAAGTTGTGATTGTCATCGATGGACACACACTTATTTTATGTATGAGTTATTCTCCACCGCTAATATGTGTTGTGTTGTTCACCCGGTATTATATGCCATTGTATGTATAGTCTTTGTTTGTAGAAGACTATTGGTGTTTTGTAGAAGATGCTTACTGGTCAAAGCATGACCGAAGACCTCAAGCGGTATGAAGATCTCAAGCAGAACGAGGAACCCTAGCGGCAGTTAATCTTTTTGATCGGAACACTATGTTCCAGTTTACCAGTCTTTGTTTATCGATAATCATTATACCGTGCTAAACTGGTATAATTGTAAAGTGTGATGAGTTATCATCCACTGACACTTTAGCGATATTTCTATGTCGTGTTACCAAATATGTCTAGATGCACTATACCTAGGAAATTGTAGTCTAATCTTATTGGACCGACATGAAATCATATTCATATATGAGGACATCATGTCTAGGGTTTTGAAGAGTTGATATGTGCGAGTATTGTAGAACGGATTAGGTCTTTGTGAAAAGGGTATCTCACTACAAAGATTGTGAGTGCAAAGGATAGAAGACAAAAGTAATGGTGCAATGCATTAACAGAGAACTATCTAGGATCCAATCAATAATTATGTGCTACTTTCTAGATCATTCACTTGTTGATTACTAATCTCTTCGACAAGTCTGAAACCCTTAACCACGTAGGCCTAGCCAAGCCTATTGTAAATCCTCTAACAAGGTGGTTCATAGTTATGGATCTGAAATCCTTTAACAAGGTAGTCTTTAACAAGACTTATCTCCTAACAGAGATCTAGATTCCTAATAGGATCTGTTCTGGTGAAGAGCATTGTAAGGCCTTAACCAGTCTCGTCACTATTTTGCAGATAGTTAACTTGTAAGTTTTACTCATCGTGGTATTTCCCATTTGGGTTTCCACGTCAAAATATATTGTGTTACGGTGATTGTTCTTTTGTGGGTTAATGCTATATTTTCTATTTGGCTTGTTTATGTTTTAACCAGTTTGTTGTTTAAACAACTACACTGGTCTGCTGAAAATTTGTTTAAGAGTTTGGTTAAGTTTTTAGGCATACTAATTCACCCCCCCCCCTCTTAGTATTCATCAATCTCTAAGAAGTGTGCCTGAATGCATGTGCAATCCCCTTATATAATATTTGCATACTTTTATCAGAGTATATTAATATTGTGGGTTAGAATCCCACCATAGTTTTTCCCTTAACCAGGTTTTCACGTAAAAATCTTGGTGTTATGGTGTTGGTGATTGTTTGCTTTATGTTTTGCATCTATCTTTTATTTAGTTGCTTAAAGTGGATTAAGAATAAGTTAATGAATGTGTAGTAATGTTGAGCACTGATTCACCCCCCCCTCTCTCAGTGTTCATTGATTCCAACAGAACCAGATGTTGAAAAAAGGCTACAAGCTCATATTTCATGGGACCGTATGTGAGATAAAAAAAAAGGAGATTCTAGAAGGTTAGCTACAGAAGGTATAAGAACAAATGAGAATATCTATTACATAAAGGAAAATAGAGAATTTACTGGTATGTTGGCATAGAGCAATGAATGTTAGTTGTGGTACAAAAGGATGAGACACATTACTTTTGACAACATGGTGAAGATTATTTTCAATCATGTAGTGAAAGATCTACCAAAGCTTATCAAACCCGCCAATACAATGTGCAGATATGTTAGATGAGAAAGGAAACAAGAAATGAATTCAAGAACAAGGAGTACTCTACTACAAAACCTTTGGAGATAATTCATACAGACTTGTGTGGAGCTACAAGGACAAGAGGACTAAATGGTGAAATGTATTTTATGTTATTCATTGATAATTATTCTAGAATGACATGGGTTACTTAAAAGAAAAATTAAAAGCCCTAGATAGATTTGAAGTGTTCAAATCCATGGTTGAAAATGAAGTAGAAGCTACAATCACATGTCTAAGGTTTGATAGAGGTAGAGAATTCACATCAAATGAAATTGATAGATTTTGTGAAAAGCATGGTATTAGAAGACAATTGTCTACACCTAAGACTCCATAACAAAATAGAGTTGTTGAAATGACTAGAACTATTTTTAAATATGCTAACCTACCTGTATACACATAAAAATGGCTATGAGCGATTATTTTATATTTATTTAATTATTATTCTTCTATAAAATAGTTAATTTGAAAAGATTAATTTATTTAATTCATTTTCGTGTCTTTCTATTAATTAATATTTTATTAATTAATTCATCTATCCTATTCTTCTAATTAATTAAATACCTAATATTTAATTATCCTCTTAACCAAGTTAATTAAATATCTAATATTTTATTATCTCCTCCAATCAATTAAATATTCTAATATTTAATGGTTATTCTCTTATCCTATAGTCTCAAATATTAAATAATTTCTAAAATTATTTAATCTTTCTTATCCAACTCACCTTCCATCTCCACTTCATCTTCCCTTTGCCAACTCATCAAACATGTGGCTAAGGAAATTTATATTTCTTAAATATTAATTCATCATTTATCTTCAACCTCCAAACTTAATGGATATTTTGTACGTACACATATTTCTTAACCTCCTTCTATATTCTCTCCAACATCCCTACATCTTAGGAAGGACTTGAGTCCACTTGTCCTATCATGCCTAAATCTTCTCCAACCATCCCTAGATTCCCTCAGTCAGCAACCCAGTCAAGGTGAGATGACTGACACTTGTCTTCTCCTTCCCCCTTTCTTTCAACCTTCACCTTTGCTCACAACCATCCAAATCTGCAGATCTGATCATGACTGTTGATCTGAGCCACATCATCTCATCCTCTCAAGGTCTATAAAATTAAGAGCTTCAATTGAGAGAGAGTTAGACTTCAAGTGAATTTTCAAGCAAATCATTTGTAAAACTTATGCATCCGTGAGTTTTTGACCTTGAAGCAAATAGCAATTATCATATAGCATAATCATGTAGTATTGTATATCATAACATTTGTTAACTATCAGTTATCAACCCATTCTCCATATGCCATCTTGGAAGCTATCAGTGCATTATCTGAGAGCACACCATCTGCAACTAGGAACAGTGGAGTTAGGACATAATGACACATAAAGCATGAAGGTAATATTAGTATTTTTATTTCATATGTATTTCATGTAGTTTCATTGGTTGAGTTTGGATTTCCTATAGCATTTCCATTGGTATTTTGTGAAACTAACTTGTTGCAGGTAGCATTCTGAGGATGAAATTCAAGTCGACACATTTTACCTAATGTATATTGGAGAGATATTATACATGATGTTGTCTATATTCTTAATAGGGTACAATTGAGAGTGAATCCTACAAAGACATCTTATGAGCTATGGTATGGTAGATCTCCTACAGTCAAATATTTTAGAATCTTTGGAAGAAAGTGCTACATCAGAAGAGATTAGGAAGACTTGGGCAAGTTTGATGCAAAATATGATGAAGGAATATTTTTGCAATACTCTACAAAGAGAAAATCATATCATTGCTACAACATGAGGCTGAAGAGGATTGTGGAAAGCACAAATGTCAAAGACTGAGATAAAAGATACCCTCTTTACTGTAGAAAAGAAAGTTGTTTCGAAAGATAAAGCATAATCAAATGCAAAGGAGAAGGAACTTGAGAAAGCACCTAAAATGCCTGCAAAGTACGTGGAAAAGAATCATTGAAAAGATCAGATCATTGGAGATAAAGAGAAAGGAGTTCAAACAAGCAAAATTTTATTTCTTATCTAAATTGGAGCTAAAGATCTTTACTAAGGCCTTCAAAGATGATGGATGGATGAAAGCAATGTAAGAAGACTTGAATCAGATAAAAAATAATCTAACATGGGAATTGGTACCTATACTAGTGGGTAAGAATGTGATAGGAACAAAGTGGGTGTTCCAGAACAAGTTGGATGAAGATGGATAAGTCACTAAAAACAAGGCAAGATTGGTCTGTAAAGGCTACTTAGAAGTTGAAGGTATAGAATTTGAGAAAATTTTTGCTTCGATAGATAGGATGGAAGCTATAGGAATATTTCTTGCATTTACTACTTATAAGAACCTTAAAGTATATCAGATGGATGTTAAGTCAACATTCTTGAATAGATAAATTGTAGAAGAGATTTACATTAAACAACCAAATGGCTTTTAGTTATTTGAAGATTTGGATAAGGTCTACAGACTTAAGAAGGCATTTTATGGACTCAAGCAAGCTCCTAAAGCTTGGTATGCAAAGTTGGACAAATATTTGTTATAGTAGAACTTCAAGAAAGTATCACATACAATAATGTTTATTTCAAGGTTGAAAGTGACAAAAAAAAATTTGTAGTTGTATATTTTGATGATATCATTTTTGGTGGAGATGATGATGTTTGTAAGAGGTTTGCAAAAGAAATATAGAAAGAATTTAAGATGTCTATGATTGGTGAGTTGTCATTCTTCCTTGGTCTTCAAGTAACATAGGTAGAAAATGGTATTTTTCATTTTTTAAACCAAGTATATCAAGGAGATGTTGAAGAATTTTGGTGTGGAAGATTGTAAGCCAATTGGAACCCCATGGTCACTAGATGTCACTTAAACAAAGATGATGAATCTCCAGAAGTAGATCAAAAACTTTATAGATCTATGTTTGATGGATTGCTATATTTCATTGCTTCGATAACAAATATTTTGCATGCAGTTTGTTTGGTTGTTAGGTATCAAGCTAATCCTAAGTAGTCATACGATAAAGAAGTGAAAATGATATTTAGATACTCGAAAGGGACTTTGGATTTTGATTTGTTCTATAATAAAGATTATGATTTCTCTTTGAAAGCTTACACAGATGTTCATTGGGTCGAAGGTGTTGATGATAGAATAAGTACAAGTGGTAGGTTGAGAAATAATTAGGATTAAGTGTCATTATCTACATCAAAAGAAGAATATATTGCAATGGTATCATATTGCACTCAAGTAATGTGGATGAAGAAAACTCTTAGAGATATCAAGTTGAGTATGATGAGGCAATTCCTATTATATGTGATAATACAAGTGCAATTAGCGTTTCAAAGAATCCAATGATTAATTCAAAGACTAAACATATTTTTATCCAATATTATTTTTTAAGAGAGAGGGTTGTAGAGAAGGAAACTACATTAGAATATGTGCCCACAAAGGATCATATTGCAGATATCTTCATGAAGGCACTGTCAAAAGATAACTTTGAGTATCTTCGATAGAAGTTAGAGGTTCTTGCCCCTCTTACTTCAAACTAGATGCATAGAAGTGGTGCATATTTCCAGGGGGAGATTAAAAGACTATCTTTTGTCTCCTCGATTGATGTGGTGGATACTCTTAGGGGGAGCAGTGAAGGCTGTGGTTTTTTTATCACAAGAAAATATTGCAAAAAATAGATATTCCTAACATGGGGAGTATTATAGATATTAGAGATATATTCGAAAGGGGGAGAACTGTTTGAAGATTTATGGATTGATGTGTGGTGCCCTTTTTCTATGATGTCAAAAGGGGAGAGAGTTGTCACTATAGGTTTTTATTTTCTCTTATGCTAGGGAATATTTATTTTTCTTATACATTATTAAGCTTGCTTAGGTTATATTAGAATGGTTAGAATGGAGACATGTGGCATAATCCTACAATCATGTGTCATTCACACCCACATTTGGGTGGTTGAATGTCACACCCTCTTTTGGATTTATTTGCCACCTCCCCATTACCATTTCTTATCTTTATGTGAGTTGGCATAACCATGTACTTGGCATTTACCAAGTAGGTAAAAATCCCTCCTATTTTGGGCTACAGGGAGTTATTATTCCTCTCAGTTTTATATGCTCATATTTTTATGTATAAACAAGCCTACACCTCTCCTTATGCTAAGTACTATGAAGAGAACACTAGCTTAGATTATGAGTCTAGTTCAGTGCTAGGAGAGTGTTGATTTTTTGTTCATCTTTGGGTTCTTGTCTTGCTTTCCTTCAGTCATGTTGATCTCGGGTGGCTTCACAGCTAAATTTAGCATGGTATCAGAGCTAGTTGTGAGTTGTGGGTTAGAAAATATTTAAATAATCTAGATTCATTTTGTTCTTGAAAGAAAATTATGAACTCTTGCATCCAATGATGGCATTGAGAATAAAAAGCGCTTGAAAGAATTATAGATTTTGGGGGGCTCATGTTTATTTCTTATCAGTGCAGGTTTTTTGGAGCTCCCTGAAGCAAATCTAAGCTCACCATTGAGACCAGAGAAGCCAAGAAAGTCAGATTTGCCTTTCATTTTGTCCAAATCAGACACTGGATGCAAAATTGGTGAAGGTGTGAAGCAGAGCTTTCATTAGTAGATCTGGAGGGTAGCTAATATTTCAATGAATTTTGAGACCAAACGGATAGCGCCATCATGTCTAGAAAGCCCAAAAATACTAAGACACAATCAAATCTTAAGGCAAAAAAAATTAGCAGGTGGACTGTTTGCCTTCCGGCACATGAAACGTCTCCACTATATTTAGCTATGAAATTAGTTGTATACTATTTTTGGTAGAGGTCTCTAACTTTAATGGTCGGTTTTGGAGTTTCACTAAATTAAGTGGTAATTATGACATGTGTGTTGTACATTTGGTGAATTTTAAACAAATTAGTGGTAGTTTTGGTGGCTTCTCATGGCACTTCAAATTTAGCAGCAGCCTCATTAAATTTGGCAGAGGTTGATTTGTGCAAATTTGATGACCCTCTCATCATTGCAATTTTCATTTTTGCATTCAAACTTTGAAAGGTGATATCTCAGCCATACAGAGGTATTTTTTGGTGCAATTTTTTTTATTTGGGGCATCATTTCGCACTCTTCATAGTGGAGCTATTATTTTTTGCTCAAGTATTCCTAGTTTTTCAAAAAATTAGTTTTCTCATTAGAACTGAAGGGAAATCATCATTTTTCAACTTCAAACGTATGTAACTTTCACATACGATATCGAATCGAGGTGTCATTTTTTTTTAAGTTGATATTTTTCTGAGCACTACACATTGGTACTATTTTTAGGTTCTCATATTGAGAATATATTGTACTTTCAGTATTTGAGTCAATTATCAAACATTGTAAGACTCTGGAAAACAACTCCAGCATTATAAAGTGCCACAATCATTATTTTGTTAGGGGGGCTTCTTGATTGAGTGAAAAAAGGGGGGATCTCTCTTGTTGTGTGTGATTTTTGATTTGCTTACTTGTGCTCTTGTTTTCCTCCACCTATGACTCATTCTAAGGTTCCCTTGCTAACACCTTATAACTATTCAACTTGGCATCAACATGCATGCAATGCACTAATGCAACTTGGGTACACTCCATATGTTAAACAAAAGGTAGCTGAACCTATAGAAGATAAGGAAAAAGATAAAATGAATGCTTGAACAAACTATAGGCTCTTGGATGCCTTTAGATTTTTGTTTCCCTTGATCTAATGTTTCACATTGATGCATGTAAAACTTCACATGAAGCTTGGGAAAAGTTAAAAACTTTGTATGGTACTACTGATGAAGTAAGAGGTTTTCATACTGATAATGATTTGATTAGCCTTGATCAAAAGAACTTTGACAATGTTTAATATTTCATAACTAAGGTTAATCATTTGAGAGCACAATGTAAAGAGTGTGACATTGAGAAAAAGGAAATTCAATTGGTCTACAATGTATTGAACAAACTTGGTCCTAAATATTCATCTTTTGTTTCTAGCTTTCATACTCATAGGCTAACTATGGGATCGTCTTATGTTAAGCTTTCATTTGCATCTTTTTCTGATATGTTGATACATGAACAATAGAAGCTTCTTTCTATGGGTCTCACTAAGCCATCAAAAACTCAAGCCTTGTTGGCTAATCCTCCTAAGGGATAGAAAGAGTCAAGGCAATCTGACAAGAAACAAAAGAACTTCAAGAACAAACCACATACAGATCAAGCACATAATGTCATAACCCTCTTTTTTATCTTGATTGGACTTGTTGTTGTTGTTGTTGTTGTTCTTCTTCTTCTTCTTCTTCTTCTTCTTATTATTATTATTATTATTATTATTATTATTATTATTATTATTATTATTATTATTATTATTATTATTATTATTATTATTATCATCTTTATTATTAATAATCTTTTGAGTAATGTTAGTTAGAGATGAAAAATTGAATAAGTATGGAATTATTTTAAATAGAAGAATTAATAAGTGGTGACTCGCATGTAAGGTCATAAATTATTTGGGAAATTATTTATTCTCTCAATATTCTAAATTGAGCACATGGTGTAGGAGAAATAAGAGCATTCTAGAAGGGAATTTCAAATTCAAAATGCATGGTCAAATGTAACTGCCACTATGACAAGTTGTAAGGAATATGTCTTGCATGAAATAGTTTCAAATTCAAAATTTAATATGCATGTAACCTCCACTTTTGCATGGAAAAAAAAAGAATATGTGAACCAATTAATTCCTTTAGTAGTGGGAAAATGACTCCCTTTCTATATAATGGATTTCAATTTTCAAAATAGTAGTTCATGGTTTTTGGATGAAAAGTATTATGGAATTCTTCATGTTAGTAGTAGGATTTTGAGAACACTTTGTAAGGTAGAAGATAGGATTTTTAAAGTCTCTCGGAGGAGATTCTATCAAGCCACAAGGAAGTGTTGAAAAAGATTAGCTGAGAGATTGAAGTCGATTCCTACAACAAGTTCTTCGTCCAATCCAGGTTCCCACTTTTCCATTCACTTGTTGCATGTATGAATCTCGTAATCTTCAAAAGAAATCTCTTTTTAATCTCTTTTAGTTTTTTTATTTATTTATTATTTGAAATCTTCCTTTTAAAAATAAATTATCTCTCAATTATTTTGATAGAATAATAAGAGAAATCCTTTTTCCTGTCCTTTTTAGTTTCCATGTAGGAAAATATTTGATATTAGTTTTTTTTTTTCTAAATATGCAAATCTCATTTAAATCTTTTTCAAAGAGAAAATAAATGATCTAATTTTTAGGAATAAAATAATATTGTAGCGTCCTAAAATTGCGACACTTGCAATTTCGACTGCATTTCGGTCTTCACGATGGCGACACAACACGCAACCTGAATGGAGACCCCGAAACTTGCTCACGACACCAAAAACTGCATTTTTCAAGTACCCTGGCCTGAACCTCCTTGCACCCTGTTGTCCCGGGAGGTGGGACCAGAGTGCCCAGCGCCCTGGTCCCTCAGGACCAGGGTGCCCAGCACCCTGGTCCCCAGGACCATGGCGCCCAGCGCCCTGGTCCCTGGGTCCTATTTTGGGCCCGGTCTCCTAAGGGGTCTCGGGTCTTTTTGTTTGCAAATTGGAAATTAAACTTTCCTGGTCGGCCTAAGGTCGGGAAAATCAGTCTATCAGCCCTAATTGACAAGTATATAAACTACATTTTCCTCTTTCATTCGACATGATGGAAAAGGCGTCGAAATTATACTCAAGCATTCAAGCATTCAAGCATTCCTTCAAGCAATTGATCATTTCAAGTCTCCATTCAAGGCTAAGTGTTGCATTCAAGACAAGGATTCAACCATTGAAGAGGAGATCACATACAACATACAACATCATACAATATCTAAACCTTCGCACATAAGGATACAAACATCCTTAGAACAAGGTATTAGTACTTGTTTTACATTACAGTCATTTACATTTACAGCACTTGCTCATTTCTTGGTTAATTCCAAAACCGGGGTTTGACCTAAAGGCAAACCCCTAATCCCTAACCCCCCAATCATCTTCTCTTTTCTGTGTGTAGGTTGCAGGTACGCGACTGAAATTGAAGATCTGGAATCCTTGTGCAGAGACGAACATATCCCCCTTCGTTTCGCGGATTTTTCGGAGGACCGTGGCGCCGAGGGCCATCGTCCTGACAACTTTCACTCATATTTGCAGGACAGCACCGTATCGACATTTTACTGCTAATTCTAGGTCCGCAGCTTCATCCTATATCCCTATCTCAGTTTATAAGCAAATCTTTGTCATTTTCTATGCATTCCTAGCTTAATTCTTCTATCAACATTCTTTACAAAAGAGGGTAGCCTTGCTGTCTTAACCCTTGAAACACATCTAGCATCCAATCTTGCATTGCGTGGGATTGGATCTTGTGGGTTTCAACCCCTCTTTTGAATGTAAAGTCTCTCCTCTAAGTGAAAACCATCAACCCTAGTGAACCTCCCTTCTCTCTCCTTGGAGTTGGAAGAGGGGAGTGCAACTAGGGTTCGATCGCGATTTTCCGCTTTACATTTTGGTGAACCCGACGTGAACATCCTTTCTGATTTTTCATGCTTAGATCTAAAAAAATTGATTACATTTCCATGTTTGATCTTTTGCAAAATTTTAGAGGTGATTGCATAAAAACCCTAAATTTTCTTTTTAAGTAATTAAACTTGTGAAATATTTAATCATTAATGCTTGTTTCAGATCTGCCCTTCTATTACAAATTATCAATTCATATCTGTGCTTTAATTTTGAAAATTAAGTGGTTAAATGTCAAAACCCTAATTTTTGAAACCCTCTTGATTCAACCTTTGTCTGACAATTTGACCGATCAAAACATCTCCAAATCAGCTGTAACTTTGGATTCCGCAATAAAATCACAATATCTTTCATCCCTAAAAATTTGGAAAGAAGTTGTGAGGACCGTGGCGCCGAGCGCCATCGTCCCTGACATTTTTTTCGAAATTTCGGGAGCAAGATCTTACTGTATTTTCCTGCTAAAATCCAGAATTTTGACTGATTTTATCAATTCTAACACCTTCAAAATTACAGTCAAAGTTGGTCTTGTGATTGCTTGGATTAAGGTTTTTAAACATTCAAAAATCATTGAAACTGAAATTTTGTGTCAAAATTGTGTTCTTACTGTCCTAAATCTGAAAAGTGTGTTTGCATTCATTCGAAATTTCAGTGCTTTACTCAAATTCTTACAATTTGTGACTTTTGAAATTAAGTGCTTAATTACAACAACTTTAATTTCCGCTTTCAAAATTGAATTTTGCGTGAAATTGAGTCAATTTTTAAATTTCAAAATTTGCATTGCTTTTGACATTCCCTCTAAAATCATAAAATTCAAAATTTCAGTTTCCCTCTCTTTTTTTCAAAAATTCAAATTTTGCATTTTTCGACAATCTTGGTAGGGTTCAATTTTGAATTTGCAACTTTAATTTGGCCTATCTACAGATTGTAAAATCACTCAATTTTTTCAGATTAGCTTTAAAATCATCATACCTTTCATCCCTGCAAATTTCGAAAAAAGTTGCAAGGACCGTGTTGCACTTCGGGCGCCACGGTCCCGGACATTTTTTCTGAAATTTCGGGAGACTGTTGTGATTGCATTTAACAGCTTAAATCCAGAAGATTGGCTGATTTTACTGAAAATTGCTACCTCTAAATTCAAAACTTTCTCTCCTTCTCTAGTGCATGAGTTTTACAACAATAAGCCCTACTTACACTATTCCCGTTAGACGGAGCCGTAGAATTAAGTCTTTCCAAGGTTTAATTACTGAGGAAATGGAACCTAATTTGAATAGCCTTTTTAACGAGGACATGGGTAATTCCTCTAATCCTCTTAATGATGAAGAAGCTCTCCATGAGGTTTCTGAAGAACAACTTTCGAAATTGGATAACCAATTTGACGATTTTCGACAATGGATGTCTCAAGAATACCCTAATAGTCAAGCTCTTCCTTTAATTGAGGGTCTAAAACGTATGCTTCAAAGTGATAAGAATGGAATTGATATTTTGCGTGGTATTGCACACATTGTGGATTTGAATGTAATGCCTATGAAGAGTTGTGCCAAATCTTTAGGTTATACACAACCTCCTACACAAGTCAATCATTCTATTCCTTTGATGACTCCTATTGCTAGCATACCTACCTTTACATCAAACATAATGGCTACTTCTACACAAGACATTCCTCCCGTGATTACTAGTCATGGGGGCAACCCTTCTTCTTCAATTAACCCTATTCCTTCATTCAATCCAACTTCTTCATACATTCCTTCAATGAGTGTTCCTATTACATCTTCACAAATGAACATGACGCAAGGGGGCAATTTGTTTAACCATTCCATTCCTCCTTGTAGTGTTCCTCCTATCCAATCATCTCCTATGACTAATTATCATAGAGTCCCACCACCTTACTCTTTACCTTCTTTCAATAACATAACACCTCCATCTCAATCTAACACATCCAATATGAATTCTTCGACTGAAGCGACTATTAACAATCTTGCACAAACTGTCTCTTCTTTACAGCAACAAATTGCCTCTATGAATCAATCTAAGTTTAGTGTGCCCACATTTGATGTTGCGAGCCCACTTTCTCTTGATATTGTTCGAGCTATCCCTCCTAAACATGTTGAAATCCCGCATTTGGAGCTTTATAATGGTAAGGGTGATCCTCTAACACATGTTAAGACCTTTCAAACAATATGTACTGATTTTGCTTATGACCAAAGGTTGCTTGCAAAATTGTTTACTAGGACATTAAGAGACAAAGCCCTACAATGGTATTGCTCGTTGCCTTCCTATTCTATTACTTCTTTCGAACAACTTGCAAATGCTTTCATTCAACAATTTCAAAACAATATAAGTCCTAAAGTTACTTTGATTGATTTAATGCATTGTAAACAAGGTGTTAAAGAAAAAGTGACTGATTTCATTGGTAGATATAAGCATTTGTATGCTCAAATTTCTTTTCCAGTGCCTGATAATGATATTCAAAGAATCTTTATTTCTAATTTACAAAAAGATATTCGAGACAAACTTCTGTTTTCTGAGTTTACTTCTTTCCAACAGTTGTGTGCCACTCTTCACAATTATCAACTGACTGTGAGTCAAATGGAACAATCACATCCTATGGCTCCGAGTGATAAGGGTGATAGCAGTCAACAACCATTTGGGAAGTTTAAACCAAACAGAGATTCCATCAAATTCAATGAAAACATCATCAACAACAATGTGAATGCAGCATCAGGTGTGCCTCCTATTTCTAAATTTTTCAAGAAAGAAAGAGAGTATACTCCTTTGAATGAATCATTGCATAGTATTATGAATAAGTTATTGGAACAAAATGTGCTTACTCTTCCTCCTATAAGACAAATTTATCCTGCAAAGATTACTTCACCTTATTTTGATAACAAATCCTTTTGTCAATTTCATCGTCAGCCTGGGCATGATACTGAAAAATGTTTTTCTTTAAAGGGTAAAATTCAAGATTTGATTGATAATAATACTATCTCTGTTTCTGGGGTGAATGATAAAGGCAACACATCTGTAGCTCCTCCTAACCAAAATCTTCAGATTTTTACTGATCCATTACCTTCTCATACCTCTAATGCAATTGAGACTAATGATTCCTCTCTTTCATCTGATGGTCTTGTGTCTATAACTCCGAATGTGATTAACTTTGTAGAGCAGCAAGAAATCCCTAAAGAACCTTCCATCACATTTGATTCCAGTGAAACCATTAGGGCACCTGATGGTCCTTTATACATAGTTGCAAAAGTTAAGAATACACCTTGCCATGGAGTGCTTATTGATCCTTCGTGCATGATTAATGTTATTACTGAAGAATTTCTTTTTACTTTGCAATTGAATCAAGTGATATATGACAAAACAGATGTGATTGTGAAATTATTTGATGCATTTTCTTCTCCTGCAATTGGTTCTATTACATTGCCTATTGAGGTCCATAACAAATCTCTTGATGTGAACTTTGCTATTATTCCATCTTCCGAACAATTTCGTGTGAAGCTTGGCTATCCTTGGCTGTCTTCCATGAAAGCTATTGCTTCTCCTATTCATAAGTGTTTGAAATTTCCCCATAATGGTGAAGTTGTTACTATCAATCATAGTCTCTTTAAACTAGCTGAAAGAACTTCTAGCGTTCCTATTGATTACTTTTGGCCTAAACAATTCCAATCTCTTCCTCCGCGAAGTGATCATCTTTTCAAAACTTATCAAAAGTGGAAAACAGATATGATCCTATCTTTAAGTGAACCTAGAACGCCTAAACTTGATATTCCTATCATTCTTGAGAAGGAAGTTCTTCCTTTGAAAGATAAAACTAATGTCTTTCCTCAGGAAGATTCCCAACCCATCCCTATGGATATGACTATGTCTATGCCTAATAAACTTCCTAAGAGTGGACCTATACCTCCTCGTCATGATGGACTTGGTCTTCTCCCTAAACCAAAAATTCCTCCTTTATATGGAGCAGTTCCTCCTCCTTCTTTTTATAGAGAGAAGAGACCTCCTTCTTCTCCTATTATCCAGCCTAAGAGACCACAACCTAAACACCCAAGTGCTAACGATGAGAACATTCCTCCTCCTCAATCTTCTCAACTTCCTACTAGGACCAGACGAAATCGTTCTGCACGTGAACGCCGACGAAAGCGTCATCTTAGAGCTCAGGCAGCTGCTTCTCGAACTTTGCAATCTCCAAAAACACCTTCAACAAGCATTATTCCATTTTCTTCTCAGCCGGACATTGAGCCTAAATCTCCTAAACATAAGATGCATGATGGTCTTGATCCTGTGCGAGTTAAAGATCCTATTTTTATAAATCTTGATGATGATATAGATGAAAATGTTATTCATGATGAAAATGTTACTCCTCTTGCTTCTGATAGTGAATATGAACTTGTTGATATTGATAACCATTTATCTAATGAATTTTCT
Source organism: Cryptomeria japonica (assembly GCF_030272615.1). Taxonomy (NCBI): domain Eukaryota; kingdom Viridiplantae; phylum Streptophyta; class Pinopsida; order Cupressales; family Cupressaceae; genus Cryptomeria; species Cryptomeria japonica. The sequence continues at coordinate 75,014,767 of NC_081405.1, forward strand.
AAAGCACTTATCCTAGCTCCTAGACAAGAACAATGTGGCTCGGAACATGAACATAGCCCTTGTTTGGATCTTGTGATAGCTCCATCTGCTGTGTTGGATGTTCCTCCTCTAGCGTGTTCCCTGCCTTCCCGAAACATTGATCAACAAGATCGGGGGGTAGATGACGTGCTAGACTAGTTACATTAGTATAGCAGATTCTCTCCTCCTCTCTTGTGTTACTTCTTCTATATGTTATTCTCATTCTTCTATTTGTTGTCCTTAGTGTTGTCTACTTGAGGACGATGCAAAGCATTGAGATCTCTCGATCTCTCTCATGTTGACTCAAAAGACACATGTGTTCCCTTCTTCTAGGTGACCTTCCTTGATTGGGGAATGAAGAACAATTATGCATACATACATATGATATATATACATGAATTATCATACAGCATACTGACCCCGAGGAAAGCGAAGTCACCTCGTGCTTTGTGTTTTGTGTCTATTATCCTTGGGTTTATCTCACACTTGGGGGCTAAATCCTTGCGATAACGTGCTCCTTTCCTTTCCCATTTCTTATGTGTATCACTACGTTAAAACAATCACCCCCGGTGAGGCGTGTGCAATCGCTTTAACGTAGGGGGCATACATCCCGTTCATATCTTTTCAAGATACTTGAAAATTTCTTGGTAAATTTAGCCTTGCCCTGAAAATTTTTGATATCTTTCTTGCATGACTCATAGTGAGGGAACCTTACTACTGACAGTCATGGTTCTTCCTCGTGATCTTCCCTTTTACTTTGTTAATCGAAGTCGTAAGATCCTTAGTCCACTGGGGGCTTGGTGTATCTTGCCTCCTTGACGTGGTGAAAGTCTTTCAATATTGTTTCCTTGTACTTTACCGGAAGTATGAGCATACATACTCCCGCTAAAGTGGGGGCTAAATGTAGCGTCCTAAAATTGTGACACTTGCAATTTCGACTGCATTTCAGTCTTCACGATGGCGACGCAACACGCAACCTGAATGGAGACACCGAAACTTGCTCACGACACCAAAAACTGCATTTTTCAAGTACCCTGGCCTGAACCTCCTTGCACCCTGTTGTCCCGAGAGGTGGGACCAGAGCGCCCAGCGCCCTGGTCCCCAAGACCATGGCACCCAGCGCCCTGGTCCCTGGGTCCTATTTTGGGCCCGGTCTCCTAAGAGGTCTCAGGTCTTTTTGTTTGCAAATTGGAAATTAAACTTTCCTGGTCGGCCTAAGGTCGGGAAAATCAGTCTATCAGCCCTAATTGACAAGTATATAAACTACATTTTCCTCTTTCATTCGACATGATGGAAAAGGCGTCGAAATTATACTCAAGCATTCAAGCATTCAAGCATTCCTTCAAGCAATTGATCATTTCAAGTCTCCATTCAAGGCTAAGTGTTGCATTCAAGACAAGGATTCAACCATTGAAGAGGAGATCACATACAACATACAACAACATACAATATCTAAACCTTCGCACATAAGGATACAAACATCCTTAGAACAAGGTATTAGTACTTGTTTTACATTACAGTCATTTACATTTACAGCACTTGCTCATTTCTTAGTTAATTCCAAAACCGGGGTTTGACCTAAAGGCAAACCCCTAATCCCTAACCCCCCAATCGTCTTCGCTTTTCTGTGTGTAGGTTGCAGGTACGCGGCTGAAATTGAAGATCTGGAATCCTTGTGCAGAGACGAACATATCTCCCTTCGTTTCGCGGATTTTTCGGAGGACCATGGCACCGGGCGCCATTGTCCTGACAACTTTCGCTCAAATTTGCAGGACAGTGCCGTATCGACATTTTACTGCTAATTCCAGGTCCGCAGCTTCATCCTATATCCCTATCTCAGTTTATAAGAGAATCTTTGTCATTTTCTATGCATTCCTAGCTTAATTCTTCTATCAACATTCTTTACAAAAGAGGGTAGCCTTGCTGTCTTAACCCTTGAAACACATCTAGCATCCAATCTTGCATTGCGTGGGATTGGATCTTGTGGGTTTCAACCCCTCTTTTGAATGTAAAGTCTCTCCTCTAAGTGAAAACCATCAACCCTAGTGAACCTCCCTTCTCTCTCCTTGGAGTTGGAAGAGGGGAGTGCAACTAGGGTTCGATCGCGATTTTCCGCTTTACAAATATAAGTAAATACCTTTGTTTTATTAAAAAGAAATCAAGATAGAAAGAGGAAAAATCATGTGCTTTTTCCCCTGTGTGAAATCTTTCCTCAAAATATGCATTGTATAATTTATCTTCTGAGTAATCTTTCTCTAGGTGAAAACTTTACCTCAAAATATTAATTTATCCCAAATATTTTGTACAATTTATTTCTTTGGGAAATTTTCCTCTCTATGAAAGTTTACCTCTTTATTTCAAATGCATCCTGTAAACTATTTGTTTGAGAAATATTTTCTCATTATGAAAACTTTATCTCGTTATCTCAAATGGATTTTTCTGAGAAATATTTAGCCTCGGGATAAATTATCTCTTTGTGCATTTCATTGGTCAGAGTAATTTGTTTTCCTATGTTTATTCATCTCCTCCCAAAATAATTTACCTTAGTCTCTTTTGCTCTTATGAATTTATTTATGTCTAGGGGGATAAATTATTTCTCTGTGCTTTTCATTTCTCTGAATAATTTTTATTCATGTGTTTATTCTCCTCCCAGAATAATTTACTCTATATGTTTGCTTGACTCTCAGCATATTATTCTCCTCTATTAAATTACCTCTCAGATTTATTTAACCTCTGCATTTAAACAAAATGAATTAAATAGTAGATTATTTATATATATTTGTCTCTGTGTTTATTTCTCTGGAAAATTTGTCTTTGAAAGGTATAATTTGTGAAAAGCTATCTCTCTATGAAATTTCTGAAAAAAATTTATTCCCAGAGTGAAATATGTAAAATCTATCTCTCTCTTTTTTATTTCTCAAAGTGAAATTAGTGAAAAACTCTCTCTGTGAAAATTTTCATTTCTCAAAGTAAAATCTGTGAGTTCTACCTCTCTGTGAAATCTTTACCTCCCAAAATTATGATCTGTGAAATTCAGCCCTTTGTGTACAAATATCTTTGTCTATTTATCTCTGGAATACTCATCTACCTTTGTCTATTATCTCTGGATTACCCACTGTGTACAATATCTTTGTAAACAAGAAATTTTATCTAATAAAAATAGGAAAAATAATAATAATAATAAACCCCAAAATCTATATATATATATATATATATATATATATATATATATATATATATATATATACAATACCTTTTTTTTAATGATTGTTGAATATAATAATTATATCTTTATTTTTCCATGGGTTAAAAGAAAACACTTTTTGTTGTTTCCTATTTTAAAGAAAGTTTAGTTTTTGAGTGTTTATGAAATAATTAAATTTATTTATTTGAGTTATTTAATAATAAAAAAAGTATTTTATTAGTTGAAGATAACTAAAATTTATTAGTAATAATTAAAATTGTTTTATTAAAGGTAAAGGAAATAATTATATCTTTTTATGATTATTTTTTGAAATTTATTTATATTTAAGTTGTTAGCAAAGATTTATTTGTATCATTAGGATTGATTTGCACATTTGAAAATTAAAAATTATTCATATTAGTTGAATTGATTTATAGTTAAGCATTACAAATAATTTTAATAGTTAAAAATTTGTTCAATTTATTTAGAATCTAAGGATTTATTCTTAAGTGTAAAATATAGTATTAAAGAAAAACTTAAAGTGGTAATAAATTTCCTAGGGAGGAGGACGACAAATGTAACTCATGATAAAAGAGTTTGATATGAAAATTTAAGTTGTAAATTTGGACCTTCCTTTTAATAAATTCTTTATCTATAAAGATCTCACTATCTCCCTCAAAGATGGGAAAAGAGCCTTTGGGGGTTTTAAAGGATAAATATTGTATAAGGAAATGGTCAAATTACACTTGTGGAATTCAAATAGATAATTGAACATTAAGAGATTTATTATAATGAATTAATCCTACTTAGGATGTAGATAAAACGGTTAAATCTCCTTATTAAATAAAATAGTTGACTTAAGGAAAACAAAAGAAAGGGAATTGACATTGCTCTCATGGATCTTGGGAAACTTTTGCACCAATGAAATTATTCCAAGTATTGGATTCTCCCTTATTAGTTAGTCTCAAATGGAACCTAGTAGTAAATGGATTTCTCCAAAACATTCAATACATTTCAAATATTTAATTTCTTTATTTCGAGACTACCCCTTTGTATATTTAAATTTGTGCAAGTATTAAGGGATAAAATAGTTTACCTACTATGTAAATGTGCTTAGATTCATAGCACTCTTCATGTATTTCGATCAATATGAATTTCCTTCAATCCAAGAAGTCGAATATTTGATTTGTCTCTTTGTTATATTTCAAGGCATAGAGGATGGTCATTTCTATTAATGGTTAAAAACATTTACCTTCTTGCTATAAAGAAACATAGGGCTAGTAAAGGAGAAGTTACTTTTATATTGCAAGTAATTACTATAGATATATTTGATTAACATTTAAGTTTCGAAATGATTTTCATACAATCTAAAGGGTATAATCTATTTTGGAAGAATAATAGTATTAATCAAGGTGTAAAGAAATTTTATTTGAAAACCAAAATAGTTTAGTAAATGGGTATGACAAAGGTTGAAAACTTTTTCGTGAGATTATTAAACCTTACTTACTTTGCGGACCTCAAATTTAGTACTTATCTCTAATTTATAAATTATCTAATGAAACTTACCTTCGAAGCTGAACAAAGTTAGGATTCGTTGTTCTAAGATTATTGGCTTCTATCATTATTAGGAAAATGAGTTTTCAAGAAAACCACCCCATGATCACTTGGAGAGTAATATAATAAATTTTAATTGAAGTACATTTTAGGAGCAAGCATTAGCTCACTTCTAAGAATTTGGAATTGAAGAGGTTGTTATATGTAGGAAATATCTAAGGATAAAGTTAACATTACTTCAAGTGGAAGAAATAGTTAGTTATCTCTTGTAATCTTGCAAGGAATTGACATTGGTTCTAAAACAACTAGAGGAAGATTGATTCAAATTGCTTAGGTTCTTTATTTGATTAGCAAGTATTAGACTCTCTTCTAATCTTATTTTCGAACAATTAGTGATTAAAATATTGTGGTTATTAAAGCTTATTGTTAATAGTTCTTTTCTTTTTTTCTTCCAACAAATCAATATTAAATTCATTTCCAAAGTACTATTATTAGATAATTTATTTTTCTTTAAGCAAATTAGTACCTTTCAAGCAATAAGATTCATATTTAAAGTAAGGTTATCATTTGTAGAAAATACTTAAAGATAGAATTCATGTTGCTTCAAGTGGAAGAATTTAGTTTGTTATCAGTAATGCAGTTACTTTCAAGCTCATTAATATTAAGTTTTTCTTTCAATCCAGTAGATGTTAAAATTCATTTCTAAGGCCTTCCACCTAGGCATTGGATTTTCTTAAGAAATTTAGTATTTCAATCTTTTCCATAAGATAAAATTTTACAAGTTTTCAAGCAAAAATTCCTTGTATATTATAGTTTTATTTTCATGATTGTATTAGTATATTGCTTTACAAAAGATTTGTGAATTCAAAATTAGATTTCTAGTTAGAAAAACTAAACAAAAGGAGACGAAACCAAAACCTTAGCAACGTTTGGTATCTATGGTGCCTCTGGGTCACACTTACGGGTAATTTCATCATGTTGAACTACTGCACTTAACACCTAATAAAGCTGTAAAAATGACATCTATGGCATCATCCCTATAAATTGTCAGGGAGAAATAAGGCTCATATGGAAGTTAAAAAATTCAAGGGGCGGGTAATCCCCCTTGGATCGATAAACTAAAAAGATAATTTTTAAAATGAATTTACATCCACTCAGTTAAACCTTAGAAAACCCCATTAGGGTTTGGTGGTGTGTGATATTTTGGAATTTATCTATCTTGATGGTTTTTCAAAGTATGATAACGGATTAAGTGTGATGTATTTAATAGGAAATAGGACCTAGTTGTTTTAGGCCACAAGCATGAGGCCACCTTGAGCCTTTTTTCTATAGAGCTACCATCGTGGGTAGCAACTGTAGAGAAACTGTCTGAGACATTGACCCTAGAAAGGGTTGCGTACCCACCAAACAATTTACATTAAACCATAGTTAGAAACTAGAACTACATACTTTGCGCCTTGATCTCGTGTCGAAACGGGTATGTAGGCAGTCTAGGGACAAAGTTGTCCCTTGTACTCAGGCGTTCGGGGATGGGGATTAGGATTTGGTTATGGGTGAGTAGTTGGTTCTTGAAGCTCCTTGGTCTTTTAATCAAATGGTGCAAATAATAATTGAAAGGTTAAAATTAATTCAATGTATACTCAGAAGGAATCCTGTATGGATTCGCTTGACTTCCCGAGGCTTTAGGCTGAATTCCGAGGTGGAACTCAAGCTTGTTTATGTAATTATTTTAATACTCCTAAGGAGGGTGACCTCGGTGCACTCCTAGTAGGGGAGTGTAGTCTTTACAGAGTGGTTCAAGACTCGGATGGTCCCGATGAGTCTAAAGTCTTTGGCCAGAGCATATCCTATTCATATGAATAGATGCCTACTTTGTTTGGGTAGATGCATATCTCGGATTGGATAGATGAAACCTCATGTCCTAGATGGACAGATGCCTAACCCGTATGGTTAGATGCCCAGTCTCATATGGATAGATGCCTAACCCATATGGTTAAATGCCCATCCCAGTTGGATGGATGCCTATCTCATTTGAATAGATGTACCTAAGTATGTGATTGAATAAAAAATAAATAAGAATAACAAATCAATATTTTAATATATTAGAAAAAAAAATCAGTTGAGTTTTTGGATCAAGTTCAAGTGGGTTATTACACATAATAAATCATCTTCAAGAGATGGTTCATCTAAGAAGGAGAAGTCTACTTGTGCATATTGCAAGAGGACTAGACATGAATAACATTCTTGTTACAAGAAGGATATTGATAAAATAAATCATCTTTTTAAGAAGAAGAATGTTGATCTACCTTCTAGAATGTCTGAGTCAACTTCTTCTTCCAATTCAAAATAGTTAGGATCTACTAAGGTAAAAGGTCATGTAGGACTTGGTTCTGAAGCAGCTAAGGGTAAAGGTAAAGCTCTTTTTGCTTGTACAAGTTATGGATCAGGGAGATGGCTCCTAGATTATGGAGCTTCTCATCATATGGCTTCTACATAGTCTATGTTCTCTTATTTTGAGCCTTGTGTTATTGCACCTATTTTGATGGGGAAAAACTCTTACCTGAGTATATTTGGAAAAGGTTCTATTGATATTGGGGATGGTACCTTTGATGATGTGTTGTGTGTACCTCACTTATCAAATAATCTACTTTCTATCTATCAGATCACCCATGGTGGAACAAGGAACACTGTGGAGTTCACACCTGATTTAGTTATCATTCTAGACTTGGAAAGCATAGAGATAATCGCTACTGTGATGGTTGATTATGCATCTTGGTTATATACCTTTTCAAATTTTGCACCTAATGATGGTTCTTATCCTTTGATTGTTGATCACACTCCTAGTGTGAACTTTGGTTACTTGAATGTGGTATTCTCACATCAGATCCAGTTCTTGAACCTTGTGTTCCTTCTCCTCCATCTACTATTGCTTCTAAGGATACTTGTGTTGGTACTTGTTATTCAATTCAGTGGGATATAGATCATCTTACAGATCTAGTTTCTTGGGATGACTACTTGACAAACATTGCAAGTTTTTTTGTGGAGTCTCATATTTCAGACTTGGGAGGCGCTATTCATGGCATTCATCTTCTCTTTGGTGAAGTTGATTCTTCTTCAGTTGTTGTGGAGGAACCTTAGGATTCTCTTGTTCATTCTTCACATGATCATTCATCACAGTTTGACATGAGTGTGGACACATTTGAGCAACATTTGGAGGAGGCATCTTTATCTTCAGAGGAGAGAGTCTTTGGATATTGTTCAACATACATCTCTATTAGGTTCTGGATTTTCATCTTCATTAGTTGGCCTAGAATGCTTGATTTAATTGTGATAGCTTTCAACATCGACATGGAGACACATGATCAGTATTCACAAACTTTATACATTTTGTGCTTTCTTCCTGTATATTCATTTCGGGAATGGGAAGACAATCTTCATCCACCTTTGGTTTTATTTCTTCCTAAGGGGAGGAATGTTATTCAATGATTGTGGTCCATATTCTACATCTTGTTTTGAGCATCAACCATTGGTATAGTTGATTACTTTGAGGAAAGTTACATAGTCTTTCTTATCCTTTCAATCTCAGAGAGGATTTCTTCCCTGCATGGGATTCTTTCTTGTGTTGGGAAACTTGTTTTCTTTTCTTTGTTTTGGGGAGGAGTTTTGTTCCATTGGGTTTTTTCCTTTTCTCCGTTTGTGAGAGATTGTTTTGTACATGGGTACCTAACATAGCCTTGTATCTGGGACCCATCTTTGTGTCTTTTCACCCACCTAAGCTAAACTTAAGGGGGGGTATTAGTGTAGGTTTTATTTTCTCTTATGTTAGGGAATATTTATTTTTCTTACACATTATTAAGCTTGCTTAGGTTATATTAGAATGGCTAGAATGGAGACATGTGGCATAATCCTACAATCACATGTCATTCATACCTACATTTGGGTGGTTAAATGTCACACCGTCTTTTGGATTTATTTGCCACCTCCCCATAACCATTTTTTGTCTTTACTTGAGTTGGAATAATCATGTACTTGGTATTTACCAAGTAGGTCAAACTCCCTCCTATTTTGCACTACAGGGAGTTATTATTCCTCTTGGTTTTATATGCTCATATTTTTATATATAAACAAGCCCTCACCTCTCCCTATGTTAATTACTGAGAAGAGAACACTAGCTCAAATTATGAGTCTAGTTCAATGTTAGGAGAGTGTTGAGTTTTTGTTCATCTCTAGGTTTTTGCCTTGTTTTCCTTCAGTCACATTGATCTTGGGTGGCTTTTATAGTTGGTAAGTTATTTGTTGACTGGTGGCACAAGTGTTGTCATTAATGACAAAGGGGGAGATTGTTAGCTATGTATGTTCAGTGTTGTCTTTGATGTCAACCTGATATATGTGGATGTTGCTTGACATGTAAAGGTCTAAAAATGAACATTTAGATGTTGTTCTGGTGTCTAGTGGTGATACAGAGTAAATATGTGGTGTTTTCGAAAGGTGATAGTAGTGGAAGCTGAAATATGCAGAAAAGAGTATTTAAAGTCTTTGTGGAAAAATTCTTTGCATTCCTTCGCTTTTAAAGATGATGGCTTGCATTTTTGAATTCAATGTATATGCTCTATGGATGTTGCACTTATATGTTTGTAGGTCCTCAACAATTCAAATGTTGAAGTTATTTGTTGCAATTTGCTGACAACGAGGTTGTCCTTTGAGATTGGTCTGAAGAATTGGTGTAGTCACCGGTTAGGAGGGACCTCAAATAGATCCATTTGAACTGGTAATCAAGAGTAAACACAATGGAAACACAAGGATATGATGGAGGCAATGCAGAACAGAATGAATTATATCATGAAAACTGATTACAATAAACAAATAACAACCAAGTTATAGAAACCGGCTCACTAGCCTACTAAAACATGCTCAATTACAGAACAAATCACAATCGGGACCTTAAATCTTAAGATATAGCTTCTATGTTATGTCTATCACTTTCTATCTAAATTCTAATGCTTCGTTACAATTATTTATATTATCCAAAGGATCCGGTCGACCCAAAAAGGGATCAAATACCGAAGAACAAGACCTAACGTGTAAAAATAATAAGGTCAACCTCCGCCAAAGAAATTCCTCCAAAAAATCCAAAGGATGAAGTGTACATCAAAGGGAAGGTCATCCACATGCTAAGGAACATCAAAATCAACACTCAGGGCTCTGCAAGCTACAAAACAGATCTGGTAGATCACTAATACAAATAGGTCTAGGCAACTAGTACTAGAAAACTATCTCAGAACCCAGTAGCGATAACTTGCCAAAAAATGATCCAAATGCTCCGCAGTTTAGGAATAAGGTAGATGATCAAGTCCTCAAGCAAAAATCCAACTCCTCAAGATCTGGTGATCCAATGCCAAAAAATATAGAATGAAATGTTGAAACTACAAAACAGAAAGCAAAACAGAAAAGAAATATTTTTGGTTGATGCAAGATTGCGAAGAACCAGGGGTGCTCCTGCATCAGACATTTGGGGTTGTTGAAAAAGTGAGTCTCTCACTTTGTTGGGGTCAAAGGAAAACCAAGGTGTTCTACCTCTATGTGAGAAATCCAAGATGAATCTTTAACTAGTATGTCCTTCCACTTTACTAGATACTCCTTATACTGACTACTCTAGGTACTACGCCCAATCCTATTGTCCAAAATGTCTTCAATCTGATCTATTTCCTTCTGGGGAAACTGTTTCTCCAAGTCTAAAATATTGTCCTTGCTGAATTCTAATTCATGATATTGATGTAGATCTGCAATGTTGAATATAGGTGAAATACTTAGACTATTCGAAAACTCCACTTCATATGCATTTTCGGAACTGAACTTTCTCAAAATCTTGCAAGGTCCAAACTTTCTCATCTGCAACTTGCTATAAGTTCCAACTATAAATCTTTCTTTTCTCAGATACACCATCACTTCATCGCCAACTTCAAATTCCTTATGTCTTCTCTTCTCATCTGCTTTCTCCTTATACTTGTTGTTCATGTCCTCCAAATGCTACTTAAATTGAATATGTAAGTCCTTTATGTGATCTGCAAATTCTTCTGCTTCTGAACTTCTTCGGTTTTCATTGTTGATATCTCTTAATTCTAATATACATCTAGGGTGTACTCTGGTAACAATCTCAAAAGGTGTCCTTCTGGTACTCCTGTTTACTGAATTATTGTAGGCAAACTCTGCTTGTGCAAGAATCAAATCCCAACTTCTGATTTTGTCTCCAAATAAGCATCTTAACAAATTTCCCAAGCTCTAGTCAACTACGTATATTTTTCCATCAGTTTGTGGGTGAAAAGTAAAACTGAACTTCAAATTTGTCTTCATCTTCTTCTAAAGTGTTCTCCAAAAATAACCAATAAACTTGGTATCTCTGTCTGAAACTATGCTCTTAGGTAATCCATGAAATCTCACCACTTCCTTGAAAAATAGGTCAACTATATGCACTGCATCTGATGTTTTCTTACAAGGTATGAAATGAGCCATCTTCGATAATCTATCCACTAACACAAATATCGAATCATTTCCTCTTTGTGTTTTAGGAAATCCAAGTATGAAATCCATGCTGATATCTTCCCAAGGTCTCTCTGGTATTGTCAAAGACTTATACAATCCCACATTCTGACTACTATCTTTTGAAACTTGACAAACTCTACAACTTTGCACATATTTCCTAACATCCTTATGAATCTAAGGCCAAAAGTAATGCTCACTCACCAATTCTACTATTTTATCAACACCAGAGTGTTTGGCTAAACCTCCACTATGCTTATCCTTTATCAGATTCTCCCTCATAGAACTCTTAGGTATGCACAACTAAACTCCTCTGAACAACATGTGATGCAGTCAAGGTAGGGAGATCCAATGAAGGACATCCCATCCTTGCAACCTAACACAAACACCATGCAAGATATACCGGTAATCGGTAACCAAACACCAGATAAACCAGAAAGAACAACCGGTAACATCTCAGAATACATAACCAGTAAATAGTATGAAAAAATATTATAACAACTTGAAGAATTACATATGCCACATGTTGGACCACATCCCAAGATTACAAAACAACTCTTACAACTTAGATCTATGATCCGCAGATCATCCTCTCAACAAATCATCATCCGGTAACAACTTCCACTATTCTGCACTGATCAAGACCTCAGCCATCTCGACTTCAGTCTCCCTAGACTAGAATCTTGCCGGAATCAATATACAAATCTAAGATCCACAGATCTTCTACTCGACAAACAGGTCTCCGGTAACAGTCTACATTGATCTAGACTTTAGCCATCTTGGCTTCAGTCTCCTTAGACCAAAATCTCTTCGGAAACTACATCTTGCTCAATCTCAAAATTTCATCTTCTATCCTCTGTCTTCTATCTTCTCAAATGATTCGCAAACTCCTCTTTATACCATCTACAAATAATAATAACTTGATCAAGTCGGCCTAAAGACCAACTGGTTCATGAAACGTGTAAACAATAACAAGTTGACTCAAATCATTAAGGACAACTCTCAATGCACAAAACATCACATGGTCCTCCGAGAACATCGAATAAGAATCAAGAAACATAAATCAATGATCCACAAGTCACGGAGATCAACCACAACCCTAAATTATTTTCGCTCAACACACTGCTAGACTAACTGGTAAGAACATATCAACTAGGCCAATACTAGAATCCATATCTCACCGGAAACAAATCCAAATGCCATGAAACTTGAACATGATAAAGACAACTAATTCAAGGGAATAAATCCAAATCCACAATGCTAAACTCTCAAACATGAAGAAATGCCATGATCTCCAAGAAATTTCACAGCTAACTGCCTCAACCAGTAAGAACTACACCAGTGCTCCTGCATTAGACTCTCGAGGTTAATTGAAAAGTGAGTCCCATCACTTGATCTAGTTCACAAGTCGCCTCAACTTTCTCAACTTTCTCTCCAACCAACCGGTGTGTAACCGGGTCTTCCTCCAACAACGGGTTCATAAACCAGCTTTGATACCATTTGATGCAGTCAAGGTAGGGAGATCCAATTAAGGACATCCAATCCTTGTAGCCTAACACAAACACCATGCAAGATATACCGGTAATAAAACACCAGATAAAGTAGATAAAAAAACTGATAACATCTCAGAATACATAATCGGTAAACAATATGAACAAATCTTATAACAACTTGAAGAATTACATATTAAAACATGCTGGACCACAGCCCAAGATTACAAAACAACTCTTACAACTTAGATCGATGATCCGTGGATCATCCTCTCAACAAATCACTCAAATACAGAATCCAATTCATCATCAAGGATTCTTTACATGCTCTTCAAGGTTCTGCAAAATCTGGGTCATCATCATACAAGGTCTTCAACTCCTCAAATCCTAATACTGTCACTCTCATCTATGTCAACAAATTACTTCTACTCAATACATCATCAACTTTGTTACATTTCCCACTTCTATGCTTCAACACAAAGGTGTAACTTTGAAAAAATTCTACCCATCTCATATGTCTCTGATTCAACATACTCTGACTATTCAAATACTGCAAGGCTTGATGATCCATATACAACACAAACTCCTTAGGCAATAGGTAATGTCTCCACTTCTTCAAGGCTTGAACTATGGCATAAAATTCTTGATCATACATAGAATATCTCCTCTGGGCATCATTCAACTTCTCACTAAAATAAGCTACTGCTCTCCCTTCCTGACTCAAGATTGCTCCTATTGTTGTTCCACTTGCATCACAATCCACTTGAAATACTTTGTTGAAATCCGATAAAGCTAACACAGGCTGCTCAGTCACTTTCTACTTCAGCGATTCAAAACTTTTGTTTTCTCTGGTAGTCCACTTGAATTCTTTCCTATCTCCCCCCATTGCCTTAGTCATAGGGTTACAAACTGAACTGAAATTTTTGATAAAATTCTAGTAGAAACTAGCAAATCCATGAAATGATCTTACCTCTCCAATGCTTTCCGGTGTAGGCCATTCAACAATTTCTTTTACTTTCTCAAGGTCCATCTTCAAACCATCCTCAGATATCACAAATCCCAAATAGAATAACTCTTCCTTCATGAAAGTACACTTCTTAAGGTTTATCAACAACTTTTCTTCTCTCAACCTCTACAAAACTTATCTTAAATGCAACAAATGCTCCTCTTTTGTCTTACTGAAAATCCGAATGTCATCCAAATATACAATAATAAACTTACCCAATAATTTCTTCAATACCTCATTTATCAGCCTCATGAAAGTACTCAGTGTATTAGTCAATCCAAAAGGCATCACCAACCATTCATACAATCCTTCATTTGTCTTGAATGTTGTCTTCCACTCATCTCCTTCTCTGATTTTGATATGATGATATCCAATTTTCAAGTCTATATTTGTAAAGTATTTGGCTCCAATCAAAGAGTCCATTATGTCATCCATCTTAGGCAAAGGAAATCAATATTTCACTATGATCTTGTTTATTTCTCTGGAATCGATACACATCCTCCATTCTCCATTATTCTTAGGTGTTAATACTATTGGTACTACACAAGGACTCAAACTTTCTCTTATCAAACCTTTCTTCAGCAATTCTTGCACTTATCTATTCAACTCTCCATTCTCTGTTGGTGTCATCTGGTGTGTAGCTTTGTTAGGAAAACTAGCTCTGGGAACCAATTCCATGCAATGACTTATACTTCTCATAGGTGGTAATCCATCAAGCACATTATCTGAAATGATGCCTTCATACTTTGTCACCAACTCTTTTATCTCTTCCAGTTGTTCTTCTTCATGCTCCAGATTCTCAGTCTTCTTAGGAACTAAGGAAAAACACACATTCTCAAGTCTCATTCCATCTAGGAATTCAAATCCCTTCCATCCACCAAACAGATTCTAGTATTCATACAGACTTCACTCTTCAAATCCTCCTCCAAGGGCAACAAGGTTTGCTTCATCCCATTGGCACAATAGTGTATATATTCTTTCTCCCATCATGTATTGCCTGTTTATCAAACTACAAAGGTCTACCCAACACAAGGTGACAAATATCCATAGGCATAATATCACACAAGACTTCATCATAATAATTCCCAACTTTCAATTTCACCAAACATTGCTCACTTACCAACAACTTATGTTCATCCTAAAACCATCCTATCTGATAAGGCTTAGGGTGATTTAATCTTTCCAAATTTAACTTAGTCACCATCTCTTCTAAAACAAGGTTATCTGAACTACCACTATCAATAACAACTTTAAAGAACTTACCAAATACCTTACATCTAGTCTTGAATGAATTTATCCTCTGCAAGGGCTCTTCATCTTCTCTGGTATGACATAAAGTTCTCCTCATCATTAACAGTTCTCCATCTTTGGGTTTGTTAGTTGATCTGGTGGGGCTTTCTTCCACCACTGATTTTCTCACGGTATTCTTTGTCTTCTTACACTTGAAAGTATGATGTCCTTCTCCTCCACACTAAAAAGAAAGTTCCTCTGAACACTATATTGTCTCGTCTTTCATCATCTTTTCCAAAATTCTCATTTCTCATAGCCATCTGGTTCTCTCCTCCTGTAGAATTTTCTATCATCCTTTTGGTATGAATTATCTTCTTTGCTTACATCCTTGTCCTTGTTCTCATCTATATAGGTTCCTCTTCCTCCAGGATATCCTCTTCCTCATTGAAATCTTCCTCCGGAAAACCTTCCACCTCTACTTCTTTATCTCTGCTCATGTCTTTTGTTCAGCTTCTCTTATGCTTTCATGACATACTGATAAGCCTCTTCAACATTGCAATTTGATAAAAGTGAGTTCATCTTGTATAGTTATCCGCAATCCATTCAAATATCTTTCAACTTGTTCAACTTCATCATCAACATGTCTGGATCTGATATTCAACTTATAGAATGCTTCAGTATACTCCTTCACACTAGATTCCTTCTACTTCAAATTTAGCAACTTCTGAAACAAATTCACTTGGTAGTCAACTAGCATAAATTTTGATTTTAACTTAGTAACCATCTGATCCCATGTCTTGATCTTCTCTATACCTCTTATCTATCTATCAACTTGTAAATGCTCCCACCAAAGAGATGCATGACCTTTCTATCAGGTACAAACATATTTCACCTTCCTCTCCTCTACAGTCTTCTTAAGATCAAAATATTTCTCCATCTTTGAGATCCAATCTATAAATTCATCTAAATCCAACTTTTCATCATATTTCGGTGGGGTAAAATGAGGTTTAGTATTCACCCTACTCAAAACCCTAAAAAAACTCTCTTCATCCAGATCAATTGTCGGTGGGTTTACCTATTTTGTCAGAGCTTCTTCTCCTTCATCTTCACTCAAATCTTCAATATGTTGGCCTCTTCTTTGTGTTGTCTCAACGGTTTCCAACCGGGCTGCAATTCCTCACAACATTTCCATCATAGAAGGGTTTGCATTCCCACATGCTCCACCATTCCTATTTCCTCTTTGCACCATCTTCATGCCAGTCCTCTATAGTTGTAGGTCAGATCCAGTCCACCACCCTACAACAAAATTGATTGTATGATGAAAGAATAAGGATCTAGTAAACTACTGAGAGGGAGGGTGAATCAGGAGATAGAAAATTGGCATAAAATTTTCACCAAACAAAAACAACCTCTCAAAGTAAACTCTAAACTGACTGGTTCAAACACTGAACTTCAAATGCAATATTACTGACAAGTTAAACTGGTTGACTGTTATAACAGATTAATAGTAAAATAACTTTGAAACTCTCAAAACCTTTAAACTGAATCATTCAAATACTCTACTGACAGAAGTAAAAATAGAAGTAAAAGCTCATTTCAGATTGTTGCAAGTTAACATAAAATATCAAAGTGGATTTAATAGTTAAGCAATTCAACCATAGAAAACATAACCACAAAATCATTCACCACTTGACACAATATTTTTGATGTGGAAACCCAAATTGGAAAAACCACGGTGTGGATGAATACCCACAAGTATTTTGAACTCTTCTGAAGTTCGCCCTGTTAGGAGCCTAGCCTATTAAAGCTTTACAAAAGTCCTGTTAAGATCAGATCTTGTTAGGGACCACCCAGTTAAGGGATTGACTATAATGCCATATTAGAAGCAATACCCTATTAGGAGTAACCTCGGTAGAGGATTTGAAATCCAAGCTAAGGGACCACCCGGTTAAAGGATTTTCATAACACTAAGCTTGTTAGAGCTTACCCAGTTAGGGGATTTGACTGTTGTAATTCTTAGAGAACAACAGGGGTTTGTTGATCTATTTGAATAGCACTACACTTGCTTGTTTAGATCCTTTTCATGCTCCTATCTACCTTTACACATACTATAGATACATCATCTAGTTCGGCAACCACACTCTCTTACTCTCAACTACAAATTTCCAACTCTTCAACAAAACAATTCATCCACCTTATAAACTTATCAATAGGTCAGTAAAAACATCACAAACATAAACATCTCATAGAGATTCCAAGCAAATCGGTTCAAGTATGATCATTAGATTACATAACAATCACTGCACATCATTCAAGATATCCTTGATCACCACTTCATCAAACACTATAACTCATCACACGGTTTCCATTACATGCAATGAACTTGCTCATTCCCAAGACAAAAATAGTTATCTCTACTCACCAAATATCATTTGAAACTCTTCTCATACAACATGCATATGTGTCATAATCATTACCACTCATCATTAGATCATAAACCAATACAACCGATTCACCAAAACTCCATCGGTTAGGATTTATCATATCAACAGGTAGGGTTTACCGGTTGATCTCACTTCATCTGGTAATACCGGTTTCCTTCACAAGATCACTTACCGGTAGAAAAACAACATTATTACAACATCATTACTGGTTATAATTGACATCAATAACAACATAACATTTCATTAATGCAATATTCATGCAAATGCCAACAATCTCCCACTTTGGCACTGATGGAAATACAAGTATCAATACCCTTGATTTCTATGATTGTGAATAGGAATCTTGGTTTACATTTTACAATGTACTCTCCTTCAACTGAGTCTCCATGTCTTCAACTGGTAACTAGCTATAGATCTTCTCTTTGTCAATCATACAATTCTTCTCACCAATCATATAGTTCTTCTCCCCCTTTGACAACAATGTCAAAGTGAAACTAAAACATGCAATGTCATACTTCACTGTTAAGCATCATCAATCTGCAACTTGATGCTCCCCCTATGGAATAACTCCACTCTGCACCAATCCTATTGTAAAATTTTGCAAGTATCTCTAGCACTGATGTATTCTACATCATGCTCAATTGACCTCATGTAAGGGTACAACCCCTAGCTAACTTCTAAGATACTCAAAAGTAGTCTTAGGAAGAGATTTTGTAAAGATATTTGCTAGTTGTTCCTTGGTAGATACATGCTCCAATAATGCATCTTTACTCTGCACTTTTTCTCTCAAGAAATGATATTTCAGCTCAATATGCTTGGTTCGTGCATGAAAAATAGGATTCTTTGAAATATTAATTGCACTGGTGTTGTCGCATAAGATCTTTATCGATTCTGAAAACTTCATCTTGAATCCTTCCAGAATGTGTTTCATCCAGATAGCCTGGGTACGATTCATATAAGATGCAACATACTCAGCTTTAGCAGTGGACTGTGATATGCAGCTCTCCTTCTTACTACTCCATGAAACAAGTCTTCCTCCAAGAAAGAATGCACCACCAGTTGTTCTCTTCCTATCATCAACATTACTTGCCTAGTCTGCATCTGTATAAACCTTCAAATCAAAGTTACCTGCATATGGATACCATAATCCATAGTCAATAGTGCCTTTCAAATATTTGAACATCCTCTTGGTTGCTATCAAGTGTGTCTCCTTTGGATTCTTCTGAAATCTGGCAACTAAACCAACTGCAAGAGCTATATCTGGTTTGTTGTGAACAACATAATGCGATTTCCCTATCATTGACCTGTACTCCTTTTCATCAATACATGTGGCTTCATCTTCCTTAGACAATTTACAACCTGTAACGTCCCAACTAGTTTGCAGTCACTCATTCCAAATGTCTTTAACACCTCTTTCACATACTTAGACTGTGTGATAAAAATACCACTCTTCATCTGTTGTATTTGCAAACCTATTAAGAATTTTACCTCTCCCACTAGAGACATTTCAAACTCAATTTTCATCTCATTTGAAAAGTCATTGTTCATGTCATCATTGCCTCCAAATATGATATCATCTACAAACACTTCACTAACTAGTATCTTATCTCCTTCAGATTTGAGATATATGTTGTTGTCTTTACTGGGTTCTTTGAAAACCTATCTTCATCAGGTGTGAATGTAAGCTTACATACCATGCTCTCGGTGCTTGCTTCAAACCATATAGTGCCTTGTGCAATTTGCATACCATGTCCTTTGCATTAGTTAAAGAATAACCATCTAGTTGCTCAATGTATACTTCTTCTTCCAGTATTCCATTAAAAAATGGTGACTTCACATCCATCTGATATACTTTGAATCCCTTATGTGCTGCAAATGCAAGTAAAGTCCTGACACCTTCCAATCTAGCAGCTGGTGCAAAATTCTCACCATAGTCTTCTCCTTCTTCATGTGCGTAACCTTTGCAAACCAATCTAGCTTTGTTTTGGACTACTACACCATCTTCATTCAATTTATTCCTGAATACCCACTTAGTACCTATCACATTTTTATTCATCGGTCTGGGTACTAGGGTCCATGTGTTGTTCTTCTCAATCTGATCAAGCTCCTCCTCCATAGCTTTAATCCAGTGATCATCTCCAAATGCTTCCTTAGCAGTTCTAGGCTCAATGGTAGAGATTATGCAACAATTCTCTCTAATTCTTCTTCTAGTTAACACTCGAGCTTCTTTATCTCCAATAATCTAGTTAGGATTATGATAGAGTCTCACATACCTCAGAATAACATTATCATTATCTTTAGGTTCTTCTTCTTCATTATCATCATCTTCTTCTGAAACTACCTATTCTGGTTGAGCTGGTACAACAACATTCACTTTATCAATTTTAGGTTTCACCAGTTCTGGTTCAAAAAATAGAATGAAAGGATCTTCATCCTTTTTCTCCACACTAGTTTCCCGGGAGACTTCAACATACTCATCCACTTGAACATCAACACTTTCAATGATTCTCTATATTTGATTGTTGTAGCATTTGTTGGTCTTACTCTTGGTGGAGTAACCAATAAATATACCTTCATCGCTTTTAGCCTCAAACTTACTAACATAGTCACCTCTCTTACTAAAACATTTACTATCAAATATCTTAAAATAACTGACATTAGGTGATCTACCATACCAGTATTCATAAAGAGTTTTATCCTTACCTCTTTTTACCAATATCAGGTTCATAGTGTAGACAGTTGTGCTGACAACTTCTCTCCAAAAATTTGCTGTTACACCTCCTTGTATCAGCATCATTCTAGCAGCTTCAACAACTGACCGGATGTTCCTCTCTGCGAAACCATTCTGTTGTGGTGTCCTCAGTGCAGAAATTTGTTGTTTGATACCATTTTCTTCACAATATATAGTGAATTCCATTGAAGTAAATTCACCACCTTGATCATTCCTCAGACACTTTATCTTCTTACCACTTTCCTTTTTAGCTAAGGCCCTAAATGCCTTGAAATACTAAAGGCTTCTTTTTCATCCTTCAAGAATGTGACCCACATCATTCTCGAGCAATCATCAGTGAAGATCAAAAAATATTTGTCACCTTGAATACTTTTAGTCCTTATGGGTCCACATAGATCTATATGAGCCAAATCTAACAAATGTTCTGCTGAAAAATATATGCTCTTAAAAGTTGAGGATGTCATCATTCCCAACTGACATTCCTTACACAGAGCATTAACCAGTTTGTCCAACTGAGGCAAACCTCTCACTAACTTGGACTTACTCACTTTGTAAATGTTATCAAAATTTATATGACAAAATCTCCTATGCCAGAGCCAACTATCATCTACTTTAGCAATTAAACAATTGTTGACTTTAGGATTCATGTTAAACAAATTACCTTTAGTCTTCTTGCCGGTTGCAATCAGTTCACCTTTTCTCCCATATATTTTGCACATTCCATTCTTGAATTCTAATGGATAACCTATGTCATTGAGTTGGGCTACACTTAAAAGATTGTTCTTTAATCCTTCAACCCAGTAGACATCATTTGCACTGCTCTTTCCATTAAGAGAAATAGTTCTCTTACCTTTTACCATGCAAGGTGAGTCATTACCAAATCTCACAACTCCTCCGTCAAATTCCTTCAAAGTAATAAATTTTCTTCGATCACCGGTCATGTGGTGTGAACAACCATTATTAATGATCTAATCATCAAAATTATCCATGCGAGAAACTAATGCCTTTTGATCAGATGTATCCTCTTTATTGGCTACAAAAAAAATGTCTTCATTAGCATCTCCCTTAGATTCCTCATCAGTGATACCACCATCAGCTGCAATGAAACAATCTCTTTTGCCTTTTCCTTTGTACTTCTTGAACTTCTCACGCTTGTGCTCATTGTCACCATTAGGACAGTTAGTTGTAATGTGTCCAATCTTGTTTCATGCAAAACATTTCAAAGGTAATTTACCTCTGTACTTATCAATGCCTCTTGGCAACCTCTTGGCCAACAATGCTTCAAGCTCAACCAAACTGTCTTCATCATCAACTTCTCTGCTAGATCTAGATTCATAACTATGACTGACATCTCTACTTTTCCTCATAGATGGGTTAGAAATTGAAGCTCTAAGTGCAGATTTAGATTTTTGAACACTACCATCATAACCATTTAATTCAAAAGTAGTAAGCTTACCAATGATGGAATCAAGGGTTACCTTAGTTTTATCAATAGACTTTAGCTCCTGAATGGCTGCAACTCGGATAGTGTAGACCGGTAGAAGGGTTCTCAACACCTTACTAACTACTATGGCATCTTCCACTTTACCACCAGCACTCTTGATCTCACCAACTATCTCTTTGATCCTCTGACCATATTGTTGTATATTCTCCCCTTCAACCATCCACATGTCATCAAATTTTCCTCCTAGACTCTCTTCTTTGGCAATCTTCACATGCTCATCACCGGTATAGATCTCTTCAAGTTTCTTCCATACCTCATAAGTAGTCTCCAAACCATGGACATCAACATACTCTATATTAGACAAAGAACTGATAAATACCTCCAATGCTTGATTATTTTCTTGTTTCTCTTTCTTCTGATCACCAGTCATAGTCCCACTAAGTGCAACATATCGAGTACCAGCATGTTCCCAGTATTGACTTCCTAGACTCTTGATATAGATTTTTATTCTATCACTCCATATTTTGTAGTTCTCTCTATTAAAATTTGGACCTTCTTTCTTCATCATGTTCTTCAAGATCTTTACCTCAAACTGTTAGGCTTAGACCTTGGAGGACCTGAAATGCTCTGATACGAATTGATGGTGTTACAAGCTAGGGTTGTCGTTGCACCAAAATATCAACCTGTCAATGCCTGATACAACCACTAGTTTTATAGAATCCACAAGAGGCTGTTAAACCATGTCATGAATCCCCGCGAGGGATGCTAGCCCTTTTCCAACAATCCCCCTCCCAACGTCATTCATCGCGGACTGCATGATTCAAACCTGTGACCAAGCTTTGATACCACTTGTTACAAGCTAGGGTTGCTGTTGCACCAAAAGATCAACCTGTCAATGCCTGATACAACCACTAGACTTATAGAATCCATAGGAGGTTGTTAAACCATGTCATGAATCCCCCGTGAGGGACACTGGCCCACTGCCAACAAATGGTATGATGAAACAATAAGGATCTGGTAAACTAATGAGAGGGGGATCTGATAAACTACTGAGAGGGGGGGGTGAATCAGTAGATAGAAAACTGACATAAAATTTTCACCGAACAAAAACAACCTCTCAAAGCAAACTCTAAACTGACTGGTTCAAAGACTAAACTTCAAATGCAATAATACTGACAAGTTAAACTGGTTGACTGTTATAATAGATTAATAGTAAAACAACTATGAAACTCTCAAAACCTTTAAACTCAATCATTCAAATACTTTACTGATGGAAGTAAAAGCTTATTTTAGATTGCTGTCGGTTAACAAAACATATCAAAGTGGATTTAGCAGTTCAACAATTCAATCATAGAAAAAATAACCACAAAAGCATTCACCACTTGACACAATATTTTTGATGTGGAAACCCAAATGGGAAAAACCATGGTGGGGATGAATACCCACAAGTATTTTGAACTCTTCTAAAGTTCGCCCTGTTAGGAGCCTAGCCTGTTAAAGATTTACAAAAGTCCTGTTAAGAACAGATCATGTTAGGGACCACTCTATTAAGGAATTGACTAATATGCCCTATTAGAAGCAATATCATGTTAGGAGTAACCTCGTTAGAGGATTTGAAATCCAGGCTAATGGCCCACCTGGTTAAAGGATTTGAATAACACTAAGCTTGGTAGAGCTTACCCGGTTAGGGGATTTGACTATTGTAATGTTAGAGAACAACAGGGGTTTGTTGATATGTTTGTAGCACTACACTTGCTTGTTTAGATCCTTTTCATGCTCCTACCTGCCTTTACACATACTATAGATACATCATTTGGTTTGACAACCACACTCTCTTACTCTGAACTACAAATTGCCAACTATTCAACAAAACAATTCATCGATCTTATAAACAAATAAATAGGTCGGTAACAAATCACAAACCTAAACATCTCATAGAGATTACAAACAAATCGGTTCAAGTATAACCATTGGATTACATAACAATCAATGTACACCATTCAAGATATCCTTGACCACTCCTTGATCACCACTTCATCAAATATTGTAACTCATCACACGGTTTCCATTACATGCAATGAACTTGCTCATTCCCAAGACAAAAACCATTATCTCTATGTGCCAAAAACCATTTGAAACTCTTCTCATACAACATGCATACATGTCAAAATCATTACCGCTCATCATTAGATCATAAACCAATACAACCGATTCAACAAAACTCCATCGGTTAGGGTTTATCATATCAACAGGTAGGGTTTACCTATTCATCTCACTTCATCTCTAGTAATATCGGTTTCCATCACAAGCTCACTTACCGGTAGAAAAACAAGATTATTACAACATCATTACCTGTTATAATTGACATCAATGACAACATAACATTTCATTAATGCAATATTCATGCAAATGCCAACAATGTCCCCCTTTGGCATTGATAGAAATACAAGTATCAATACCCTTGATTGCTATGATTGTGAATAGGAATCTTGTTTTACATTTTACCATGTACTCTCCTTGAACAGAGTCTCCATGTCTTGAGCTGGTAACTAGCTATAGATCTTCTATATGTTAATCATACAATTCTTCTCACCAATCATATAGTTCTTCTCCCCCTTTGACAACAATGCCAAAGTGAAACTAAACCATGCAATGTCATACTTCACTGTTAAGCATCATCACTATGCAACTTGAAGCTCCTCCTGTGGAATAACTCCACTCTACACCAATCCTACTATAAAATTCTGCAAGTAGTTCTAGGACTGATGTATGCTACATCATGCTCAATTGACCTCATGTAGGGGTACAACCCCTAGCCAACTTCTCACATACTCAAAAGTAGTCTTTGGTAGAGGTTTTATAAAGATATCTGCTAGTTTCTCCTTGGTAGATACATACTCCAATAATACATCTTTACTCTGCACTTTTCCTCTCAAGAAAAGATATTTCAGCTCAATATGCTTGGTTCGTGCATGCAAAACAGGGTTGTTTGAAATATTAATTGCACTGGTGTTGTCGCATAAGATTTTTACCGGTTTTGAAAACTTCATCTTGAATCCTTCCAGAATGTGTTTCATCTAGATAGCCTGGGTACAACTCATATAAGATGCAACATACCCATCTTCAACAGTGGATTGTGATATGCAGCTCTGCTTCTTGCTACTCCATGAAACAAGTCTTCCTCCAAGAAAGAATGCACTACCGGTTGTGCTCTTCCTATCATCAACATTACCTTCCCAGTCTGCATCTGTGTAAACCTTCAAATCAAAGTTACTTGCATATGGATACCATAATCCATAGTCAATAGTGCCTTTCAAATATTTGAATATCCTCTTGGTTTCTATCAAGTGTGTCTCCTTTAGATTCTTCTGAAATATGGCAACTAAACAAACTGCATGAGCTATATCTGGTTTGTTATGAACAACATAATGCAATTTCCCTATCATTGACATGTACTCCATTTCATCAACAGATGTGGCTTCATCTTCCTTAGACAACTTAAAACCTGTAACCATTTGTGTCCCAACTAGTTTGCAGTCACTCATTCCAAATGTCTTTAACACCTCTTTCACATACTTAGACTATGTGATAAAATACCACTCTTCATCTGTTGTATTTGCAAACCTATGATGAATTTTATCTCTCCCACTAGAGAAATTTCAAACTCACTTTTCATCTCATTTGCAAAGTCATTGCTCATGTCATCATTGTCTTAAAATATGATATCATCTACAAACAATTCACTAACTAGTATCTTATCTCCTTCAGATTTGAGATATATGTTGTTGTCTTCACCGGTTCTCTAAAAACCTATCTTCATTACGTGTGAATGTAACATTTCATACCATTCTCTTGGTGCTTGCTTCAAACCATATAGTTCCTTGTGCAATTTCCATACCATGTCCTTTGCATCAGTCAAAGCATAACCATCTAGTTGCTCAATGTATACTTCTTCTTCCAGTGTTGCATTCAAAAATGGTGACATCACATCCATCCGATATACTTTGAGTCTCTTATGTGCTGCAAATGCAAGTAAAGTCCTGACACCTTCCAATCTAGCAACTAGTGCAAAAGTCTCACCATAGCCTTCTCCTTCTTCCTGTGCATAACCTTTGCAAACCAATCTAGCTTTGTTTCGGAATAATACACCATCTTCATTCAGTTTATTCCTGAATACCCACTTAGTACCTATCACATTTTTATTCACCAGTCTGGGTACTAGGGTCCATGTGTCGTTCTTCTCAATCTGGTCAAGCTTCTCCTCCATAGCGTTAATCTAGTGATCATCTCCGAATGCTTCCTTGGCAGTTCTAGGCTCAATGTTGGAGATCATGCGAGAATTCTCTCTAATTCTTCATATAGTTAACACTCTAGCATCTTTATCTCCAATAATCTTGTCAGGATTATGATTCAGTCTCACATACCTTGGAATAACACGATCATTATCTTCAGGTTCTTCTTCTTCATTATCATCATCATTTTTTGAAACTACTTGTTCTAGTTGAATTGGTACAACAACATTCACTTTATCAGTTTTAGGTTTCACCGGTTCTAGTTCCAAAAATAAAATGCAAGGATCTTCATCCTTTTTCTCCACACTGGTTTCCCCTGAGACTTTAGCATACTCATCAACTCTAAAATCATCACTTTCAATGATTATATGTGTCTGGTTGTTGTAGCATGTGTAGGACTTACTCTTGGTGCAGTAACCAAGAAATATGCCTTGATCACTTTTAGCCTCAAACTTGCTAACATAGTCACCTCTCTTAATAAAACATCTTAAAATAACTGACATTAGGTGACCTACCATACCAATATTCATAAAGAGTTTTATCGTTACCTCTTTTTACCAATATCATGTTCATAGTGTAGACAGTTGTACTGACAACTTCTCTGTAGAAATTTTTTGCTACACCTCCTTGTATCAGCATCATTCTAGCAGCTTCAACAATTGACCTGTTGTTCGTCTCTACAATACCATTGTGTTGTGGTGTCCTCGATGCAAAAATTTTCCTTTTGATACCATTTTCTTCACAATATATATAGTGAATTCCATTGAAGTAAATTCACCACCTTGATCATTCCTCAGACACTTTATCTTCTTACCACTTTCCTTTTCAGCTAAGGCCCTGAATGCCTTGAACTTACTAAAGGCTTCTTTTTTGTCCTTCAAGAATGTGACCCACATCATTCCTGAGAAATCATCAATGAAGATCAGAAAATATCTGTCACCTTGAAAACTTTTAGTCATTATGGGTCCACAAAGATTTGTATGAGCCAAATCTAACAAATGTTCTATTGAAAAAGATTTGCTCTTAAAAGTTGAGGATGTCATCTTTCCCAACTGACATTCCTTACATAGAGCATTAACCGGTTTGTCCAACTGAGGAAAACCTCTCACTCACTTGGACTTACTCACTTTGTAAATGTTATCCAAATTTATATGACAAAATCTCATATGCCAAAGCCAACTATCATCTACTTTAGCAATTAAACAGTTGTTTACTTTAGGATTCATGTGAAACATGTTACCTTTAGTCTGCTTGCCGGTTGCAATTAGTTCACCTTTTCTCCCATAGATTTTGCAAATTCCATTCTTGAATTCCAATGGATAACCTATGTCATTGAGCTGGGCTACACTTAAAATATTGTGATTTAATCCTTCAACCCAGTAGACATCATTTGCACTGCTCTTTTCATTAAGAGAAATAATTATCTTACCTTTTACCATGCAGGGTGAGTCATTACCAAATCTCACAACTCCTCAATCAAATTCCTTCAAAGCAATAAATTTTCTCCGATCATCGGTCATGTGGTGTGAACAACCACTGCCAATGATCCAATCATCTGAATTATCCATGCAAGAAACTAATGCCTTTGGATCAGATGTATCCTCTTTAATGGCTACAAAAACAATGTCTTGATTAGCATCTCCCTCAGATTCCTCATCAATGATACCACCATCAACTGCAATGAGACAATCTCTTTTTCCTTTTACTTTGTACTTCTTGAGCTTCTCGTGCTTGTGCTCATTGTCACCATTAGGACGGTTAGCTGCAATGTGTCCAATCTTGCTGCAAGCAAAACATTTCAAAGGTAATTTACCTCTATACTTACCGTTATCTCTGGGCAACCACTTGGCCAACAATACTTCAAGGTCAACTAAACTATCTTCATCATCAACTTCTCTGTTCAATCTAGATTCATAACTATGATTGACATCTCTACTTTTCCTCATAGATGGGTTAGAAAATGAAGCTCTAAATGTAGATTCAGATTTCTGAACATTACCATCATAGCCATTTAATTCAAAAGTACTAAGATTATGAATGATGGAGTCAAGGGTTACCTTAGTTTTATCAATAGACTTTAGCTCCTGAATGGCTGCAACTTAGATAGCATAGACCAGTAGAAGGGTTCTCAACACCTTACTAACCACTATGGCATCTTCCACTTTACCACCAGCACTCTTGATCTCACCAACTATCTCTTTGATCCTCTTTCCATACTGTTGTATATTCTCACATTCAGCCATCTGCATGTCATCAAATTTTCCTCTTAGACTCTCTTCTTTGGCAATCTTCACATGTTCATCATCGTTATAGATCTCTTCAAGTTTCTTCCATACCTCATAAGCAGTCTCCAGACCATGGACATCAACATAATTAGCATCAGACAAAGAACTAATAATGGCCTCCAATGCTTGATTTTTTTCTTGTTGCTCTTTCTTCTGATCATCAATCATAGTCCCACTAGGTGCAACATATTGAGTACCAACATGTTCCCAGTATTGACTTCCTAGACTCTTGATATAGATTTTCATTCTATCACTCCATATTCTATAGTTCTCTCTATTAAACTTCGGACCTTCATTCTTCATCATGTTCTTCAAGATCTTTACCTCAAGTTGTTAGGCTTAGACCTTAGAGGACCTGAAATGCACTGATACCAATTGATGGTATGATGAAAGAATAAGGATCTGCTTAACTACTGAGAGGGGGGGTGAATCGGTAGATAAAAAATTGACATAAACTTTTCACTAAACGAAAACAACCTCTCAAAGCAAACTCTAAACTAACAGGTTCAAAGAATGAACTTTAAATGCAATAATACTGACAAGTTAAACCGGTTGACTGTTATAATAGATTACTAGTAAAACAACTTTGAAACTCTCAAAACCTTTAAACTGAATCATTCAAAGACTTTACTGACAGAAGTAAAAGCTCATTTCAGATTGTTGTTGGTTAACATAACATATCAAAGTGGATTTAGCAGTTAAGCAATTCAACCATAGAAAACATAACCACAAAAGAATTCACCACTTGACATGATATTTTTGACGTGGAAACCCAAATGGGAAAAACCAAAGTGGGGATGAATACCCACAAGTATTTTGAACTCTTCTGAAGCTCGCCCTGTTAGAAGTCTAGCCTATTAAAGCTTTACAAAAGTCTTGTTAAGAACATATCCTGTTAGGGACCAGCTGATTAAGAGATTGACTATAATGCCATATTAGAAGCAATACCCTGTTAGGAGTAACCTCGATAGAGGATTTGAAATCCAATCTAATGGACCATGTGGTTAAAGGATTTGAATAATACTAAGCTTGTTAGAGCTTATGCGGTTAGGGGATTTGACCGTTGTAATTGTTAGAGAACGACAGGGGTTTGCTGATCTATTTCAATAGCACTACACTTGCTTGTTTAGATCCTTTTCATGCTCCTATCTACCTTTACACATACTGGAGATACATCATCTAGTTTGGCAACCACACTCTCTTACTCTCAACTACAAATTGTCAACTCTTGAACAAAACAATTCATCAACCTTATAAACCAATTAATAGGTTGGTAACACATCACAAACCTAAACATCTCATAGAGATTACAAACAAATCGGTTCAAGTATGACCATTGGATTACATAGCACTCACTGCACATCATTCAAGATATCCTTGACCGCTCCTTGATCACTGCTTCATCGAACACTGTAACTCATCACGTGGTTTCCCTTACATGCAATGAACTTGCTCATTCCCAAGACAAAAACTGTTATCTCTACGTGCCAAAAACCATTTGAAACTCTTCTCATACAACATGCATACATGTCATAATTATTACCACTCATCATTAGATCATAAACCAATACAGTTGATTCACCAAAACTCCATCGGTTAGGGTTTATCATATCAACAGGTAGGGTTTATCGGTTGATCTCACTTCATCTCTAGCAATACCAGTTTCCTTCACAAGCTCACTTACTGGTAGCAAAACAATATTATTATAGCATCATTACTGGTTATAATTGACATCAATGACAATATAACATTTCATTAATGCAATCTTCATGCAAATGCCAACAATCTTCTCAGGACAATGCAATCTCCAGAATGAAAGCTTGCTCTAATACCACTTGGTGCAGTCACTAGTTACGAGGGACCTCAAATAGATCAATCTGGACCGGTCAACAAGATTAAACACAATGGAAACACAAGGATATGATAGAGGCAATGCAGAATAGAATGAACCGGTAATTACAATCAACCAATAACAATCAGGTTACAAAAACCGGCTCACTGGCGTACAAAAATATGCTCAATTACGTAACAGGTCACAACCCGGACCACAAATGTTAAGATCTAGCTTCTATGTTTAGTTTATCACTTTCTATCTGAAGTCTAATGCTTAATTACAATGATGTATACTATCCAAGGGATCTAGTCGGCCCAAAAAGGGATCAAATGCCGAAGAACAAGACCTAACATGTAAAAACAATAAGGTCGGCCTCTGCCAAGGAAATTCCTCTTGAAAATCCAAAGGATGAAGTGTAGATCAAAGGGAAGGTTGGTCACATGCCAAGGAACATCAGAATCAATGTTGAGGGCTCTGTGAGCTAGCTCGCAAAAGGGATTTGGTAGATCACTAATGGAAATAGGTCCAGGCAACTAGTACCAGAAAACTGTCTCGAAAATCGATAGCGATAACTTGTCGAAAAATGATCCAAATTCTGTGCAGTTTAGGAATAAGGTAGATGATCAAGTCCTTAAGAAAAAATCCAATTCCTCAAGATCCAGTGAGCCAATGCTAGAAAATGCATAATGAAATATTGAAACTGCAAAATAGAAAGAAAAACAAAAAGGAAATATTTTTGGTTGATGCAAGATTGCCAAGAATCAGGGATGCTCCTGCATCAAGAATGCTTCGTAATTCTCCATTGTGTTTATTTAAGTGTTGTGGCTTTGTGGAAATGTTCATATTATTTGTGTGGTGTTCTAGTTCAGATTTCATGTGTTGGTTCGCTCTGCAAGTCATGTTATTCGACATTATCATTTGTGTTGGTCTTTGGCCGATTCAATTAGCTAATCTTATTTGGATTATACTCTTTTGGTCTAAATATGCATTAGAGGTTAAGTTAAAGTTTTGTTGTGGTTATTACCATGGCATGTGAAGATCTACATTAAGTGACTTGCATTGCATAACTTTTTTGAACCGACAGGGTAATGTGCTTTACTATTTATCCACATGCTTCATTTGATGTTGACTTTGGAGGATGTGTTGTTGTGCGTGGTTCATTGAAATCAACTTAGGAGGGAATTTTGTGATGTATTTGAGTCCTCTTTGTTGGAAATTGGAGGAATTAATTATGTTTTGCATTGATGTTTTGTCATTGATGGCAACACCGACTGTTTTGATTGTTTATTGGCTTCTGGTAGGTTCCGATAGAGTGGTTGGTTTATGATATTGATTTGGTATGCTCTGGTATTCTTTGGCTTGTGGATATGGTTTAGATATTTCATTCATTCTATTCAGATGGGTATCACGATTAGTTGGTCCAGGATTTGATGACTCAGGAGCTATCATTTGTTCTAGTAAGCCTTTTAGTCACCGGTAAGGGTTCTGTCAGCAGAGCTTTGTTGAAGACCTTTTGATACACATGATAAGTGGTGTTGGAAAGGCTTCTATATGCCTTTCAAAAAAAATTTGGTTATCTTTTTTGTGTTCATGTTGATTAGTGGTATTGGATTTGGATCCAGACCTAATGCTATCTTATTCGGCTAGGTTATGGATTGGTTTATGTAACGTGTTGGTGGATGATCCCGATGCATTACCGGTTGGGTTTATTGATTGTATTATGTTGTTTCAGTATCAATTCGACTTGGTTGATCATTATATTGCGGGTTTAAGCTATGAATTTATTATATTATCTTTTAGGTGGCCGACCTAATTGTTTAGGTCCTGGGTGTGTATAAATGTGATGTAAGATCTCTTTGTAGATCATGGGATTAATGGGATTATGGTTATGGGATTACTTGTGTGCGAATAAAGTTGTAATCATATGAAAAGGTTTTTGGTCGATCATAGGTGATTGAATTGGATTGGTGAAAGAGGTTTAAGACCTCTAGTACTGATCTTAACTAGAATTGTACTCAGGCATAGGAGATGTTATTCTTGCAGTTCATTCTTCTTCCAGATTGTAGTCTGGAATTATTTTATAGTCAGCAAGGATCCTTTTGTGATGAGCACTGCGCTCTAGGTTGTTGGCATTCCTGCATGTGCAAACCCCTCTTACTGTAACCACATACTTATTGCAGAAGTATTATCTAACCGTGGGTAGGCTTTCCACCATGGTTTTTCCCTTTATCGGGTTTTCCATGTACAAATCTTGGTGTTATCTTTTGTGGATGGTTGGTAAATGTTCTGTGGTTTATATTTGTGCTTAACTGTTATATCTGTTATTCTAGTAACAAGGATTTAATGCTTAAAGTTATATAATCTATTGACAATTGATTCACCCCCCCTCTCTCATTTGTTCATCGGTTATCTGAGTTGTCTAACACTCTTTATCTCCTGGAGTGGACTGCATTTAGTGCAGTTGCTCATGGTGGCCGACTTTGTATAAATTATGTTTATTCTATTGTGGTTGATCTAGTTGAGAGTTTTGATGAATAAGATGACATAGATAGATGTGGGGATGTGTGAATTTGGGTGTGGATTGATTGAGAGCGTTGTGGAAGCATATATGGGAAGTAGAAGTGTGAATATCAGTTTTTGATGAGCTTTAATGATCATACCTTTCAATGTGACATATTTTTGAGGTAGTGAATGTGTGAGTGGTGTTTTCCATGATATCGGTCACTTAAATCAAAAGTTCAAGGATTATTTCATAATCAATAGATCTTGTTTATTTCAATTCATCATTCCCCTATAACTATTGGAAGACAGTGAGTCCTTCTGGTAGCTTGTGTAGATCTCTATCTTATCCTAGGATTGTGTGTCTCAGCTTGCAAGTCTATTATATCTTGCCCTAAGGTTGTGTGCCTTAGCCTGCAAGTCCAAATCAGAATTAGTGATATTCCTTGGCCTTGTGCCTAAAACATTGTATTTAGTTATTCATATAGTCAGTTTTATTCTCATCATAGTTTTTCCCATATTGGGTTTTCCATGTAAAAATTTAGTGTTAATGAATTTAGTGTTTGTTGCTTCATTGTTCATTAGTGTCTAGTTGGTTAAAGATAATTGATAAGTGCTTGTGATTGAAAAATTTTAAGGATTTTCTCAAGACTGTTCACCCCCCCCCCTCTCAGTCTTGTGGTGTGTTCAACAAAGTGGTCCTTAACCCTTGCACGTTGTGATCTTTAGCTATCTAGCCATCGATAAATG
Organism: Cryptomeria japonica; assembly: GCF_030272615.1. Classification (NCBI taxonomy): domain Eukaryota; kingdom Viridiplantae; phylum Streptophyta; class Pinopsida; order Cupressales; family Cupressaceae; genus Cryptomeria; species Cryptomeria japonica. The sequence continues at coordinate 75,048,065 of NC_081405.1, forward strand.
GTATTAGTGCTTGCACTGTGAGCCTACACTATTGTCACTCTCATATAACTAACCATAGATATGCGATTTTTTTTGTGTGTTTTCTTATGGTCATCCTGTATCTGTCTCTTGTTAGTCCAATCCAGTATTTATTGTCTTTAGCCCTTTTTTGGTCTTAGTCTAGTCATCCTTGGGAAAATATGCCCTATCCTTGGGTGAATTTTCTTCTACTTGAGCATTTTTCCCGTGTGCTTGGATGAATTTTCCTTTCCATCATCCCCAATCCTATTGTTGTCAATTTTCATTCATCCATATTTAGCCAAATTTTCTCCCTTTTCAAAGAATTCACCTTGTCACATACCTCTCATCTAGTCATTAGATCTTTTTTTCCCTCCATATCTATGCTAAATGATTCATTTTCATCACCTCCATTTTCTTTCCAACAAGTCTTCTATTTCAATACCCTTCCTAATTTGAGCTTAATTCATATCCTAGCTTAAGCTTGATCCATATCCTAGTATAAGCTTTTTGTTCATCCTAATATGAGCTTTAGTGCATTATCCATCATTGTCCTTGAACCCTATCTAACTCATCAACGAATTATCATATCATAATATTACGATGATGAGATCCTCCATCATAAATTTCCTTCAACTCCATCCTATTTCAATGATGATGAAATTCTTGTTGATCAAGATGAGTATGAAATTGACAACTTGGATGTCATCATTGCTAGCAAGCTTTCCCCAATTGTCTTCTAAAATACAATCATTCATCCAAGCTACCCTAGCATGCCTCTATGCATATGTACTAGTAGTCCTTATACTACCTTTGACAAGGGAATCCATTATGTCATCCATTTACATCTCCCTCCTATATCATGCCCACATATGCAGGTTTTGAAGTGTAAGTTTTTTCTCTTGCAAGGGTTTTCCTCACATAAATCACCATGTTATGGATAATTATTCAAGTCTATTTATGAATATGTTTTAAAACTTATTATTATTTTGTATCAAAATTTAAGTTATTTGTATATTACTCCTTTCAACGTCAATAGGAAGTTATTTTTGCACACCTTACTTCCTTACATTAATAAAAAGTTTGGATTAATTTTTTAGTTTTAAATAATATAATAAATTAGTAAATAAAAGCATAGATGATTATATTCAAAATCTTATTTCTATGAATAATTAATTATAATTTCTACATAGAATTAGAAATCATTATTATCTTTATTTTTGTTTCTTTGTTATCATAAGACCTATTAGATTTTTTAGTATTTTTGTGAGGTATTTCTA